>NC_141693.1:938249511-938653491 GCF_964263255.1 Lissotriton vulgaris | reverse complement strand
CCCGCTGCGAGAGTGAATTAAGTAATTAAACATTTGTACACCATGTGACATCCCAACACTGCTGTGCGTGCCGGTAAATGGTGCCTGCCACCGGTAACACATTGGATCCATCTCCCACTCGGTTAAGAGCGGGTGAGGGCAGCCCGGTGAAGAAAACAGACTTTATTGCCATAATAACAGGCACATTACATGCAGGTGATACAACAGTGAAATGCCAGGCAGATGCATTTCAGCCTTACGGCTTTCCTCAGTGCCGGCTCCACCTTGCGCCATGATGTTTTCAACCGGAGGTAGGGTTAAATCCAGGAGGATCCACTCCCATTGGAGTACGTTGTCTGCCCATCCTTCAAACTTGCAGGTTGGCGCTCCCCCCACAGTCAGTCCATGCCGGGTTTGGTGCAGTCCACTGTGAGTGTGAATTAAGTAATTAAACACTCGTACACCATGTGAGGTCCCAACACTGCTGGCTACGGTAATTACACTTACACAGCAACTCGCTATGGGGAAGCTTCCTGGTAATTTTCTGTTTGTTCACCTTTCGCGGAATTGTAGTTTCCACGGCAGGAGGTAGTCCGTTTAAGGCACCCTCGACATTTGTACCAATCATGCTGCGTGACGCCTTAGACATTTTTCATGATCGTGTCACAGAAGAACTAAAAAAACTACATAAGAAAACCATCAGAACTGAACAAAGGAAAAAACAAAGTACCTCCAAACAATATTTTCAATTAATGGAAAAACTGAAGAATAACAATTAGGTAGTAGTGAAGAACTCTGACAAGGGAGGAAACTTGGTGCTCTGGGATAAAGCGGAATACAAGGCAGAAGCATATCGGCACCTCGACGATTCGGAGTGCTACGAACAATCTAATGGGGCAGTAATTAGCAAGGTACATAGGGATTATAAAACGCAACTTATGGAATGGAAAAGGGAAGGGCTAATCACCAAAGAAGAATTTTCTTTTCTACACAAGGAACATCCTACCCTTCCAACCTTCTATCTAATCCCAAAAGTACACAAACAAACTATTCCTGTTCCAGGACGCCCTATTATTTTTGCCAGGGACAGCATGTTCGAAAACACATCCAAGTATGTGGACCATTACCTCCAAGAGCATGTAACTGCACTACCGACTTACCTAAGAGATTCTAAAGATTTCCTCTGCAAATTAGACTCTGTTGTCTGGTCAAAAGATTACCTCCTTATGACTCTTGATATTTGCTCCCTCTACACCAGCATCAGACATGAAGACGGATTAGCTGCCACTGAACATTTTTTGCAAAACAGATGCATTTCCTTGCATAACCATAACAAAATGTTATTGAGTATGATTAGCCGGTGCCTGTTCAATAATCTATTTCTGTTTGATGGGAAGGTTTTTAAACAACGGCAAGGTGTAGCCATGGGTGCATGCTTCTCCCCCAGCTACGTGTGTTTACACGTTGGCTGGTGGGAGGAGCATGTACTGAGGGGGCAACTTAGGACCATAACTGATAAACATTTGGTCCACATATGGAGGTATGTAGATGACATTTTCATTGTTTGGAACGGTACACTTGATGAGCCCACACATTTGACAATACAATCAATGACAATAAATACAATTTGCAGTTTACAGCCCATATTGATCAACATACAGTTAATTTTTTGGACATCACTGTTAGTATTGAGGATAACATCATCACAACATCACTGTTCCGCAAACCCACCGCGGGGAACTCCCTGCTTCATGCTTCGAGTTTCCACCCACAGCACACAATCACCAGCTTACCCTACGGTGAATTTTTAAGAATCCGTAGAGCATGTAGCACACCTACAGCCACAGCGGAGGCGCAACAAGCAGACTATTACAATGTGGTTATAAGGCTCATCTACTTGACTCTGCACTTGTCAAAGCCAGCTCCAGGGATAGACGTGCATTGTTATCCACGTCCCAAGACAAAGAGGCAGTTGAGGTTGAGGCAGTAGGTGAAGAAAGGTGTCATCAGTCAAATAATGCCGACACCACAGTTACATGCAGGTTTATAACCACATTTAACAGGCGGGCAGGAGCTATCAAAAAAATCATCAACGCCCAATGGCCAATCATTTTAACTGATACGATTATGGCCCAGGTACTTCCTCCTGGTAATTTTCTGTTTGTTCACCTTTCGCGGAATTGTAGTTTCCACGGCAGGAGGTAGTCCATTTAAGGCACCCTCGACATTTGTACCAATCATGCTGCATGATGCCTTAGACATTTTTCATGATCGTGTCACAGAAGAACTAAAAAAAACTACATAAGAAAACCATCAGAACTGAACAAAGGAACAAACAAAGTACCTCCAAACAATATTTTCAATTAATGGAAAAACTGAAGAATAACAATTAGGTAGTAGTGAAGAACTCTGACAAGGGAGGAAACTTGGTGCTCTGGGATAAAGCGGAATACAAGGCAGAAGCATATCGGCACCTCGACGATTCGGAGTGCTACGAACAATCTAATGGGGCAGTAATTAGCAAGGTACATAGGGATTATAAAACACAACTTATGGAATGGAAAAGGGAAGGGCTAATCACCAAAGAAGAATTTTCTTTTCTACACAAGGAACATCCTACCCTTCCAACCTTCTATCTAATCCCAAAAGTACACAAACAAACTATTCCTGTTCCAGGACGCCCTATTATTTCTGCCAGGGACAACATGTTCGAAAACACATCCAAGTATGTGGACCATTACCTCCAAGAGCATATAACTGCACTACTGACTTACCTAAGAGATTCTAAAGATTTCCTCTGCAAATTAGACTCTGTTGTCGGGTCAAAAGATTACCTCCTTATGACTCTTGATATTTGCTCCCTCTACACCATCATCAGACATGAAGACGGATTAGCTGCCACTGAACATTTTTTTCAAAACAGATGCATTTCCTTGCATAACCATAACAAAATGTTATTGAGTATGATTAGATGGTGCTTGTTCAGTAATCTATTTCTGTTTGATGGGAAGGTTTTTAAACAACGGCAAGGTGTAGCCATGGGTGCATGCTTCTCCCCCAGCTACGCGTGTTTACACGTTGGCTGGTGGGAGGAGCATGTACTGAGGGGGCAACTTAGGACCATAACTGATAAACATTTGGTCCACATATGGAGGTATGTAGATGACATTTTCATTGTTTGGAACGGTACACTTGATGAGCCCACACATTTGACAATACAATCAATGACAATAAATACAATTTGCAGTTTACAGCCCATATTGATCAACATACAGTTATTTTTTTGGACATCACTGTTAGTATTGAGGATAACATCATCACAACATCACTGTTCCGCAAACCCACCGCGGGGAACTCCCTGCTTCATGCTTCGAGTTTACACCCACAGCACACAATCACCAGCTTACCCTACGGTGAATTTTTAAGAATCCGTAGAGCATGTAGCACACCTACAGCCATAGCAGAGGCGCAACAAGCAGACTATTACAACGTGGTTATAAGGCTCATCTACTTGACTCTGCACTTGCCAAAGCCAGCTCCAGGGATAGACGTGCATTGTTATCCACGTCCCAAGACAAAGAGGCAGTTGAGGTTGAGGCAGTAGGTGAAGAAAGGTGTCATCAGTCAAATAATGCCGACACCACAGTTGCATGCAGGTTTATAACCACATTTAACAGGCAGGCAGGAGCTATCAAAAAAATCATCAACGCCCAATGGCCAATCATTTTAACTGATACGATTATGGCCCAGGTACTTCCTCCTAGACCCAACTACACATACAGAAAAGCACAATCCATGCGGAATGATTTAGTAAGAACTAGTGCTGAACTAGATGTGAACAGAGGATGGTTAACAGCCAGTCTGGGTTTTTATAAATGTAGCACATGCCGTGCCTGTAAATTTGGCATCAATACCAAGACCTACACTACGGGTTTCTCTGAGGTGCCGTGCAAACTAAAGGGACACTACACTTGCCGCACGGACCATGCGGTATATGTGCTACAATGTGGCTGTGGATTGCGCTATGTAGGTAGCACAAAGTTGCCAGTCCACCAAAGGATTTTACAGCATTTAGCGTGCGTACACCACCAGAGGACTTTTATGTAGGTCCTCACGAATGCTGAGCAAATTGCAAACTTACAGCAGAAACATGTTGACCAACTTTTGATCCTTACTAGGACTCCGGTTCCTTAACTCAGAACCTTGAGTAGTCCGCCCACTTTGTTTTTATTTAATGCAGGTTGGCCATTATTAAAGATTTTTGTAAAGGCACAACCTCTGCATTTTTTAATACACTTACACCTTCACGTTTAGTCACCTCCTAATTTGGGCCCTGTTGCACTCACCACATCCTGCTCCGCTGTAATTAGGCGTCGTAGCACGCTGGGGGGACATTCGGTCACCCCAGCAGGGACCCAATGATGAAGCATGTCACCAACTAGTGGTGAGTGAGGGTCCTTCTAATAAGCAAGGCTCCTTCCAAAACTGGGTGATTACAAAGCCCACCAGGTTTCATCCTCAGAGGAGGACCTATTGGGCGTGCATAGGGAGACAGAGAGATTTCGCTGTGTGCATGCACGTGTGTGAGTATTGATCACATTTGCAGCACATAGCGAAATAACATCACACCTCACTATCTTAGTTTGATAGCAATTTTATCACAGTCACTCCTTTGTTGTTAACATACATTTGATTGGGGTACAGGAGTGCCTACTCATGCCCTTCCTCTCTTGTTGGTATTGACGATCTTATGCATAAAGCACAGGGATTTAAATGTAATCCAGTTCTCTATTCTCAACCAGTGTAGCTCCCGAATATATTTGGAGGTTGATGAGGAAATAGGGATTTTCCATAACAGTCTCGCACTGTCTGCAATCTGCGGATCGTTGCCTTTTTTGCCCCCAAATATAGCACATTGCCATAGTCAAGCCTGGACAGACTGTATCTCCTGAGGCGGAAAGCCGGGAGCGTGATTTGTGCTATTTAAAAAATGTGAGTGTCACTATTCCCTGCATTTTTATTGCTCACTCCGCTCCCTTCCAGCTCCTCTTTTGGAAACTTAATTACCCGATCACGCCGCGCAGCGGATCCAGCGCTGCTGCGGTAGTTGACCTGGGATACTCTTGGCACCATCACCGGCGCTCGCCGAGGCCACGCCCCTTAGTGAGGCCACGCCCCTTTTGAGCCCTTTAAAGGCGTTGATTACAAACGCTGGGCAGACAGACTGTATCTCCTGAGGCAGAAAGCCGGGAGCGTGATTTGTGCTATTTTAAAAATGTGAGTGTCACTATTCCCTGCATTTTTATTACTCACTCTGCTCCCTTCCAGCTCCTCTTTCGGAAACTTAATCACCCGATCACGCCGCGCAGCGGATCCAGCGCTGCTGTGGTAGTTGACCCGGGATACTCTTGGCGCCATCACCGGCGCTCGCCGAGGCCACGCCCCTTAGTGAGGCCACGCCCCCTTTGAGCCCTTTAAAGGCGTTGATTACAAACGCCGGGCAGACAGACTGTATCTCCTGAGGCGGAAAGCCGGGAGCGTGATTTGTGCTATTTGAACAATTTGAGTGTCATATTCTCTGCATTTTAATTACTCACTCTGCTCCCTTCCAGCTCCTCTTTCGGAAACTTAATCACCCGATCACGCCGCGCAGCGGATCCAGCGCTGCTGCAGTAGTTGACCTGGGATACTCTTGGCGCCATCACCGGCGCTCGCCGAGGCAACGCCCCTTAGTGAGGCCACGCCCCCTTTGAGCCCTTTAAAGGCGTTGATTACAAACGCCGGGCAGACAGACTGTATCTCCTGAGGCGGAAAGCCGGGAGCGTGATTTGTGCTATTTAAAAAATTTGAGTGTCACTATTCTCTGCATTTTAATTACTCACTCTGCTCCCTTCCAGCTCCTCTTTCGGAAACTTAATCACCCGATCACGCCGCGCAGCGGATCCAGCGCTGCTGCGGTAGTTGACCCGGGATACTCTTGGCGCCATCACCGGTGCTTGCCGAGGCCACGCCCCTTAGTGAGGCCACGCCCTCTTCTTCCCCTGCCCTCTCTCTATAAATCATGTGTCGTTTCAGGACGCGCAGCGGACGAGCGCCTAAGGCAAGCCCGTCTGCGCCCGTCCGTGCCAGGCCGGGCACTAGGGCACGCCACGCTGACCATCTTATCACGTACTCACCCCAATCACTCAGAGATCTACAATATACTGCCACCACGCCATCTCCAACGGCCATTCGCCACATATTCACTGCTGGCCTCATGCGCCCTGACCAACTCTATCTAGGCGGACGCACATCTCCAGCTATGCCGATCAGGAACACCACATCCATCAGGGTGTCATATTTGAACACTCGTTCGTTAGTAAAACACTCCGAGGACATTTTCATCTTGTTATCCAACACCAATCCTGACATGCTCCTGCTTACGGAAACTTGGCTAACATCAGAGTCCCTCCCAGATATCCTGGCTGCCCTCCCCCCTGATTATTACATTCTCCACGCCGATCGCCCCGGTGATCGGCCCAGGGGTGGGGTGGCAGCCATCATATCTAAATGCCTGAACTCTATCTCCTCTTACTCTCTTCCCCTCCCGGAGGTGGAGAACTTACTTATCAGTGTGCACACTGACACTCTCCTCCTCTTATACCGCCCTTCCCATTCTATGCCATCCTTCTCCTCCATTATGAGTGAACACCTGTCCACTCTGCTAATGCTCTACTCCAGATTCGCCATCTTTGGCGACCTAAACTATTGGTTTAACGACACTAATGCTGGCCCCCATTCCACAGAGCTCTTCGAGACTCTTAATAGTCTGAATCTTACTCAACAGGTCACCCAACCCACCCACATTAAGGGACACATCCTGGACCAGATTTGGACTTGCAATCTGGCCCTGTCTCCACCAGACATACTCCCCTGTGTCTGGTCCGACCACTACCTAGTTGACACCACCATCACAGTCGCCGGTCAGATTTCTGCCCCCCTGATGGCTGGTGGCCTCTCACGGAAATGGAGCACATATGACTCTCAGGGTTTCCTCACTGCCCTGGCCGACACCCGCCCAGCCTCTCACCCCTCTAATGACATCGACGGACTAGAACATGACATCGGCTCCTGGTTAGAATCGATCAGTGACCTGTTTGCTCCCCTAGTCAAATTCCCCCGCACCAGGCATCGGAACTCCCATAGGTGGTTCTCTGACGACCTTAAGGCTCAGAAATTAAAAACGCGCCAGCTAGAACGCACCTGGAGATGCGATTATTCCGATTCAGCCAGACAGTCCTATTTGGCCGCACGTAAAGATTATAAAGCAGCCATCAGTTTAGCCAAAATGGAACACTTTTCCAACAGGATCTCTTCGGCGGTCGACAAATCTAAGGAGGTGTTCAGAGTCTTGAACGAGCTCACTACAGATCCCTCCCAGCCCAGACCCCCGCTCAGGAGGCCTGCAACACCCTCAACTCTTTCTTCTTGGAAAAGATCACAAAAATTAAAAAAGTCTATCCCTCCCCTTCCCGAGTCACATTCACCGGATACCTCCTCTAATAACTCCTCAACCTTCACCACTTTCCCTGCTTTAGACCCTACTTCCCTAGCGGAACTTGCCACCCGCGTGAAATCTGGCTCCCCGAACGACTGCTGTCCACCATCTGTCCTGCGGAGCATATGCCTCAACCTGCCAGATTGCATCCTACATTTACTTAACAGGTCTCTCAGCAGTGGCATTTTTCCCACTTCTTTCAAGGAGGCCATCTTGGTGCCCCTCCTCAAAAAACCCGGCGCTGACCCCGCGGAGCTGTCGAATTATCGCCCCATCTCCCTCCTCCCATACTTCTCTAAACTAATGGAGGCCCACGTCACCCGGTGCCTGTCAAATTTTATTGAATCTTCCTGTCATCTTGAGCCTAATCAGGCCGGCTTCAGACCCGCCCACTCTACAGAGGCCGTCATCCTGGCAGTTCTCGACACACTCAGGAGCAACACGGACGCGGGGCTCCCCCAAGCCCTCGTTCTCCTGGACTTGTCAGCCGCGTTCAACACGGTGGATCATAACATCCTTCTCCACCGTGTCGAGCAGGCAGGCATCCAGGGTACTGCTCTTGAGTGGGTCAAGTCCTTCCTCACTGGAAGAACACAGGCGGTCCGCCTGGGTCCCTACACTGTCAAAAAAAAACCCACATCTTGCGGAGTCCCCCAAGGCTCCTCCCTTTCCCCGCTTCTATTTAATCTATACCTCCGGCCACTGATTCAATCTCTTTTGAAATGGGACATCATCGTCTATAATTACGCCGACTATTTACAAATCATCCTCTCACTCAATTCACCACATGCCATCAACACGTTCCACGCAGTCATGATTTACATCCAACTCTGGATGAACCAGAACCAATTGAAGTTGAACCTCGGTAAAACTGAGCTCCTTCTCCTGGACTCAGTCACGCCCACTGGGGCCCTCAGTTCTGGCCTCCGGAGCTTGGCTCTCTCCCTGTCCCGGCAAAAACATTAAAGAGTTTGGGTGTAATCATTGACGCCGAACTCTCCCTCAGAGCCCAAGTTGGAGCGGTAGTCTCATCCTGCATGTACCAACTTCGGAGGATCCGCAAAGTCCGCCATCTTCTTCCTCCTGCGGCACTTACCCAAACTGTCATCTCACTTGTGCTCTCTCGTTTGGACTTTTCCAGCTCCATTTACCACGGTCTCCCACAACTCCTGTTACATCGCCTCCAAGTCGTCCAGAACCAAGCGGCCCGCCTAATTCATGGAACCCCCAGATGGCAATCGGCCAAGCCTTTGCTCCACAGCCTTCATTGGCTCCCAATAGACCAAAGGGCAGCCTTCACGGTGGCATGCCTCACTTTCAAAGCCCTTCGCTGCTCTGGCCCCGTGTTCCTCAAATCTCTCATCCGTCCTCATTGTCCAATACGTAACCTCCGATCAGCCCACCGCCATCTGCTAGTCACTCCTATAAACAAAACCAAGAAATTCGGCTGTCGTCGTTTTTCCTGCCTAGCTCCCATGCTTTGGAATCTCCTTCCCCTTTCAATCAAATCCTCCTCTTCCTTTCTGAACTTCAGGAAATTGCTAAAAACTCACCTTTCCCTCCCCTTAGCTAGAATTCCGCTACTCATGCTCCCTCCTCACTCATTCTGTCTATTAGCGCCAGGAAGCTTCGGCGTCAGTGCGCTTTACAAATTGCACCTAAGATGTTATTAAGGAGTTGATGACAGTTTTCTTAGAGGATTCGGGTAGCATCCAGCAGATCTTTTGAGCCATTTTAGTATTGCGAAGCAAGTGGCCGATGTCTTCACAGCTTGCTGGTGCATGTTCAGGGAGTCATCAACAATGACACCTAAATTTCGGGCCTGCGTTGCCGGAACCGGGGGAGTGCCCATTTCAGATGGCCAATGTTGGAGTCCCCACAGTTCTTTATTTTTTCCCAGGACAATTATCTCAGTCTTATCACTGTTCAGTTTAAGAAAGTTTTCTTGCATCCACCCTGCAATCTTTCCCAATCCTAGTTTTAAGGTGGAAGGATTGTCACTTTCCGCAGAGGAAAGAGAGAAGAGAAGCTGAGAATCGTCAGCATAGGAAAACATTTGCAATCCAGTCTCTTCCACTACTTTAGCAAGCGGGCTCATGTATAAGTTAAAGAGTAGCGGGCTCAAAATCGAGCCCTGTGGTACTCTGTGTTTGAAAGTCAGGGTGTCTGAGCAGGCAGATTGAGAGAAAACTTGGAATGTGCGATTGTCCAAGAATGATTTAATCCAATTGATTGCTGCACCTCGAATGCCTATGGAATAGAGTGTCCGCATAAGTACTGCATGTGACACCGTATCGAATGCGGCACTAAGGTCGAGAAGCACAAGTGCCACCGTTTCTCCTCCCTCCAACATGGCACGAATGCTCTCTGTTATACCTAGCAAGGTAGTCTCAGTAGAGAAGCCTGAGCAAAAACCTGATTGATGGGGGGGCAGCAGGTCATGTGTAGTTATAAATTCCGTAAGGGACCGATGAACGTGTTTCTCCAGTATTTTTGCAAAGATGGGCAGGAGGGAAATTGGCCGGAAATTAGAGCGCAGATTAGGGTCAGCACCTGCTTTCTTTAGCAGCGGGTGAATCATTGCGTGTTTCCATTCTTCTGGCACATATTCTTCCTGAAGGGATGCATTTAAAAGGTCGGTGATGATGGCCATAGCTCCCCTGTTAAGTTGTTTTAAGACTGAGCATGGCAAAGGGTCTTTGGGCGAACCCGATTTGATCGTATTGAGTAGCTCAAAGACAATATCGGTACTAAGCATAGGCCAGTTTTCTAATGTGACGGGAGGAATATCACGGGCGCTAAGGCCTAGTGTGTCAGTATGATTGCTCGGTCTATCCGATAAGGTATTAGGGACAGTCATGTTTGCCTTATTTTGTTCATTTTGTGCTTGTTCAATGCCCTGATATATTTTATCAACTTTATTTACAAAGAAAGTAGCCAATTGGTCACACTGTGTTTTATTAAGGTCTGGCGGGGTTTGTGTGGTATTTGAGCCAGCCAGCTCTTTCACTATTTTAAAGAGTGTTTTAGATTGATTTAGGGCCTCTGTAATTTTGGTACATACAAATTCAGCTTTAGCTTTACTACACATCGTTTGATAGTTTGTTAATTTTATTTTATATTCTTTCTTTGCTTCTGGAGAATAGGTCTTCCTCCACTGACGCTCAGCGTTTTTACATCTGGTTTTTTCTTGCTTTAATATCTCGTTAAACCATGGAGCAGGGGGGCGGTGATTGTTACATTTTAACTTAGTTTTAGGCAAACATGAATCAATGGCTGTCATGAGCCATTTTTGAACTGATGTCGATAGATTTTGAACCATTGACTTGGTGCAAGGTAGATGTACTTCCAAAAAAGTGTTAAGAATGTCAATGTCTAGTTTTTTCCACTTCCTAACAAATTGGGTTGGAGCCGATATTTTATCCTTATTCGACAGTTGTACTTGAAGTGAGAATTTGATAGGAAAATGGTCTGACCAGGGAACAGGTAGGACAGGAAAAGTGGCGATGTCATTAATGTTGGAAAAAATAGGATCCAACAAGTGACCGGCAATATGCGTAGGTCCAGAGTTTTTCAGAGTCAGGTTGAGGGACGCTAGATCAGCTATAAATTCAGTGGCAGTTATACAGTCCCCTTTATCCAAATGCAGGTTCATATCACCAATGATTGTGAAATTGGAAGTTTTCATTACTAAGGGGCCAATAAGTTCTGACATGCTTGTCAACCAGTTTGACGTCGCGCCTGGCGGTCGATAAATAAGCGCTCCTGAAAAGGTGTAATTTGGGGCGAGTATGAGTTTGAAAATAGCACCTTCACAACCGGAACATGGGAGTCTGTTGAATTCACAGTTGTAAACTTTTGTAAAAATAATTGCTATTCCTCCACCTAACTTATTTTTCCGGTCTAGTCTCATAATAGCGTATGAGTCCGGGAGAGCCACGGCAATATCCGGTCCGGAGCTTTCCTGAAGCCACGTTTCTGTTAGGAAACATGGCGTCTGGTGCCTCGTCTAGTAGTAAATTAGATATCTCAGTCTTGTGCTTAGGTAGGGAACGACAGTTCAGGCTGAGAAATGAGAATGATTTTGATTTGTAATTAGGATGTTTCTTACTAGCTCTATCCTCCGTAGCTTTCGTCCCTACAGGATTTATGGAAAGTATGCAACTTTGGCATGCAACTTTCTCCCTGCCTAACTCCAAAAGACTGCAGGAAGGTTGTCTTGAGGGTCTCAAGGCCTGCAATTGCTCAGAGGTATATTTTATGAATATAGGTGCAGACTTAAGTTTATGTATCTCTCCCACAGATGGTACCTGCTGTTGGTCCTTGGGGGGTAGTGAAGTTTGAGCCATAGCCCTGGGGCTCGTCCGAGGCGCGGACGGGCGCAGACGGGCTGACTCTGGCGTGCCTCCGGCGCTGAACGAGGTGCGTCCGCTAACGCGGAGAGCGTCCGTTTCCTTATGTAGGGATGGCTAGAGCGCTGTCAAAGCTGCCGCCTCCCACCCAAGATGTCTGCCGTTGGGAATATTTCCCTTGGACTCGGTACACAGCCCTAAGATCGGCTGTGACCGTCAAAGGGATTAACGAGGGCAGATTACTAGGGTATGTGCAAGTAAGTGAAAAATAGGATTTAAAAATCGCCGTATAAAATTACAACTAACACACGCTCGTATTCAGCAGGTTAACACACAAATTCAGCAGCAGTCTATCTCCCGGCTTATCGCCTCAGGAGGGTTCCAATTCAATTAAACAATTAAACAAAACTTGGGCAATCAAACAAAAGCCCAAGTGCATAAAAGCGCAAAAAAGCCACACTCTTGCAAAAATCGCCTTCATTTGTATTAGTGAGGTTACATTTTAAATTGGAACATTTTAAAAATAGTGCTGTGTTTTCCAATCCGGTTGCAGGATAGGACTCCAAATTTCTCAAAAAAATCTCACCCAAATATATTTTGGGATTTGTCATTGTATTGTAAACTGCATTTACCTCAATTGTTGATTTATATCCAAATATTAGGGGGCATATTATCAAGAAAGGCGATAAAATGATCGCCCCTTTAGCGGCAGGAAACTGCCGCTAAAGTGGCGATAATGGCCTTGATAATATGCCCTTGTGAATTCACAAGGACATATTATTAAGGCCATTATCGCCGCTTTAGCGGCAGTTTCCTGCCGCTATAGCGGCGATAATTTTATCGCCTTTCTTGATAATATGCCCCTAGATTTCTTATTTGTAACACATTGATCCAGTGCAGTTTAAATGCACCAACACAAAAGCCGTGCATGGATAACCGAGAAAGGGACTTGGGAAACGTGTATACAACAAAAGGAAAGAGACAGATTTAATATAGGAAGGAAGGGACGTCTATTAATAAAATATGTTGCATCAACCGGACAATGATTTGAAGAAGGAAGAACGGGTCAAGCAGGGAGACTGGCTGCATTCTGTTGATACGGCAGCAGAACAAGGTGTGGTGACATGGCATTGAATACAAGGTATGAGAGAGGGCAGTGAAAAGAAGAGCGCAATAAATTTATATTCAGAAATCTGACCTTGGGAGGAAGGGACTTAGATACCAATTACCCATAGAAATTATTTTCACACTTGGAAAACAATTTCTGTTCAATTCTTGCCAATACACATTATGTAATTGACTTCATATTCTCTACTGGACTGCATCTGGGTTTGCAGCACTGCAGTTCAAAACATTACAAAAGGAACAATTGATACACAGAATGTTGAACAATGTCAGACATTTACCCCAGTACAGAGATACAGGCTTAAATCAATTGTTTTTTTGCTCCCCATTCCATTCCAGTTTAAACAGCGGGTGCTGCTTCAAGCAGCACCCGCCGCAAGCTTAAAGATACGGGATGTGACCGCCAGGGTGGCGGTCACATCCTAATTGGCATGGAGGGACCGCCGCTGCCCCTGCGGACGGTCCCTCCACCTCGGCGGTGGCGGACAGACGCAGGTCCTTCCGCCATCCTAATGACCCCCTAATATTGGTTGATTTTCTTGTCAATCTCACTTTATTGTGTCTTATTTAGTGGCTTTCCTTCTTCATAATGTGGTTACCCATCTACTGGGGCACAACGTCTTTACTGTCCTTTCGATTGAATGACTTGCATCCTTTTGTTACTTACATGTGAGGACATACTTTTATCTTCCAGATCTCCATGGCAGTTTATGTGTATCATTGCTCTCTCCCTCTTGTACTGCTTCCACCCTTAAATAACCTCAACCCACACATAGTCTGTTTTGCTTCCTCCACCACCTCCATAGCTCATCCGTTGTATCCCCAATCTGCTGGGCATATTTATTGGCACATAATATTTTTATTTTTCTCCCTCCCAGCCTTAAGCTCCTCTGTTGTTCTCTCGACCACCCCACTTCTTGTTCCTCCCCGGGCATTGACTTCTTCCAAACCTGCCTCTCCTCTGTTGCTCTCTTTCCTCTCCTGTAGAGGTTGTCTAAAACAAATATATGAGAGCCAAAACATCAAAACTTGGCTGACAATTAATACAGCATTCTTTCTTCTAGTTACACTCATGCCCACCTTAGGCAGGCTGCACAGAGTTAAAGTCTGAATGGGAGTCCATGTATGGTACCTTAATTTTGAAAGAATACTGCAATCTACCCGAAGTACTTTACTTCAGGGTGTACCTCTTGTTCATTTAAAGTCACACAAACGGCATCATCTACTTCACCTTATGGTGTGAAATCTGGGAGTCCCTCACAGTAATTAGCTGAAAGGAGTTCATGATTCCTTTGCAATAATAAATTTGCATCTTCAGCATCTTTTCAATTTTCAGTATCAGGAAATGGGATTTGTGAAGTCCAACTGCAGCTGATCTGCATTTACCTTTTTTTCCATGTCTTTCATCGCAGCTCACTAATGCAACACTTTCAACCAAAGAGCATTAAGCATAACCATAACATAATGAGATGACACATGCTCAACTGATTGATTTAACCTAGCCTTCATAACTTGAACAGTGTCCTGCAATTAAAATAAAGAATATTCAGCAATTAGTCCTCCTTAGTAGGGTAATGCTCAATTAAACCACAAAAGCTAGATGGTAGTAGTCACCATGTCATATCAGCAGACTTCATGTATATGGTTACTGTATTCTGGCTTAAAGGCTGGGAAAAATCATTTAGATTTTGAGTTTATCAATTTAATATGCAAACCTCATATAAAGGTCAAGGAGTTATCTTGATATATGCTTAACTCTAAGCAATTCCTTTAACCCCAAAACTCTAAATGATCCCTATAAAATCAATTAGCAATGAAGACCATCAGACAAATATCTTCAAGGAAAACTCACTCCTGGAATTTACTGTGGTAATCGAGAAGTAACTGTGTAACTTTTTTTTATTTCTGTATTGATTTGGCATTTGAACAAAGCTTGGACAAGGCCAAAAGGTGACAGTGTGCTTTACATTGTAAACATTGAAAGTTACTAATCTCACAAAGGATTAGACAACTTTGTCCATGGTTATTGGGAAATAAAATGTAACTTATAGGATCGTAAAGGAACAGTAACAGTTACAAAGTAGGGATTCTAAAAGTTTGTGTGTACTGTATAGACTCAGAACGATGTATAGACTTAGAACCTATCAAAGTGATCAGTCTGGAACACCGTTTTTGGAGAATTGAGATAACTATATGTATAGGTGGTGTTGGAAGAACAGGTGTTTCAATTCCAATTGAAATGGTTCTTATATTGTGTGCAAATCTCATTTCTACCCTGAAAAAGCCCCATTGAAATGAGAAGCTAGATTTTTGTCAAACGATTTAGCTAAGTGATGTAAATGAAACCTTAGAATCTTATGCTACCCTAAAAAAGAATAAAATAGCCATGTATAATTTAACTGAGCAAATGCTGATAACTGCACCTAGGGTTATGACTTACCTTTAGTTCATTACGAACACTGCCTCTAGTTCTGAAATTTGATGTGCTAAAGTAGTGAATTATGGAATTTTGGTCTTGTTTTGTTTCCTTTGAATTTATTAGATTACCACACCTGAAACCCATGGTTTGCAGGTGAAAAGATCAGGACTGAAGACAGTGTCTCTAAAAACCCTGAGTGTAGTGATTACCCTATTTGTGCCTGATGCCAAGTTCTATACAGTATTCAAAGGCAAAGTGGCCTATATAATATTCAAACACTGACATTTGTTTATTGTTAATAAGGAATACAGTAGGTGCCATGATTGCTTATATTCTTAAACCAGACATGTATCACTATTTTTACAGTTACACGCCCACCACATTGATAAACATATATTGTAAGTTCCTTGTAAAACTTGTAGCACAACACTTTGACCATTTTCCTCACTCTGTAATAAGGTCAGGTAGGCCTACTTTCATGAAGGCTGAGGTCTTCCAGTTCTAACACTCCAGCGTATTTGTCAGAATCCTGTAATACTTTCTAGAGTTAGAAGTCACTTCTACTATGTTTCTGTTTAAGGCTATAAAAGGTAATATTTTGCAAATTAAATATTTACTCCTTCGATGTTCTTGTTTAGTGCTTCAAAAGGGACATTGTCCCAATTCTTGAATTCACAAATATTTCCTATGGACTGACTCTTCTGACTACAATATGAAAAACACCTTTGGTAGGACTTCATCTTTGGTGTCCTGCCAACATTGAGATCTTGTTCAAGCCTCACTCAAACTAATTTTTTATTTTGGCAAACAATAAGTTCTGTGCTTTCTGTGTACTCATTTGACAGCGAGAAAAGTATGTCTGCCCTTCACTCTGATACATATACTATCACGAAGCCTCACAATTTAAATATGTTAAAACTGACTGCATAGTATTGTCTAAAACATGTTCGACCAATTTTCCTCACCCAGTCATGTTTTCTATAACCCTCTGTCAACTTGGGCACCCACTATCTAAAACTCATGTTCAACATGCTATAACAATATTGTTCTCTGTAATGTGCTTCACAGCACTTTGAGCTAGGCCTTGAGAGCTAAATATCTAAATAAACGGAGATCAATAGCTGAATAAAAATCTTCAATAGAAGATCCATTAGTGCAACAATTTCTGGGAGACTTGCATTAGATGAACTAAGATGAAAATATTTAGGTTTGGTTAGCGATGACTTTAGCTGTCAGGCTTATGCAAGCACAAAACGCAATTAAATGCAGTAAACAGATTTGAGCTTTGTATCCTTTCTTTGTTCATTTTCTTATTTATTGACACTTGATTGGGTAACAGTTATGTTAGACCAGCTATGAAATTGATCCTTTCTTCATAACTGATAGAGACATTGGGAAAACAGACCTGTGTCAAATATAGTAGGAAGGGGCTTTGCAATCCACAGATGTGTCATATGCTTGGGAGTATATTTACAAGAAGATTGCACCACCGGTGCACCACTTTTTTTGACGCGTCAGGGACGCTTTTTTTGCTCCATATTTTCAAATTGACGCATCTAGGCAGATGCTTCACTTTTCGTCAGAATGCTTAGTTTTTTCCTTCATCGAAATCAGCTCCATCATGATAGAATTAAAATATGCAAGGTAGGCGTTACTTCATAAAATCCCCCGTAAAACTGACGCAGTGGTATTTATGGCTTTGTCTAAAAGTTGCGCATCTTTGGGAAGTGGGCTGCTGCACTTGAGATGCGTCAAAATTCCTACTCCTCTAAAACCCCGGTGTAGGTATGATGCATTGGCTGTTGCAGAGAAATTTGACCAGCTGTATTGACTTGAAACAGTGTACTCTACAAGCAAGTCACATCCCCTCAACAGATAAGTGCACACATAAGGTAGGTAACACAGTAAATCACACATCACACACCATTAATGACTTATGACACACATACGTAGGCATAGTGAGTGCTACACATAAGTAAAGTAAGCCCACTTTATGCATGACATGCAGGACCAATATAAAAGAGTGCAAGTGAGTCACTTTTTTACACTCCATTACAAGGATCTATACTAGCACTACTGAAGTCACAGTAATTCCTATTTACCAAATGACAAGTAACGAAAATGCTCACTTTATTTTCTATTGATGGCAACTCATCAAATTAAATACTCAGTGCTGATCTTGGTGTACTCTTCAGTCTGAGTGTGAATCCTCATAAATCCGAGCTATCCTTTCAACCAGCGATAACACGATTATCATTAAATTGAGTAACACTCACACGTTATGTACAAAGCTTAGAAATGGCTGAACTATGATTGTATCCTTACCTAAAAATAAAATAATTATTTGGTGGGTCATTAGGATGGCGGACGGACCTGTGAGGAAGAGGGACCGTCCGCATGGGCAGCGGCGGTCCCTCCATGCAAATTAGGATGTGACCGCCACACTGGCAGTCCCATCCCCTACATTTAACATTGCAGCGGATGCTGCTTCAAGCAGCACCCGCCGCAAGGTTAAAAAGTGCATGTTTACCTTTCCATGAACGAAGCAGCAGGCACCGCGTGGTGCCTGCCGCTTCGTGCACGCAAAGTGGCAGGCACCACCCATGTGCAACCCCCACACCCCCTTCACCCCTGGGGGCCCGCAACGGGCCCCCAAAGAAATGACCGTATGCCTTTCCACAGCAGAAATGCCGCCGTGGAAAGGCATAGGACCGCCGCCATCCTAATATGCCTGGCGGTGTCTGATAGACACCGCCAGCCATGTTAGAGCTTTTCAGCCGCGGTCGGAAGGTTGACCGCAGCGGAAAAGCTGCGGACGGAAAAAATATCCCCCAGCCATCCTAATCTGACGGGGGGTCTTTTTCCAGTCCGCAGCGGTTAATCCGTATCCTCCGGGCCGGATTATTCGCGATCATAATCGGCCCCTTTATTTTTAATTGATGGCTCCGACTACTACAAGTTATGAATACATTAGATGCATTTCTTTCAATTTACAGGTCATGACAGCAAACGATCTTTGACACAGTAACTTTAATCAAAGATAATATAAATGTTTCTTTTGGATCAAGCAGAGGCAATTAAATCCTAACCGGCTTCTTTTTAAAGGTACTTTGTCAATGTTTGAAAGCCAGATTTGATTAATAATGCAGTCATCA
The DNA here is from genome assembly GCF_964263255.1 of Lissotriton vulgaris. Classification (NCBI taxonomy): domain Eukaryota; kingdom Metazoa; phylum Chordata; class Amphibia; order Caudata; family Salamandridae; genus Lissotriton; species Lissotriton vulgaris. The sequence goes on along the minus strand of NC_141693.1, from coordinate 938,634,924 downwards.
ACTGTTGTGCTGTTTCATGTCAACCACACTTTCAGTTTGTTGTGGCAACAGTTGGGGCACTAGGCAGTACTCTCTCTATGGATCGTCGTAATTGATTATGGTTTAGAATGTTTATAGGTTTAAAATGCCTCAGCCACTTACTTTTTCAGCGATGTTCACTCCTAAAAACAGAGAAGCTTTTTGAAGAGTGACTGCGTGGTACTTGCATTGGTTCGTAGTGCCCTGTTCTGTTTTCTGATATGTAATATTATACAACGTTGAGGGGACAACTAGGTGATTCTTATCTTGTGGAGGATCCAAGGGGTCCTAGTCGAAACAAAGGACCTTTTCCATCTCTTGCATTGGAAATGTTGTTATTGTAAATCAGAACCTTTAAATTTTATAGTAATCCAAAATAATTTTTGTAGCCTGTTTTTTTCATTGATCTATTCAGCAGGAAGGATATATAAGGGTACCTGCAAATTTTCTAGTGATAAAGCGTTACATTTTTCCTGGACAAACATGAACTTTTCTTTGAAATGCATTAGAGTGGATAACTATTTTTAAGGGTCATAAAAAGATGAAGTATATAATGTCGCAATTATGATATGTATGCACAATACAATTAATTTCTGGTGGTGTTACAATGCTTTTAGGTATATAAGATATTGTGAATTTTAAAGTGATTTCATTATGTCAAAAATGTTGATCTCCATCATGGATTAATGCGTGGACATTCCTTAGTGAAAAACATATTTCTTGCAATATAGTTTTATTGAAAGTACGAATTGTGGTCCAGAAAGTGGACGCTTATTCAATTTAGAAATTTCTGTTTTATTTGTGCAATATTTTCTAGAACATTTTATTATTTTAGCTTTTAGGCTAGGGTGTGCAGGTAAAGGAAAACACAATGTTTAATACATTTTAATACTAGACTATAAAGCAACAAAAGACTGCTCTGAGCCTTGTAGCAGCAAAACCAGAAGACCAGCCATATCATTGACTTCACCCCAGATTGTTCATTGTGATATAGGTCATATCGCTGTAAAGGATGAATGTTTTGCTTATGCTTTAAAAAATATTTCAAATGTACAGAAGTAACAATACAATATGTTGTAATTTTATGGAAGCATTGCTTGGAAATTAAAATTAGTTCCCTCATCCAAATTCTTATCTATCAGCCACTCAAACAGAAACTCTCCCCATGCTTTGAAATGGATCTACTGAATTTGGGTTTATCTCTATCATATGAATTTTCTTTGCTTGAGGGTGTTCGTTTTGGGCATGGCATATGAGAAAAAAGGGGGCAGAAAGTCTGAGTGCTTCATGGTTCCAACTCCACCCTACACACTTTAGAGTGGACCAACAGCAAAGGTTATCATTTAGACTGTATTTATTTCATAGTACACCATCTCACTGCATATCACAATTTAATTATGTCCAAAATACATTTCTGACTCTAAATAGTTTTTGTCTCTAATAAAGCATTCATGTTAAATTATATCTACTAAAGCTATTTTCGAGGTCATCATAATGATCTTTCCTTCAGCTCCATTCTTCCAGCTCATAACGTTATGATATTTCTTATAGTGCACCCTTTTGACATCTCAGACTCTTGCCACCTCTTTCTTGCTATTTTAGAGCAAAACAAAATAGTGAATTGTTTACTATGGGATATCAGACCCTTCATGAGGGACCACTGCATGCTTCCTTTAGAAATCACAGCTAAGTGTAAGGTCCTCTCTAGAGGTGACATTCTGGCCTCGAATAAAGTAATACTTTGGAGCATTATTCTTGATTCAGATAATCACACAAAAAGGAGTCTTTGACTTACTGAAAGGAATGCAAGTCAGAACAAGCATTGCACCACCCACTAAAGATCAATGAAGCAAGCTTCACACATTTTACATTATCAAAAATTATGTTTAGAAACATTAGCCTTTTAGTGCCTGAGTGCTAGTTAACAAGCCTTCAATAGGCCACTACACTTTCAGTTTTCTAGCAAGATACAATGTAGCTGAGTGGCAGCCTGTAAATGCCATTTGTGAATACTGAAAACCGTAAAGATAGACTTTTGGTATTCACAAAGGGCATTTACGAGTAGTAAATTCCCTTTGTGAATAGTGAAAGTCATAATGTAAGACTTTCATTTAATTTTGCCTTTGTGAATCGGGCACATTGTTTATACTGATGTAATCAAATCTTGGAAGATTGACTGCCATATATTTTAACTGGAAATAATGAAGAAAGTTTAACCAGCCAAGTTGGTGTGTCCAGACCAGGCTTCCCCAACAAATAGCTACCTGTAAGTGGCTCTCCTGTGTGCATTCCAGTCTGCTATATAAGAACCTTTTCTTTGTTGAATTAATGTATGTATGCAAAACTTGTGTATTCAAGACAAACGTGTATTTTCAGAACTCATGAGCTGATGTTTGGAGAAAAATGGGTAGATTCCAAAAATATATTTAAATCTGATTTGTTTGGGATAAATCATATGGGGATACTTTCATTACTTTCATGCCATTGGCTCTGCATCTCTGGCAGTTCTGTATTACCCTTGTAGAGGCATTCCAAATAGACAACTTTTTTTTACGTTGCTGCTGGCAACCCTCCTGATGGACTGAGGTGATTAATGCTAGTACTGTTACATATGGTAGCCACTAACGCAAGATTGTCTGTTGTGGTCACTATTACAACATTAAAAATATTACTAGCTCACAATAATTTTTATTTAACAGAAGTAGCTTGTATTACACAAAAGGTTGGAAACCTCTGTTCTAGACATTTTGAAATCCCTCTGCACTTGGAATTATAGGCCATGCAAATGGGGTAAGATTGCGGATCAGACATCACTTATTTCCTTAGTGAAAACATTCCCTTGGACAAGTATGACATTTACTGATTCAGTGGCCTGTAGTCCATATCATAAAATATAAAACAGCAATTGTTTTTTATGAAAAAGAGACACTGCAATTGTTAAACACGTTCTTACAATGTAGTTATTCCTGTCTAGTGCACCTTTCACTCATTAACACCTAAGCAACAGTTCTTTCAAGATCTCTCCTAAGAGCAATATCACACATCTCATTGCTATTAATCTCATTCACTTCCTAGTGTAAGAACCTTTACATGACTCCTCTACATTAATCATCCACTACCGTTAGTACTTAGAATGGTCTTGGGTATTCATATAAATGGAGACCAAAAAGGTTGATGCACATTCAACTACTCATGAATAGATTAATCATCATTGGGACATACCCTATACTACAGGAATATGTTCTATAGAATGTGCATTGTATTAAGAGTGCATAATACACTTCTGTCACAGTAAATCTGTGTATGAAATATGTTCACCAGATATGCTGGGTAGACATATGTTGTTCATAGAGGCCCTTAATAGCTAATTTTAATACAAATCAACTGTTTGCAATTACATTGCTGGTACAACTGTTTCTTCATTACTGCTTATTTGTCTTTGAAGATCCGTGACATCAAAGATTTGATTGATACTTCTTAATGCCAGTAATAGCAATATAGGTCTCAAAATGCATAAAGATTCAAATTATAGTATTCTGCTATGTAAATGATCCTCTTGCTGTGCATTTACTCTAGTCTTTACCAGTAACACAGGCTCACAAGGGTGATTTGGTTGCCCTCCTTTTTCCTTATTAACATCCCCCATGGGGACCTTAGAAAAACATATACTGTGTAGTAGAAATGGGGTCCCCCCCGTGTATGCTGCCAAGACCACAGCACAATTGACAAATAGCCCAATAATAAAATTTACATTTAAATAATGACTAGAGACACACAAGATATTCAAAGTTGAGGCCAGGCTACACAAACACACGCTCATATAGTGTCCTATGACATGCATGTTGGAGGGTGAGTTATACATTGGAGTGTTTCTCAAGAACTTAGTATGGATGAATAATATTAATCAAAAAATTACAGACTAGAGCCCTGAACCTATTCCCTTTGCAAGAGGAATTTTAATTGCTGGAGTCTCGGAGGCAGAAATCAAGGCAGCTAAGTCATTGCCTTTGCTGTAGATTCCACACACCTCCCAGGGAGGTACTAGATTCTCTAGTCCCACACTACCTATGCACATTAAGTACCTTCAGGGAGTTATATAAGGCTTTTTATATATTTATTTATTTAAACTTATATTGCGCGCAGCTACCCTCAATGGGTTTCCCGGCGCCAGAGATAGATAAAAAAAAGAAAAACAAGCAGAGGCCCAAAACGGAACAAGCAGTGCAGGGAAATTAATTGAACAAAAGGGTCTTCAGTTTTTTACGAAAGGGGAGGAGTTCAGGGTTTTAGTGAGTCTCTCCTGCTCAAGAACACTTCAGGAACATTTGTGGATCAAATAGCTGACAAAGCTTAATCATGATTATGGAAATGATGATTGGTAACAGGTACTGGAGCTACATTACATGGGTATTAGAGAAGGTCAATTGAAATGTATTAATCTTATTATACTCAAAGACTAGTATTGATACGTGCATACACTGAAAGAGGTGTGTCTCCTGACACACTCTACGTGCTGGCAATGGCCCTATGGACCTACCAAAAGGTGTCTGATATTTGAGCAGTTGTCTGGGCTGCATTGAGTGAGTCAGCTTGGTGTCTTGTCATACCATCTAATGAGCCGTAAATCTTGCAAAACACTAGAGACGTACCTGATAACTCATGACATAGCACATGCTGGCTTTCAATAGCATTAGCAACAGCTAACATATGCATCTTGAGACATTGGCATGCACTACTCCTCTCTTAGTAGAGGAATGAATAAAAGAAATGTACAAGGTGCATATTGTCCAAAGATTTCAGGACCAGGTGACTGTGTTTCTGGAGTTATTGTCCCTATCTCTTGATTTTGAGCTGAACAATGACAACATCCACTGATTTGTGCCCACCTGGTTGGAGTATGCACACATGATCAAGAGTCATGATCTAGATTACAGCTTTATTGAGATAACTGCACTTGTTGGGATAAATCCAAGTTCTAATTTTCCTACTCCCACTACACCCCTCACCCTCCTGATATTACATTGTCCTTAATACGCTGCCTTAGCCCCTCTGCAGTCATTCTGATGGGTCTATCCTTTATGTTGAGAGTTGCACTGTATCGGGTGATAGACAGTGTTATCCTGTTTTCAAACATTCATGACTTGAATCTGTAAGTTCTTGATTATCTATATCTACTTAGCGTAGAATTAGGCAAAGTTGTACAGATTGGAAATGGCTGCTTCATGAGACTTGCTTGATTCTATATGATGTGCGTTGATATGCTTTCTTTCTCTTCCTTGTGTTCTATGTAATTTAATCTTTTTTAATTTGTCTTTGTCCTTTTGCTTTTTTTCCATGTAATGAAGGCATTTCTGTTTTGATGTATTATTACACTGATTAAAGACAGAGCACATGTTGGTGCCAGTAGCCAATTCTGTGTAGTGGACTGTTAGAATGATGTTGGTGTTGTCATGTGTACTAAATAATTGTCAGTGACCAAGATAAAATGTCATAAAGTTTTGAATCTCAAAGAAAATGTTTTTGTCACACATACCGAATTGTAACTTGGAGGCACTTAAAAGTTTTATCCCTGGCAAACTGCAATTTAGAATGCAATGTATCAATGGGTTGTGTCCCCAATTCCATGGTGCAGTTAGAGGCACCTCAAAGGTGGTAGTTACTGATTCAGAAAAGAAGTAGGAATTCCTAAGGGTCCCAACGAACAATTACCATTCATAGTCAAACTAGACTTGCTCCTGCTTCAATAGGAACAGTCGAGCTTGAAATCCTAGAACACATGTCCTTTCAATGTGAACACAAGATCCCCAGACCAGTTTTAGGTCTTTTTGAATCTCGTCAGTGAGGTACAACTTAAACCCATTGTCACAGTAAGTGTGCGGTCTATGTCAGGGCATAATATTCACACGAGACATCTCACTGGAGTAGTGATGACTGTAATGCTTGTACTTATATAGCTGACTAGTAATTCCTCTGGCTGTATTTTCTTTTGACTTTTTTGCTCATTGTGCCACTACAGGTAAGCATCGACCATATACAAATAAGTCTTGGTCCTACCCAAGCTCCTAGGGCACATGCCCACTAAATGGGAACATAAGCAGTACTGGACTCAGGAAACAAAGGCAGCCATGGCACAAATACTCAATCCAACCTCTGTGATGTTCTCTCCTTATGCAGTCTCTCTCTTTCCAGCCATTCTATCACTCTCTATCTCTCCTGTCGCCCTTCTCCCTCTCTGATTGATTTCTCTTTACCTTCCCCCTCCCTGTTTCTCTTCTTCTTTCCTGAAGCCTCCCTGTTTCTTTTGTATTTAACATTGGGGAGTTGGGAAAAGTGTCGGAAGCACCAGGATTAAACCTGAGCTTTCAAAATTAACCTCCAACTGCTCCATCCCACTGGGAAAATGTCCAGTGGAATAAATGGCCTATCCTGCATTAGAAAAAAAGCGTCTATGGACAATGTTGGCCTTGTTTACCTAATCAGTGAGGTGCAGCGTGAGTCCTGTGGAACAATGAGCATAAGACCCACATGTGGGTAAACCCTTTGCACCTAGTGCATCATACAAAGTAGAATGCTTAAATCAGTCTCAGCCACAAGTAATTAGTCCGATCCATATTTTAGTCCGTCACTTTTTTGTCCGTTGTGAAACAGAGATACTTGAGAACACTCTAATATAAAACTGGGTGTGCGTCTTTTGGGAACTATATCAGGTTTTAACCTTGCTAAAGCTGCAGTAAGCACTTTTGTCACTGAGTTGAATAATATGTAAGATGTGTAGCTAGGAGGTGAGAAGAAACACTATTCTCACAAGAGCCACATTAGCAACAGCACATGATCATATGTTTAACATTTGAAAAAGTTGTGTAGTTTATGTAAATGTGTCTACTGAGGCTCAACATCATATGGGGCATATTACTATCTCAACCTCATTGGTCCAGTCACTTTCCCTTTTATCCTTGTGGGTATACACCACCTGATGTCATTCAAAGCTATGTTTGGTTTAGGATTCTCCACATTTATCAGACCCATTTGAACCACTCAAAGTGAAAAACTCTTACATTTGTTTTTCACTACTGCAAGGCCTGCTTTACCCCATAGGATAACATTTGTTTATCTTACTGCATTTAATAAGTAATAACTTTCAATTGGGAGCAGGTAGGATTGTTGAGTTTGGCGCCTAAGGAATTAAAATGTAAATCCCTCCTTAATAGGAAAGTCAGAATTAAAGCCACACATCTGAAAATGCCACTATTAGAAAGTTGACATTTTCTTGCTCTAACATGGGGTGCCTACAGCTTGTATTCTTGGTCACATGACTAGGTGTATCTGGCAGTTGGTCCTTGTGCATTGCTCCCAAACAGTGAGACAAGGGGGGAATAGCTGTTGGCAGGATGGGCCATTGTTAAATTGATAGGGGGTGGAGCTGTTACCTACCACACTTACTCATCACAATGGCTCTGCCTGAGCATACTCACAAAGGATTTCACACTAGTCATTTGTGCCCCCAGACAAGCTTAGGCAGGGCAAGGAGGCAAGAAATTCCAGACATCTCTGGGGGTGGACAACTGCAGAACCTTCTCCTTCTTCAAAGTGGGCTCCAGGTATAAATAGTGGATCTTCAGCCCCAATTCTTCAGTAAACCTCTGGACCTGTGTAAGACTCAGAAGGACTGCTGCACTGCTTCCCGAGTGAAAAGGACTGGACCTGCATGTTGAACCCAGGACCAGTTGGCTGGCCTTCTGATCAGAGATTCAGGGACAGAAAAGGCTCCAACCGTCTTGAGTCCACCACCTGGGCTCTGCCCCAAGTGACATCATCCCAGTTCAGCACCCTTGAAAGTGGGCCTGAAGGGCTCATCCACCCAATGACACAGTGCAATGCACTGCCCTGCAGCTCCACATAACTGCCTCTGTGGCAGGCATCTCATTGCAGGACCTTGCAGCGCAGTCACGCAGCTCCTCAGAACCATCACTGTCCAGCATATCTTGACACAGGGCCTCACATAACAGCCCTGCAGCCCATTGGAACGACTGGTGCATGACACATCCTTTGCGCAGGACCTCACAACGCTCCACAACCCAGATTTAAGGTACTTTGTTCAGCGAGTCTAAAGGGGTCCCTGTCCCTGGCCCATGCTCCATAATGGTCAGCCAAAACTTGTGACTTTGCTCTGGTCTTGATTGACCAGATAACCATTAAACATTTGTGCTTCTAAGCACTGCTTTTACTTACATCTTTAAAACTGCATAGCTCTGGTTCTTCTAATTGGAGTTTTGTCAGTTTGGTCTGAAATAATTTATTACATTATACTCTATTTTTCTAAACTGGTGTGGAATTTTTCTTGTGTTGTGTTTTCACTTCATTACTATTTGAAGTGCTACATAAATACTTTACACAGTGCCTCTAAATTAAGCCTGACGGATTTTGAGGCAAGCTACAGAGGATTAAGCACAGGTTTATTTGAGGTGTGCTTGTGTTTCACCTTTCTAATTGTGGTTGCTGCTTGAGTAGGTTTTCACACTGGCACACTGAACTTCCTTTTTATTCTCAGTTATTAGTGAAAAAGTGCGCTATACTTGCCACTGTCTGATTTGTTAGCTAATCTATCCTACACTTTGAATGCTGTTAAATTATGTATGTAACCATGTTCTTAGAAGAAAGTCATTACCCTTGTACATAAAATGGAAAGGACAGGTATTGTATTTGTACTTCCTTGATCTTGACTCAGGATGATAGGACTAATATAGAGTTTTCTGTCGTGTAAAGGGGTACTTGTGTTTGCTGTTCTACTGTTATAAAGGTACCTTTATAGTCCATGCTTAGTTTGATCCAGTGGTTTTTTTGGCACGCATTTTCTGGGACGGGCACTTATTTTATACATTTACCGGGTGCAAGAGAGGAAAAACCATACAAACAAAGAAAGTAGGAGAAAGCGAAAGACGGAAAACCCGTCACACTGGCAGATAGGAGTAACCAGCGCGGGAGAGATACAGTGGAAGGCAGTGTCTGGTAGCGGATTAAAGAGGCCTGAGGTGGATTGGTGATTATACAGCCTAGGTATTCTGCATGATAACGTTTAATAGTATGCCCGCGGGATTCTGAGAGAACGTTTCGGCACCTGCACTCATTCTATTACAAATTAAGCACTGTTTATGAACTAATCCCAACTCGGCAATGGTACCATTTGCTTGTTATTCATTGTGGATTTACCTATTACAATTTGCCTTTCAGGTTTCACATGCTACTGCTAGATGCAGACATACAACCTCCAATGTTGTTACAGATCCATAGGAAACCCCTCTCTACATACTATTGGGCCATTTGAAAGATTGACTCCCCAATGTGTTACAGACAGTTTTTAGATGGCGAACACAGCATCAAGTTACTTTACACCGGGATTACTTTTTGTTGTTGGGGTAGCCCCAGGTACCCTGTCAGTATTTTGGTCACGAGGCATTTCCATGTACTTGTTGGGGTGTTACCTAGTATGCTTTCAAGACGTGCATTGATGACATTAGTTTTTAAATCTCTGCTGGGGATGGCTTGGGAATGTTACCAGAGCGGTTCTGTTTGTAACGGGGTGTTAATTTTGCTGTAATGTATTATGTGCAGCAGCAATCTTTCAGAGTTACACATGTTACCAGAAATGTGCTCTCACATACTGCATGGTGTGAGCTACTAAACAGAGTGGCATTTGTATTTTTAGTTTGTTGGCACTCCTTCCCGAGTTCTTGTGCCATGTACAAGGGTAGTGCGGCTCACTGGGAGGTCTTAGGCCTTAGTGCAGCTGTCCTAAGCACTCCTGGTTGCTGTCTCCACAGCATGAGCTGAAGTACGAACGCAAAGCACTACCAGAGGGAATATACACTGTACCTCCCCCACACCCCTAAACCAACACCTGCTGCCCCCTGCTGCTATTGCATGACAACTTGTAAAGAGCTACAGTCAGATATGTGTAAAAAAACATTTTTGGGGGGCGTTCTATTCCGACCCAAAACTTGTGTTAGTGTGAAGAAGGTTATGACGAACACAAGATTGAAAACTTGTTAATCTCTTTCAGGAAAATAAGTGGAAATTGTTAGCACCCCTGTGGCTGACATATTTGCAGTCTGAGTAAATGCAGAACATGGCATAAAGGTAGAACATATACGTAATGTACCTTTATAAAAAGCCGCATAGAAGTGTCCCTTAACATTTTCCAAGCAACCATTTTCTATATTTCCCTTTTGACATTTCAAGTTGCCAGGGTTTCTTTACTGCCATTTCCTCTTCGAATGATTACTCACATCTTCCCCGCGGTGGTGGTCCTTGGTTCTGAAAGGGTGTATAACAGCTGGGTTCCTGGCACCAGGTCGCTCCCTGCACATAACCCATTTATGAAGTGGTGTGTGACACAGTTATTATGGTCTGCTGCGCGACCTACTTTGCACGTTTCAAAAGGGCACATGGAAATTAGCGTAGAAAAGTTAGTATTCACAGATCTCTATGACATTTTATGAACAGCTGCTTTGTTCAGAAAATGTAAGGTCTCTAAGCACACAATGCCATTGTTTTTAACAAAGTCACTAATGTTAAAGCAAATTTAATAATTTCCAACTGTAATCTGGAAAATACATTTCAACTATGAGGTGCAGCTGACTATGCATTTTCAATGGAACCTTAGCTCCATGGTATAACTTAGTTGCATATGCTTAGTTTTTAGTTGAATATTTTATTTTATTTATTACATTTTATTGAGTTGCATTTATATACCAAAAGATACATCGCTATAATCTTGCATACGTATATATAAGGTAACGAACACTATATGGTCCAATCGGACAGCATTACAACCCCAGACTTTCGTACCTTAGCTTGATCAACTAAACCCTGTACGGTCATATCCTTCCCCCGCCTCTTCCGTCGTGTCTTGGCGAATAAGGTACGTTTGGTATGTACCCCAGATGTTTTGGGGCTTGCAATGTGTAGGTATCAGAGCATTAACATGATCTGATTGTGTATTGCAATAGGACAAATCAGCGCACCATTCCTTTATTGTGGGTGTAGGGCCCTTCATCCACCGTAAAGCAATCCTCTGTTTTGCTAGCAATATGCCCAGTGCTAATAACTTACATGTTCCTCTTTAACATATCCCAGAAGGGCCACTAGTGGGGTCATAGTCAGCCTCACTCCTGCCATATCCTGTAGCTAGTGGAGAAGTGTGGCTCAGGGGTTAGAGGCGGCAGACCCGGAAGCTGAGATCGGCCCTGGACCAGGATTCAATTCCCCGCCTCGACGGGGCTTGGGCTCAATAATTCCACGGACTCGATAATTCTCGCTCCGGTGCCTACTCGACTCACGGGTTCACACTCTGCGACTCTGGGCAATAGCTTGCTTAATCTCCACAACAGCCCCTCGCGGCGGGATGCCTGGCTTTCACCTTGTGGATACCCTGCCGGGGTTATCTCACAGGGGAATACCAGGACGGGTTCCCTAAGCAAGCGCTTAGATGCCTGCGTTGTGGGTAATTTGCGCTATATAAATACATGTACATTTACATTTACAGCATTCCAAAATTTCTGGATTCCAGGGCAGTCCCACGCAAGATGTATAAAGTTTGCCTCAGTAGCCCCACATCTTACGCATCTATCATCTTCCCTAAGCCCACATTTATATAAGCGAGCAGGGGTGTAGTACACTTTTTGTGGAAATGTAAAATGTGTCAGACGATGCCTGCCATTGTGTGAGATGGATTTCGTGGCTGCACAGCAGTATATCCATTGTTCTTCTGTGATGTCTATATCTAATTCAGTGCACCAATCTTGCAGTACTTTCTTATTTAGGGAGCTAATTCCCGCTTTTGAAAGCGTGCACAATATCGAGATTACACGCTGTGGGGATTAGGCTCATAGTAAGTACGTTAAGGGAGTGTATTCGCGTGGTTCAAGTATTTCCTCTTCCAGAGTCACTCATAACGCTTGCCTAGCAAGATGATAATGGAATTTTGCAAGCAAGGGAGCCTCTAATGACTCAGCCTCCTGAATAACTTCCAGGAGTTTTGTTCACCAAGTATTTGATTATGAATCCCCCCAAAAACCCGGGGCGCCCGCCAACTTTAAATTCTGCTCCATTGGAGAGGGTACCCGAGTTTGATTACCTGGGTATCCGCCTTAATGATTCTCTAAGTTGGATTCCACATATTAACAAAATGCTCCTTGGTCACAAAAGAGTGGGCGGAAAATTACTCAAGGATCAACGCTCCTCCACAAGTAAACCTATAGCCCCAGTGATGGAGATTTACAAAGCTAGAGGGGTTAGCGCCGCCCTTTATGGGGCCGAGTTGTGGGGCACTTGCAATTTGGATGTACTAGTAAAATCAGAGAGCACATTTTTGAAAGATCTGATGGCTCTCCCGGCGAGTACTGCAACCTTCCCAGTGTCTCTTGACTTAGGCTGTAAATCGACCAAGGATCATGCGCAACTTCGTCCCTTGCTTCTCTGGGCTCGGTTGTGGCGGGTGCCGGAATTAGCCTTCTATGCAGAAGCGCTATCAGAGATAATGGCAATAGTAGGCTGGTCTAGGATTAAATGGTTGAGGGACGTAAATGGCTGCTAGTGGAGATAGGGCTAGGCGAGGCTTGGGCATCGAGATCCGCCCCTCCTAAAGCTGTGATCAAGAAACTAAGGGCCCGAAGTAGGTGGCCGTTTTAGGCCATTTACCGACCGGTAACGGCCGATTTCGGCCGTTACCGACCAGTAAATGGCCAATCGGTATGTAGGGGCCTAAATCCAAGGCCACATGTAGGTAAATCTACATTTACAGAATCGGTAAAATTACCGATTCGGTAAAATACCGAATCGGTAATTTTACCGATTCTGTAAATTCCATATGTAGGTGGGACTCTTCTGAGTCCCAAATGCCTTAACGAATCGCTATTTTACCATGAAATCCAACTTCATGGTAAAATACCGATTCCGGTGTGCATGCACATGTGTGCATGCACACCTATGCCATGTGGCAGGCAGACCTGCCCCTAGGGCTTGTATGCCTGCCACATGGCACCCAATCCTGTTTAGGGGGTGCCAGGGGGTGTCAAAGTGACACCCCCTGCAGCCTTGTGAAATTCGGTATTTACCGATTCGGTAAATACCGAATCGGTAAAGCCTATTGATTCCTATGAGCTTTGAAGCCCATAGGAATCAATAGGAATCAATAGGCTTTACCGATTCGGTATTTACCGAATCGGTAAATACCGACATTTACCGATTCGGTAAAAGGGAACATCTGGATTCCCTACTTACCCATCCCTCACATTTACCGATTCTTAATTACCGAATCGGTAAAATTCGGTAATTTTCGGTAATCAAGAATCGGTAAATGTTACTTACCTACATCTGGCCCTATATTGGGATTGGGTCTCTTCCAAACTACTCTCAGATTATTATTATTATTATTTCTGAATTTGTAAAGCGCATGGTTACACTGTCAGTGTGTCCCCGCGCTGTCAGAAGAGCCAGCTACTCCGTCAGTCAAAACAAGACGGGCTAATCTTTAGGAAAGAGGAATGTTTTGAGCTTTCTACGGAAGATGAGCTCCGATGTTTCCACTCTTAAGCTCAGGGGGAGAGAGTTCCATTTATGTGCCGCCAAAGTACGAAAGGATCTTCCTCCCATTCTGGCTTTCTTGTGTCTGGGGACAGCGAGGAGGCCTGCTCCTAACGAGCGGAGTTGTTGAGTGGGCGTATAGGGGCAGAGAAGGTTCCGAAGGAAGGCCGGGCCCTTGCCATGTACGATCCTGTGACCAATACAAAGGACTTTGAAATCGAATCTTTCATTGATCGGAAGCCAATGTAGAGTTTGTAAGGATTTTTTTGAGGCGGCTCTTCTGGGCAGCCGGAGGACCAGGCGGGCGGCAGCATTCTGAATTGTCTGCAGTCGCCGCCGGCTAGTGGCATTGGCACCCAGATACAGGGCATTGCCGTAGTCCAGTCTTGACGTGACAAGGGCGTGGACCAGGGTCTTCCTAGATGATTCTGGGAGCAGGTCGATGGTTTTGCGGAGTTTCCGTAGAATCGAGAAGCATGTACCGGCTACCCGTCTAGTATGGTAGTCGTAGTCCAACTTTGAGTCCACCCATACTCCCAGATTCTTGACCTGATCACTAGGGGTAGGGAGGGGCCCCAGGGTCTGCGGCCACCAGGCAGATGACCAGACTGAGGGGGGTTTTCCAACAATCAGCACCTCAGTCTTGTCACCGTTAAGACGGAGGCAATTCTTCGCCATCCATCCAGCCATCTCCTGGAGGCATGCTGAGAAGTAAGCGGCGGCTTGTTCAGCAGGTTGGGTCAGAGCGACCACCAACTGTGTGTCGTCTGCGTATGTCACTACTTCTACCCCATATCGTTCCGCAGTAGTAGCCACGGGGGTGACATATAAATTAAAAAGGGTTGGACTGAGGCTTGAGCCCTGCGGCACTCCTTGACCGAGGTCAAAGGTGTCGGAGCGTGCTCCTCCTTGCTCTACCGAGAAGCTGCGGTTGGTGAGAAAAGATTCCAGCCATAACCAGGCCATGCCTGTCACCCCTCCTTTCTTCAGACACTGTAGCAGCGTATGATGTGCTACAGTGTCGAAGGCTGCACTGAGGTCCAGGAGCACTAGTGCTGCCACATGTCCCGCATCTACGTGCTTCCTCAGTGCCTCAGTCGAAAAAAGTGCTAGAGCGCGCAGTTTTCCCCAGGTCACCCGGGTTACCAATTCTTTAACACGCACTGGGCCCTTGGCGTGAAGAACACACTAATTTTGTTTGGGTGAAACTGGGTGAGGATTTCTCCTCCTGCACGCTGCTAAGAGTAATCAGGTTTGGTTTTACCTCTGCTTACCATGCACCCGACTTACCACAGGCGCAACTCCTTGACGGACCTGGAGCTATTTAAGGAAAAGTAGACAGGCCTAACATTCAATATACTTAAAACCAGTAAAATACTTTCCACAGTTTTGTGTAATGACCACAGACACCTGAATAAATTCGAAATTTTATATAAGAATTCAAAGTGAAGAAGCCAAGATAATAAGCGATACACAGAGTAATATATCAAACATTAAAATCAGTACCAATAGGTAACTTTGCACAAAAAATATGACCATTTAGAATATATGGGAAACTACAGGGAGAAGTTTTAGCACATACTATTCACTGCAACTTTATACTAGAACATAGGAATGGGATGGGACCTAGAACATGTACTTGACCTAAGTGATTAAGCTATTCTTGCTACTTTCACTGCAATCCACTAAAGGAAAGGGAAAAACGGGAACATACTAATGAAATATGACAGTTGGCAATCTTCTAAAGGTGGGGAGAGAAGTGGAACAATCTAATAAACAATTTCATATATCTCGCTTTTCAAGGTGATAGAGCAATATCCCAGGCAAGAGTGCTTTATTAAGGAAAAGGAAGAGAGAGAGAGAGAGAGAGACGTAAACCCACAATCTATATTTACCTAGATCAGATTGAAGACCAACCCTGGCCACGGGTCAGTGGGAAGACGGGGACAGGGACCCTCAGAAAAGGAATGCCAGAATGCGAGCAGGTACAGCTCACGGACAGTATGGACAGGATACCCCTCAGGTTCAGGTCAA
The DNA here is from genome assembly GCF_964263255.1 of Lissotriton vulgaris. Taxonomy (NCBI): domain Eukaryota; kingdom Metazoa; phylum Chordata; class Amphibia; order Caudata; family Salamandridae; genus Lissotriton; species Lissotriton vulgaris. The sequence continues at coordinate 938,619,291 of NC_141693.1, read as the reverse complement.
GGACTGGGCCTCCCAGGGTACGACCAACACCCACAGCTTCGGACAGCAACGCCTGCGTTACCCCTTCCTGCAAGTAATCCGCCAGAAACCCCGATTGGATTTTCGACTTCCCCAGCAAAGTGCTTCGCCAGCACTTAGGATTTTCCACCCCTTAGGGAATTGTGGAAAGTATGGACAAGGTGCTCCGCAGCACTTTCAGAATGAGCACCTATTGAGATCGTAGGGTCAGTGACAGGTCTGCTACTCGGACAAGTCGGACAATTTTCCTAAGCTAAACTAGGGTAATTATACAGTTTTGGGGACCCTTAGACCACCCATTAATGTTGCGAGTGACAGTTTCCCACATTGTGATTGGTCAGGAGAGGTGGTGCGGTCTTTACCACCTCCTAGAATTCAGTTTTCACATGTTTAATATTCAAATTTGAACACCCGCCCCCCAGGTTCACGTTCCCATGCATAGAATACAGCAGTACAGGATAGTTCACAATATGTAGCAACAGTATTGCTTTTTCCAAGGTAAGACTCCGTATTCCCAGCGAGGTTCCCAGGCGCATTGTGCTTCAGGAGCCAGCTGGCTAGGTTTAGCTTCTGCGCAGTTGGAACTTTCTCCGGTCATGTGACGGTGCCCAGCAGAGCTTCAAGTATGGCTCCGCTCATGATTACCCCAGCCCACAAAGACGCGGTACATGAAAAGTAAGCGAAAGCAAATTAAAATCATACATAAGAATGATCGCACTGTATACCATGATAAGAGATAACCAACCCTTACTTTTATAATACCTATAGCATCAAGGATTAGTGCGAAAGAATAGATAGGCTAAAAGCTGCTGCAGTAAGCAGAGAGCGTGGTGAGAGACAAGCGGCCATATTTAGCATCAATGCGCATGAGCACAGAATCCCTCCAGAATGCGAGTGCGTCACATCACATGGGTATGACCGACGCATGCGCAGACTGAATTGCGGCAAAGCAGCCATTTTCAGTGCAAGCTTCATTAGTACGTGAAAAGACAAACAAGCAAGCATCCTAGGGACACCCGCGTGTAGGGGAAAACACTTTACAAATGACGAACAATGGTGTTAATATTATTATGCAATTTAGACAAGGGTTTTGCATACGAGCAAGGCGCTATACGTGCGAATCCTTGCTCCATCAATCCCCTCTTTGATGATATTTACTATCATCACTACATGAAGGAAACAGATGCCAACTTTTCTCATTCATTCATATCGTCCATTTCGATTTCAATAAACTTATTGTTTAGTTTTCTTTCAGCTTCCCTATGAGAGTGGTGATTTTTCGCCTTTTTATAAATTGCACTCTTCAGCTCCTCTAATTCTAATTCATCAATGTTTCTTTTCACCCCCCTCGGATTGACTGTATATTTCTTTTTGCACTTTTGACATTTGCAGCAGATAAAAATGATCAATAAAATCACACCTATTATGACTATTGGCATCAGTATTTTCCACAAAATATTTCTACCTAGATTAGTAAACCAACTACCTATAGAGGAGAGACCTCCAGTCAGTCTCGTCCAGGCACTGTCAACCTCCAATGGTTTGAGTTCCTTTTCCAAATTAGTTATGTTCCTCACATATTGTTTTAATTCGATGCTCTTATCAGGAATGTAGGTGCAACAATGTTGCGCTCTCAGCATTCTACAGACTCCGCCCTCTTTTGCTAATAGGGTGTCAAGGGCAAGACGGTTTTGTAAAACCATTGATCTGATCGCAACCATTTCAGTATTGACCAGCAGGAAACCAGCAGCAGTGTCCGTTGATAACCGGTCCACTACTGTAGACAATTTGCAGATTCTATGGGTGTTCAGAACTACCCCCATTCCAGGTATCAGTGCACTAAAAATATCACCTACAATTTCGCCTACACTTTCGCGTCTACTACGCACTAAGCCATTAGTTTCATCATCGCTTCCAGCTGCATTGTTCACATGGTATATTTTCGGGAAAACAATGCCAAAGTAGCAGCTTCCATACCAGTGATCCGGCAATTTGAAATAAGCCTTGTTCCCACATATATAATATATTCCGGGAAACACAGGTTCTGACCCATTTTTGAAACCCCAACCTCCAATTACCTTATAATTATGTTCACACTCGCTGGAACCGATGAATACATTGTTATAGTACTCTGTCCTTTCCCTATGGATACAAAGTTTCCCCTTTCCTTCAAAATCCAGCAACAAGGCAGGACTGGCTTCGCCTTCTGAGGTGTTATCCATGTGCTCAGCCCACCTAGGAACTCTTTCCTTCTCGTCATTTGCCTTCTTCTGAAACTTTTCTCTCCTTCTGTCTGCCATCTTTATAAACATCTTTTCCTGCTCTTGCAGTGAACAGGTCAGATTGTCTTCTCTTGCTTGATCTAAGTCTATGTTACCTATAGTCAGGAAATATTCTCCCATATAGCGGGTCACGTCACTTGTAGTATGTACACGGTTCAAATGTCTTCTAACAGGAAGTTCAGAAAATACTACGTCATTATTTGAATAATAGTACTGCAAGGTGCTTCTATAGAACAAGCTAGCCAATATACTACAGGATATTCCATAGGTCAAAGGTAGATGGTGGTATGTCACGCCTTCAGCCACTGAGGTTGGTAGCTTCATGCAGACATAACAGTCCTCTATTTCCATAGCCTCTACGTAATGCACTAACAAGTTAGCAAAAACATTTAAATGCGTCCTGTTCTTCATTTTGTGAAAATGTAGTCCATCCTCATCTGGTGCTTCTAAATCAGGTCGTGTGTGTGTCAGTCCTACTCTTTTGTCGCGTCTTTCTAGTCTTCGTGGTGTTTCTGCAGTCGGTACAACCCCTACATCTACTGCTTCGGGTTCAGTAGGGGACAAGTTAGGATTCTTACTTATCATAAAAGGTAGAAAAACTGTTAGTCCTATCCACATTACTATTAGCATAGCTACACTACACAAGCATATCTTACAACAGGTTTTGAGACACCCACAGCGGGATCTCCCAGAGACACTCGGATCAGACATGTTTAGCTTACAGGTGGCTTTTGCTACCCCTCTTCGTTTCTTTGCACCAAAGGCTCACTTCAGGGCTCGCTTAAGGAGGGTCTTCGTCCGAACTCCGATCAGCAATGGACTCGTTGTCACTGTTGCCACTGTGGTGAGGCTCGTCAATCTCTTCCAACACAAAGTACGTCCACTCAGGGCTCCGATACAGTCGGTTCTGTTTCTTTATTCTGTCGCTCTTTCTCAGCGATTTGCCTTGGGCTGCATTCCTTTCACTTAAAGCCCTTTTTCGGTCTTTATCGTTTTCTTCGACTGTCTTTAGTCTGAGCCTTAGTCTCTTGACGTATCGAGGTGTACTTCTTCCTCCGTGCCTCCCAGTGGTTGAGGAGACTTCTCCTTCTTCGTGCACTCTTTTCACTTTTTGTTGTGGCACTTCTGATTCCCTGCCTGTCTGACTAGTTCCAGGTCTTTCGTCTATCTCTTCTGCCTGGTCGCTAATCTGTCCCTGCTCAGATTCAAATCGCACTTTCTTTTTACTTCTTGTTACTGTTGTTTCCGTTGTCTGAGCACTTTGATCTAGTTCTATCTGTTCCTGTTCATGCTCTTCGACCTCTTCGCTTTCTTCTGCATGAACGTCAGCCCTAATTTCTAACTGTCCCTCTCCACTCTCGGGAGCTTCAGGAGGAGTGTCGATGTCCTGATCTGACCCTAATTGGCCTATTTCCTGATCAGGTGTGTTATGGCTTTCATTGACCTGACCTTCTTCTTCTACTCCTGACTCACCTGGACTATCCCACTCACTGTCTAAGTAGGAATATTTCCTTGTTCGTATTGGATCATGAACTGGTTCGTCGGCGGGATACCATTCAACGTCTCGACTTGTGCTCGGCAGTTCGATGTCAGCTAGCTCCGGACTCTCTTCCTTGGAGGTCTCTTCAGCTGTGCTGCCTTCAGCTCCAGTCGCGTTTTCTCCAGATACCCGCTTTGTGTGGCTGGCGTGGATCCACTTCGGTACACCAGCGCACTTCACAGCAGTGGTAGTGACGAGGATCACTTGTCGTCGCTTTCCCCACCTTGGCTTCAAGCAGCTGCTCCGGGTGTGTTTCTTTAACACCACCCAGTCTCCTGGCTGCAGGTTGTGTGCTGGAGTCTTTGGCCACTCGTCTTCAGTCTCTCCAATCTGCTGAGAGAGAGAACGCACTTGGTCACCCAACTGCTTGCAGTATTCTAGCACCATATCATCAGAAATGCTTAGCAGTTTGTTTCCGGGTACCCATGCCTGGCGCATCACTCTTCCCATCAACACTTCATGGGGACTTAGGCCAGTCTTTCGATTCGGGATACTTCTCAAACTCATCAGCACCAGGGGTAAAGCTTCTATCCAGTTCATTTTTGTGGAATCACACATTTTTCCCAGTCTGGACTTCAGAGTGCCATTTATTTGTTCCACTACCCCAGAAGCCTCTGGGTGGTAGGCGCAGTGCAATCTTTGCTTCATTTTGAATGCTCTACAGAGTTCCAATAGGACATCGTTGGCAAAATGCCCACCTTGGTCCGTTTCGATTGTCTCTGGGATCCCATACCTAGGTATCAACTCCCTGAGCAATAGTTTGGCTGTGGTGAGAGCGTCATTTTTCTTAGCTGGATATGCTTCCACCCACCTAGAGAATAGACAAACTATGACTAAAACATATCTATATCCGTTGCATCTGGGCATGGTTATGAAGTCTGCCTGTATTCTTACGAAGGGACCTACTGCCTTTCCAATAGTACTCTGTTTCACTACAGTCTTCTTTCCTGCATTGAATTGCTGACACACTAGGCACCTCTGGCAAAGCCTGTCCGCCTGGTCCCTGAACTTTGAATTGCAGAACACTTGTTCAAACACCCGACACATCGCATCTCTTCCCATATGTGTTGGCTCATGTATCATTCTGACCATGGGGTCGATCAAGCTATCAGGCAGTACAGGCACCCCATCCGGATTTACCACCACACCATCTTCTCGCAACTCGCATTCCTTTGCGGCCCACCTGCCTTTTTCTTGCCTGTCTGTGGCTTGTTGTATCTCTCTTAATTCTTCCCACGTTGACACATTATCAAACAACATAAGTTGGCAGCTGGTTCCATCCCACCGGGCAATTTGTAGGGACATCTGGTGTCGGGCACAAAACTGTGCAATTTGGTCAGCGTACCTATTACCGGCAGTCACATCATCATTTCCAGATCTGTGAGCCGCACACTTGACCACAGCCAATTCTTTGGGTAATTGGATGGCTTCCAGTAAGTTATGCACTACTTTCCCATTTCGGATAGGTGTGCCAGAGGAAGTCATGAATTCTCTTTGCAACCACAATTGGCCGAAGTCATGAACAACCCCGAAACAGTACTGACTGTCTGTGTAAACAGTAATTCTTTTGTTTTTTCCCCTCTTGCATGCTCGAGTTAACGCTATAAGCTCCGCCACTTGTGCAGATTTCACCTCGCGCATGTAAGATGCCTCGACGACTCCTGTTAGAGTAACCACAGCATAGGCAGCACTCAGACTCCCACTCTCATGTCTCAAACACGAGCCATCCACAAACATTGTTTTATCCCCGTCCCGTAGTGCTATTTCACGAATGTCAGGACGGGGCTTGGTGCTATATTCAGTCAGATCGATGCAATTATGTTCCCCACCCTCATCCGATTCTGCATCCAGAGGGACAGGTAACAGTGTCGCAGGATTTAGGACATTGCACCGGGAGATAGTTACATTTTCAGCACCAATCAAAATTCTCTCATACTTAGTCAGCCGACTAGGTGTGAGGTACTGGGTCTTAGTTCTAGTCAGTGGGATGACAACAGAGTGAGGAACATAGACAGTGACGGGATGTCCCATGACAATGCTCTCACTCTGTTCTAGACTGACGCAAGTAGCAGCAACGGCTTTTAAGCAGCCAGGCAGTCCAGCCGCCACTGGATCTAGGGTAGCCGAAAAGTAGGCGACTGGTCTCCTGACTGATCCGTGCTCCTGGGTCAGGACTGAAAGAGCACAATTTTCTCTGGTGTCACAGAACAGTTCAAAGGGTTTATTGTACTCAGGCATACCCAATGCAGGTGCGGTACATAGACAGTTTCTCAGAGTTACCCAAGCATTCATGCTCTCACTGTCCCAGTGGACGGGATCTTCCACTCCTTTCTTTGTCATATTTATCAGGGGTCGGGCTAGAGCCGCAAATCCTGCAATCCATTGCCTGCAGTAACCCACAACTCCCAAGAACATTCTCACCTCTTTCTGGGTTGTGGGCAGTTCCATGGCTTTAATTATTTTGATCCTTTCGGTAGTGACCTTCCTGATTCCCTTTTCTATCTGGTGCCCCAGATATTTTACTGAGTTTTTACAGAATTGCAATTTGTCAGGCGACACTTTATGTCCTCCTTTTCCTAGGTGATTCAGCAAGGCAATTGTGTCAGTGACACAGTCAGACTGGGTTTTAGATGCCACTAACAGGTCATCTATGTACTGCACCAAAACAGACTCTCTCGGCAGCACTAGGGATTCAAGGCACTTTTTCAGTATCTGGTTGAAAATCGATGGACTTTCGGTGTACCCTTGAGGGACACGATTCCAGACATAGATATGGCTGTCGAATTCAAAACTGAAAAGGAATTTGCTTTCAGGGTGCAATGGGATGGAAAAGAATGCGTGGCACAGATCGATGACAGTGAACCATTCTGCATTCCAAGGAATCTGGTAGAGTATTACTGCAGGGTTGGGTACAATAGGACAGCAAGGCACAACAATTTGGTTTACCTTGCGCAAATCTTGCACCACCCGGTACTTCCCACTAGGCTTTTTGATCCCAATGATAGGCGAATTACAAGGGCTGCTCAACACTTCTTCTATTATCTCTGCTTCTAGCAGCCTCGTGATTTCAGTCGCTACTCCTGCCTTCACTTCTGCACTCATTTTGTACTGTCTGGTTTTGGGGTATACAGCATTTGTTTTTATTGCTATTTTAACCGGGTCCACATTTGCCATCAGGCCTACATCTTTTCCCGTGAAATCCCACACTTCGGGTACTACTCTTAGCTGGAGTTCCTCAGGTAAATCCTCAATTGTCAAAGGCTTGATATCAGCATCTTGTCTGACTAACATCAGTTTGTACAGGCCATCTTCATCGGGGGTCTGAATTTCAACGCCATTTGGTGTGCAGAAAATGGTACAACGCATCTTGCACAACAAATCACGTCCCAGTAGGTTTACAGGACTGGAATCACAGACCACAAATCTGTGCATTTCCTTGAAATTTCCTATGGAAATCTCCATTGGTTCAGTTACAGGGGTACTTATTATCTGATTTGAGACTCCCACTACTTGGATTGCTTCTCCCGAGAGGGGTAGGTTAGGAACATCCACTGTTCTTACAGTAGATCTGGTAGCGCCAGTGTCCAACAGAAAGGTGACATCTCTTCCTTCAACCTTTCCTTCAATGTATGGTCCAGTCTGGTCTACCGGCAAGGAGGCGCCAAGCACGCACTCCTCATCCTCCCCTCTCAGGCCCCGTCAATCTTGATCTTCACAAAGGAAGGTATCACTTAGCAAGTACTGTGGGATGACTGCATTTCTTTCACTCTCAACCTCCCATACTTCCGCCCTCTCATTCTGCTGACCCTGACTCTTAAAATTCGGTCTAGGAGCGCGAGGTACTGGAGGTGGATCTATGACAGAATATCGACTACAAAAATATCGACCTACAAGAATATCGAGTCAACAATATCGAGGGCAAAAATATCGACATCCTATCTACAACATGGTAAGTACAAAAATATCGAAAAAATAATATCGTTGTAAAAAATATCGATGTTAAAAATATCGATTTTTTTTTTAATATATATAAATGTAAAAGTAAGTATATAACACTAATAAATGAAATATACATATTTAAAAGTATCTAATAATGTTTAAAATTAATAAATAAAAATATATACATTAAAGATATAATATATATGTACTGAACAATAAGTATTAATAATTAATTTACTAAAAATACCCCATTACCCAAGAACTGAAAACTGACCCTGAACCCTAAAAATACCCCTTTACCCAAGAACTGAAAACTGACCCTGAACCCTAAAAATACCCCTTTACCCAAGAACTGAAAACTGACCCTGAACCCTAAAAATACCCCTTTACCCATGAACTGAAAACTGACCCTGAACCCTAAAAATACCCCTTTCCCCATGAACTGAAAACTGACCCTGAACCCTAAAAATACCCCTTTACCCATGAACTGAAAACTGACCCTGAACCCTAAAAATACCCCTTTCCCCATGAACTGAAAACTGACCCTGAACCCTAAAAAATACCCCTTTACCCATGAACTGAAAACTGACCCTGAACCCTAAAAATACCCCTTTACCCAAAAACTGAAAACTGACCCTGAACCCTAAAAATACCCCCTTACCCAAGAACTGAAAACTGACCCTGAACCCTAAAAATACCCCTTTACCCAAGAACTGAAAACTGACCCTGAACCCTAAAAATACCCCTTTCCCCATGAACTGAAAACTGACCCTGAACCCTAAAAATACCCCTTTACCCATGAACTGAAAACTGACCCTGAACCCTAAAAATACCCCTTTCCCCATGAACTGAAAACTGACCCTGAACCCTAAAAAATACCCCTTTACCCATGAACTGAAAACTGACCCTGAACCCTAAAAATACCCCTTTCCCCATGAACTGAAAACTGACCCTGAACCCTAAAAAATACCCCTTTACCCATGAACTGAAAACTGACCCTGAACCCTAAAAATACCCCTTTACCCAAAAACTGAAAACTGACCCTGAACCCTAAAAATACCCCCTTACCCAAGAACTGAAAACTGACCCTGAACCCTAAAAATACCCCTTTACCCAAGAACTGAAAACTGACCCTGAACCCTAAAAATACCCCTTTCCCCATGAACTGAAAACTGACCCTGAACCCTAAAAATACCCCTTTACCCATGAACTGAAAACTGACCCTGAACCCTAAAAATACCCCTTTCCCCATGAACTGAAAACTGACCCTGAACCCTAAAAAATACCCCTTTACCCATGAACTGAAAACTGACCCTGAACCCTAAAAATACCCCCTTACCCAAGAACTGAAAACTGACCCTGAACCCTAAAAATACCCCTTTACCCAAGAACTGAAAACTGACCCTGAACCCTAAAAATACCCCTTTCCCCATGAACTGAAAACTGACCCTGAACCCTAAAAATACCCCTTTACCCATGAACTGAAAACTGACCCTGAACCCTAAAAATACCCCTTTCCCCATGAACTGAAAACTGACCCTGAACCCTAAAAAATACCCCTTTACCCATGAACTGAAAACTGACCCTGAACCCTAAAAATACCCCTTTACCCAAAAACAGAAAACTGACCCTGAACCCTAAAAATACCCCTTTACCCAAAAACCCAAAAATGACCCTGAACCCTAAAAATACTCCTTAACCCAAAGGTAAATAATATTATTTAATTAGCAATTAATAATTAATTAACAATAACAATAAAATAAATATATTAGCACATAACTGTAATTAATATAATTTAATAATTAATATCATTTCCCCAATTAATTAATTAACAGTAACTAAAAATTATATATATAAATAAATTACTCTAATAATGTAATTAACTAACTAATATTATTTAATTACCAATTAATTACTAATTTAAAATATGTACCAAATTATATTAATTAATTAACTAATTAATATTAATTATTTGCCAATTAATTAGTTATAAATATTTAAAAACATATATTAATTAATTAATTATTATTAAATTACTCCCCACCCTATTCCCCTATAAACCCACATCCCGCTACAGAAAATATATATCAATTAATCAATTAATTATTTCCCAATTATCAATATTAATTAGCAATTAATTATAATTAATTAATTAATCCTACTAATTATTAATCAACTTACCATAATTAAATTACTTCCCACCCTATTCCCCTATAAACCCACAACCCGCTCCGGTACTAAAACATCAAATGTCCTTATAAATTTCTATATTATTATAGAAAATGTATACACATATAATAGTAATTATTTTAAATACTTAAATTAAACATATAACACATACATAATAAAAAACTATAAAATAATACAAATATCGATATTAGTGTCATCGAAATTATTAACATCGATATATATGCTATCGATATTACTAACTTCGATATTACTTACATCGATATTAAGTATTTCGATATTACTTACCTTGGGTCGATATTCTGTCCTACGATATTCTTGTCTTCGATATTATGCTCCTTCGATATTACAGACTCGATATTATGGTAAGTCGATATTTCCAACTCGATATTTTGACTGTCTACCACTGGAGGTAATTTTACCTGTTGCTGGGTTTTCCTTGTCCCCTCTTTCGGCACCTGTGGATTTAAACCATTTACAGGGGCATTACCAGCCTGTAGGTGTGGACACTCGTCTCTCCAATGCCCCATCTGGCCGCACCCATGGCACAGAAACTTTTTCATGGCCTCCTCACGACTCATTTTAGGTCTGGGCTTTCCTCCCCCCCCAGAATTGGTATTCGGAACATTATTATCAGAAGTCATTTTACTTAACTGTTTTTCTTGCTGTTCGGCTAATTTCACCTGTGCCCACATCACTTTCTCCTTGAGGGCTTTCTTTTTATTTTCAATTTCATCTTCGCAGTATTTCGCATATTTCAGGACATCATCTATGGGCTTTCCCTGCCAACTGATTTTGTTATCTCGAATCCATTGTGATATTTCAGGCCTTAATCCTAGCACAAATCTGTAACTGAAATGGGTCATGTCTTTCATGTCCACATTATCAATACCACTGTAAGTTTTGAATACCTGTAGTAACCTTTCGTAAAATGAATGCACTGTCTCATCACGTTCTTGGGTTGTTCTATCTATTCGGGTCCAATCTGTCTCTTTGGCTGGCACCTTTTTCTTAAGATACTGTATGACCTGGTCATATTTCCTCATTACATCCGGTGAAGGGGCTCCCGTTCTCTCATCTCTGGGATATTCATCATTAGGCCAATCAATCTCTATTTTACATTCCGTCCACAGATCTACAGGGACCACAATATCGAAAAACCCATCCAGGTCTTTCAGCAGGCATTTCTGAACTTTTATGAAACGCTCTACCTGTCGATACCAGTCAACTGGTTTCTCGCGTAATTTCGGGAAGTCATTTGTAAATGACACAATGTCTTGCCTGGACCAAGGGACATGGACGTACTTTCCTCCCGGGACCTCTCTCATGGGACACAATTTCTCTGTTGGGGTTACTTCCTTTAATACGAATTCTGAAGTTATCGACCCAGCCCTACTGCCTTCCTTTTTCTTTGCCCACCTAGTTCTCCATTTCCCCACTTCGCCCCATTTCTGCAGGAGTTTCAACAATTCCTTTACTTGGATCTGCTTCCCCATCACATTCAGACTTTCTAAATCCTTGTCTGAAAAGTCCACTCTGTAGGGTTTCTGAAGAATTTTGGAGCGACTAACATCAACTCCCATTTCTGCGGCGGCATCCATTATCTTTTCGTGGAGCACCCTAGCATTCCGGGTAAGATTCTTACTGATGAATAGTAACTCTTCCTCATTATACGAGCTCAGGCGCTCAACTCCCACGTTCCCAGCCATCATTTCTTCTATTTCTATTCTTAATTTATATATTTCCAATGTTTTAGGTTGAGAAGTGGTCTCCTTCTCTATCTCCTTTGTCCATCTGTCTAATTCTTCAGGGGAAACTAAAGAGGCGTTCCTAATTCCAGATGCTCTTTCAATCACCACTTCCTTTTGTCTAGGCTGACTTCTTGCCCCTACTATACTGGCCCTCGACTCCCTTATGGGCAAATCCATTAAACTTCCAGATTCACACTCACTTTCCTGATCCTCATCTACGAATACTTCTTTCCTCGGGGTCTGGAAGCTAGGAGTAGGCAGTATTGGGGTGATGACAGGAGGAAGGGGACTAATCAAGTCATTTTTATACATTGGGATAGCAGGACCAATAGTTACCGGAATGGTCAAGGCCTCAGGATGGGGATGCATCTGTGCAATGGTTCTGGCTAAGTCCTCCCGCTGTCTAGTCAGGACTTCTCTCTCTTTTTCCTGCAACCCTCTTTCAGCAGAATTGCCATGCAATACCTGGGGTACTAAGGATGGATAAATACTCGGGGCAGTCGGGGCAACCAATCGAGGGGGGCTTTCCCCGAATGGCTGATAATTCGGGACTGTGGACTTAGGTCTGCAAAACTCATCCCTTCCACTATGTTTACTGCTTGTAGCTGTCCCGTCTGTATCACTTTCCCTCCTACTCCGGGGGTAATTGGTAACAGAACTTTGAGAATGCACCGAATCTGATTCCGCTACATAGGGAGGTGGATCCTTCATTAACAAGTCTTCCAGGTGTTCATCTTCTACATCCCCCATAGGTGCTAGGTGATGGGTTTTTGCTTTACATTTTCCTCTTTTCTCCTCTAATACTCCCATCATGGGGAATAGCCCTTCAGTTAACATAGACTGCCTCCACTGTTTCAATTTCTGCTCTTTGGTTGGCGTTGGAAGTCTGGGATACCACTTACTCACTCCTTTATCCATTCGGGGTTTATCTCGCTCTGCAGCCTCAATCTCCCACTCCTCCAAAGCTTCGTACTGGGTCAGCCTAGGTCTAGGGTGTAATTCATTCATGCGGGTCCTTAAGTTAAACAGGATCCGACCATTAAATGTACCTTCAACAGGGAATGCCAGGACTCCGTCATCTACAGTATACTTTGCCCAATTTTCCAGCCAGATACAAGTGTGATACCCTTTATCAAACATCATAAAAGAGGCAGGGGTATTTGGCGGGGGAATGAGTACGCCTTCTCTCGTTCTAATGGGCCTGTCAGTTTTGAAAAAGTTCTTCACTTTATCCGAGAATGAAAATTTTCTCTTTATTCCATACATCATGTGCGGTCTACCTCGTATAAGCTGATCCTTATGAAATCCTAGGTACTTTGGATTCGGTATGAAGTCTGGATACCACATACAACTCTCCAGACTCGCTTCTAACTCGGCTTGATTAATTTTGTTTACTTTCGTGCTTCCAATGCTAGCGCGACTTGTATTTCGCGCCACCCAATCAGGTCAGAGAATACAACTACGGTCAACCAATGGGTGCGCGGCCTTTTCGCAAGACAGAGTCTCCCGTTTCGGCACTCACCCCTCCTTCACAAATTCAGCTCCGCTACACGCCCGCTGTCCTGACCAATACCAGCGCGGCACGGAGTGACGTCAGAGCAGCTCTCCGACTGACTCCCGCCCTCACAAGGTAACGGAAACTTTTTACTTTCTCTAAAGTGCGAGTGCAAGTTTTAGTTAACAACACACAACGTTTGCCACTATGTCTGAGTGTTCTAAAGAGAGAAAAGACTTTTCTTTCGCTACTAGTAAACCACTTCTGTCTACTTTTCATTCACTCTGGATAGACTTCTTTGCCTGTCCCTACACACTAGTAACATAGAACCCGTTATTCTTCTGACTCATCCACCTTGATCGGGGATATGTACTGAGCCAGGATTTCACCAGCGAACTATTTTACTTACCAGACAAGCCTCGGAGACCCTATTACTCCTTCCGTATGCGACCCTTACTAGGTGATATCGCAATGAAAGTTTTATAATGGACTCGTAGCTATCATTCACTCCAGAAACAAAGGTCCTAATTAGTGCTTCCAGTTATCCTTAACCCTGCACTAATACCTCAAACCTAGTGACTTCAACAGCTAACCGGATTCTACTCACCGTTAGCTAAAATACTTCCCCGGGGATTCAGACTACACTGAACATTTACAAACAATTCTGGGTTAATTCAACATGCAGTATTTATAACAGTAATGCAAATTCATGAACATTTACATATAAAAACACATTTCAAAAATATTGTAAAAATATAATAACAATCAGCAGCACGTTTTTGTATTCACGGTTTGTTTATGACTATCCTGTCTACCTAATCTAACTAGTCCAAACCATCCTCTGCTAGCCAGAAATTACTGCTAGAGCGCGCAGTTTTCCCCAGGTCACCCGGGTTACCAATTCTTTAACACGCACTGGGCCCTTGGCGTGAAGAACACACTAATTTTGTTTGGGTGAAACTGGGTGAGGATTTCTCCTCCTGCACGCTGCTAAGAGTAATCAGGTTTGGTTTTACCTCTGCTTACCATGCACCCGACTTACCACAGGCGCAACTCCTTGACGGACCTGGAGCTATTTAAGGAAAAGTAGACAGGCCTAACATTCAATATACTTAAAACCAGTAAAATACTTTCGACAGTTTTGTGTAATGACCACAGACACCTGAATAAATTCGAAATTTTATATAAGAATTCAAAGTGAAGAAGCCAAGATAATAAGCGATACACAGAGTAATATATCAAACATTAAAATCAGTACCAATAGGTAACTTTGCACAAAAAATATGACCATTTAGAATATATGGGAAACTACAGGGAGAAGTTTTAGCACATACTATTCACTGCAACTTTATACTAGAACATAGGAATGGGATGGGACCTAGAACATGTACTTGACCTAAGTGATTAAGCTATTCTTGCTACTTTCACTGCAATCCACTAAAGGAAAGGGAAAAACGGGAACATACTAATGAAATATGACAGTTGGCAATCTTCTAAAGGTGGGGAGAGAAGTGGAACAATCTAATAAACAATTTCATATATCTCGCTTTTCAAGGTGATAGAGCAATATCCCAGGCAAGAGTGCTTTATTAAGGAAAAGGAAGAGAGAGAGAGAGAGAGAGACGTAAACCCACAATCTATATTTACCTAGATCAGATTGAAGACCAACCCTGGCCACGGGTCAGTGGGAAGACGGGGACAGGGACCCTCAGAAAAGGAATGCCAGAATGCGAGCAGGTACAGCTCACGGACAGTATGGACAGGATACCCCTCAGGTTCAGGTCAAGGACTGGGCCTCCCAGGGTACGACCAACACCCACAGCTTCGGACAGCAACGCCTGCGTTACCCCTTCCTGCAAGTAATCCGCCAGAAACCCCGATTGGATTTTCGACTTCCCCAGCAAAGTGCTTCGCCAGCACTTAGGATTTTCCACCCCTTAGGGAATTGTGGAAAGTATGGACAAGGTGCTCCGCAGCACTTTCAGAATGAGCACCTATTGAGATCATAGGGTCAGTGACAGGTCTGCTACTCGGACAAGTCGGACAATTTTCCTAAGCTAAACTAGGGTAATTATACAGTTTTGGGGACCCTTAGACCACCCATTAATGTTGCGAGTGACAGTTTCCCACATTGTGATTGGTCAGGAGAGGTGGTGCGGTCTTTACCACCTCCTAGAATTCAGTTTTCACATGTTTAATATTCAAATTTGAACACCCGCCCCCCAGGTTCACGTTCCCATGCATAGAATACAGCAGTACAGGATAGTTCACAATATGTAGCAACAGTATTGCTTTTTCCAAGGTAAGACTCCGTATTCCCAGCGAGGTTCCCAGGCGCATTGTGCTTCAGGAGCCAGCTGGCTAGGTTTAGCTTCTGCGCAGTTGGAACTTTCTCCGGTCATGTGACGGTGCCCAGCAGAGCTTCAAGTATGGCTCCGCTCATGATTACCCCAGCCCACAAAGACGCGGTACATGAAAAGTAAGCGAAAACAAATTAAAATCATACATAAGAATGATCGCACTGTATACCATGATAAGAGATAACCAACCCTTACTTTTATAATACCTATAGCATCAAGGATTAGTGCGAAAGAATAGATAGGCTAAAAGCTGCTGCAGTAAGCAGAGAGCGTGGTGAGAGACAAGCGGCCATATTTAGCATCAATGCGCATGAGCACAGAATCCCTCCAGAATGCGAGTGCGTCACATCACATGGGTATGACCGACGCATGCGCAGACTGAATTGCGGCAAAGCAGCCATTTTCAGTGCAAGCTTCGTTAGTACGTGAAAAGACAAACAAGCAAGCATCCTAGGGACACCCGCGTGTAGGGGAAAACACTTTACAAATGACGAACAATGGTGTTAATATTATTATGCAATTTAGACAAGGGTTTTGCATACGAGCAAGGCGCTATACGTGCGAATCCTTGCTCCATCAAAAGGAGGGCTGATTCTGTGGAGTGGCGTGCTCGGAAGCCCGATTGGTTGGTATGCAGGAGGCCTCTGGACTCTATGTGCGCGGAGAGTTGTTGGTTCACCAGCTTTTCCGCCAGTTTAGAGAAGAAGGGTAGAAGCGAAATGGGGCGTAAATTGCTAAGCTGGGACGCACTGATGTTGGGTTTTTTCTTCAGAGGCAGTACGACTGCCTGTTTCCACCCGTGAGGGACCTTGCCAGTGTTAAAAGAGGTAGATAGTATGTGGCCGACATAAGGTGCCAGATGACTCATGGCGCTGGCCAGGAATTTGGCAGGGGCAGGATCGTGCGGGGAGCCTGATTTAATGCCTTTAGCAATGGCTATCAGGAGGTCCTCCGACGGAACCTGGTATACTGTGAGGCAGTCTTCGATCTTTGCCTCCCAAGTTGCTTCTTCTTGAGGAGGAAGAAGGTTAGAGCCAGTTCTGGCATCATCCGGGAAACTGTTGTAAATGTCGCGTACTTTTTTGTGGAAAAATTCCGCGATGGCGTTACAAGATTGTGCTGATGTGTCGGCCTGCTCTAAAGCGGGGGGAGGTGTAGTAATCTCTTTATAAATCCTGAAGAGTTCCTTGGATGAGCAGTTAGCACTATCTATTCGATCCGCATAGAAGGTCGCTTTGGCTTTCCTAATTTGGAAGTGGTATTCTTTTATGCTAGCTCTGTATACATCTCTTGCCTCTAGTGAGTAGTTCTTTCTCCAGGCGCGTTCAAGCCTCTTACAGGCTGCCTTGGTTTCTCTAAGAGTTGTGCTGAATCAAGGTGCAGTTTTAGTTTGTCGCTCCGGGCCCTTATTGGCCCAAGGGGCAGTGATGTCCAGGGCTTTAGTGATGTGTCCGTCCAGGGCCACGCAAGCTCTGTCAACGTCCACTCCTAAGTCTGCGGGGGAACCGTTTAGTAGGAAGTGATGTTCAAAAGAGTCCATGGAAAACCTGGCCCATTTCCTTTGTAGTTTATTGGCGCAATGGTGAGTTTTTTTATGATGAGTCATGACTAGGAAGTGAAAAGGGACTAGGAAGTGATCGGTCCACAGCAAAGGAATGGGAGTATCCTGTTTCAGATCCTCCAAATTATTAAAAATGGGGTCAAGAAGGTGCCCCTGACGATGAGTCGGGAGGTGGGAGGCAGTTACTAATTGTAGGGTTTGCAGCTCTTGGCACAATTCTTGAGCAGCTGAGTTGTTAAGGTCTTCAATGTGGAGATTAAGATCCCCTAATACAAGGAACTTCCTGTATCTCATAGCCAATGGGGTGACGTTCTGGATAAGACTTTCCGTGAAGTTTCTGCTACCTCCCGGGGGTCTATAGATCAGTAGGCCTTTGATGACCGTATTTTTGTCAATACCGAAGGAGAAGGCTCCAGTTTCGCTATCTGTTATAATAACAGGTTCGAGGGAGCATGTCATATTCATTCTATAGATTATGGCAATGCCACCTCCCCTTCCCTTAGGTCTATCCTGCCTGCAAATTGCATAAGTCATTGCAATTCCACTGTAGCCTTCTTGGGGATTAAAGACGTGGTGGCCTATGAACTCTACCTAGACATGATTTCCATCCCTTTTGATCGTACCCTGTACTTTAAGTTCAGAGTGGGAACTTTACCAGTAGGTGAATTAGTTGCCCGTTGGAAATCCCCTAACCAGATATCTCTCTTTTGTGCGCG
The DNA here is from genome assembly GCF_964263255.1 of Lissotriton vulgaris. Lineage (NCBI taxonomy): Eukaryota > Metazoa > Chordata > Amphibia > Caudata > Salamandridae > Lissotriton > Lissotriton vulgaris. Next base: position 938,601,442 of record NC_141693.1, on the reverse strand, counting down.
CTGTCCTACTCGTGTGGAGTCTGTAGCCCACATTCTTTTCGAATGTCCGGATTATTGTGCGTCTAGGAGGCGATGGCTCAAACCCTTATGCAGACTTTTAGGCACCCGTCAACATAAAGTGGCGCTACGTATTTTAATGTCTGACACATCAACCCTGATTGTCTGTACTGTGTCAAAATTTTCAAAGTGGTGTTGGTTGATTCGTGCAAGAAGGCTTTCATTATCAATTTAATCTTGTTTTAACTGTTTTTAACACTTTTTCCTACTGTTTTTTCCCTTTGTATATCTGGAAATTGACTGTTTTAAATACTGTGTCTTATATTTATTGTACATGCTTTTATGATATTTTTATATCGAAAGAAAGCCTATCAATCAATCAATCTAATGAATCTGTTAGCAGCAGGTCCCGCTGCTTGACCACCCCCTCATGGAATTAATTACTCATAGTGCTAATACCCAGTGAATGCATAGTGAGGATAAATGCTTCGGCCGCATTGGCAACCATTCGCACAGTTCTAGTGGTAATTTTGGGGATTAGAGTAGGGTAATTCCCTGCATACCAGCGGCCCTCCAAAACAGGCTTCCAGACTGGATCTATTGTGTGGTATCCTCTCTGGATTACTGAGGAGGTACAGCGACAGTGACGAGGGACACACTGACTCACTTTCAATGTGCAAGTGTGGCAAACCCTGAGCACCATGTAGCCAATAGTATGATGCATCTGTTGCTTTGTTTAATAGTACAACTCAAAAGACCCCCTGCAGAATATGGTTTGGTCAATGTTTCCCATTGAATACAAGATTGTTTCCCGGCCCAAGCGAGCTGGATCAGAAGGGACCTCAATGTGCCAAAAAATGATTTTGGTAAGAATATGGGTATATTAACAAACAGAAAGAGAAAGCGTGGGAGCACTATCATCTTCATGAAAGAAATACGCCCCAGCAATAGTAACTGCAGACAGATTCATTTCTCAATGGACTCAGAGAGCTTCTGTATAGCCCTCCTGTAGTTCTTGCGGACCACCACGTCGGGATCAATATCTATCTGCACGCACAAGTAGAATATCGTGTATCTGTTCTCCATGCAATAGCATAATCTATCTTGACTGGGACGGTATTGGAGGTGAGGGGGAATGCGAGCGATTTACACTAGTTGATACGCAAGCCGGAGTGTCATCCGAAGCTCTCTACCTCCTGTAGAATTGGCGTTAGATTTTGCGCTGGGTCATGGACATATAATAGCGTGTGATCTGCATATGCCCTAATTATCAGATGATACTGGGGGAACCATATTCCACGATGCCCATGATATTCCCACAGAGTGTACACCAGAGGTTCAGCAGACAGTGAGTACAATAAGGGGAACAGATGGCACCCCTGCATTGTACCTCTCGTGATCGGAATTGGTTATGATAACCACCCATTTATGCGGATGCGTGCTACAGGTTTCACGTACAGTACACCCACCAACTTAATGAAAACCTCTCCTACCCCCACACGTCTCAACACTGCCCTCAAAAAACGCCACTCAACAGAATCAAAAGCCTTTTCGGCATCAAGAAAGATTGCCGTGGAACGCACCTCTAGGTCGATTCCGGCGAACGTACCGAACAGCGTACGCAGGTTACTTGCCAGTGAGCGGGTGGGAATGATTCCAGACCACTTTCGGGGCCACCACTGTCGGGAGTAAGGGAGTGAGCCGATTTGCCAGAATTTTGGCAAATATCTTGTGGGGGCTTATCCATCTTTAGCAGAGTAATCAGAGTGGCCTCACGCATACTGCGAGCATTATGCCATCTGTTGGCATATCCTCAAATAGGTTGACTAGATGCAGAACTAGCTGATCCTGATAGGCTTTACAGAATGCTACGGTTAACCCATCAGATTCAGAGGTTTTGTGCTTGGACATGGTTTTCAAAGATGCAAATTTCTCAGTGGGGCACAGGTGCGCCATCAAGTGCTCCCTATGGGAGTTTGATAGCCACTTGATTGCTATTTATGCTAGATAGTCTTCATCATATTCCTCCGTATCCGAAGACCGTGAGGTATAGAGCTCTGTGTAATAATTACAAAATCTGTCTGCTATCTGCACTGCAACTTTTAGTATGGTACAGTCATTGTCTCACAGTTCCAGCACTACATTTGACCCTCCAACCGGCTGGGTCAATGCAGCCAACGTAGCCCTGGGTCCAGTGGTGGCTGGTGACATATGAAAGTTGTGAGGCATAAAACAATTGTCGCACTTCACTGCGGCAAGCCTGAACCTCCTATGGGGGGTTCAGGGGGCTCGACCCCAGAGAAAATTTTGAAAAAAAGAGTGGGCAAATGGTGCATTTTCAAGCAAATCAGAAGGTGTGATAACACACATACATTACCGATTTTTCTTTGGAATACTTGAAATGCGAGGTATTTGTCACACTCACCCTACAAAAAGGCTAAAAATATTTGCTAGGTGCAATATATAACTCACACCATCACCCCATCAGCCCTCAAAGTATCATGATTATAAAGGATAAGCTATACTGCAAGCACAGGAAGACAAAAAATTACCAAGGACTGGATCAACTTCTTATGTTTGGCACAGGACTGGGCATTCAATATTACACATATCCCAGCACCTGAACGCCCCAACACTCTTACTCAAAGGAGCTATCCAATGCCTATGAAAAACACCCAGAATGGACACAGACAAAATAATGAAATCGTGGTGATAGCTCTCATACTGTCACACCTGGATTACGCTAACTCTATCTATCTGGGTCTCCCTCTTGCTCTCTGTAAGCGCCTCCAGATGGCTCAAAACCAGGCCGCCAGATTGATTCATCGACTGCCACGCTGGAAGTCAGCAAAGCCTCTGTTTAAAAAACTCCACTGGCTCCCCATCCCACAGCGAGTCACATTCAAAACAGCCTGCATCATCTTCAAATCCCTTCACGCCCGTAGCCCCCAAATCATCAACCAATCAATCAAGAGTATTTGTAAAGCGCGCTACTCACCTGCTAGGGTCTCAAGGCGCTGTTGGGGGCTGCTACTGCTTGAAAAGCCAGGTCTTGAGTTGCTTCCTGAAGGAGAGATGGTCCTGGGTGAGTCGTAGGTGGGTGGGGAGGGTGTTCCAGGTCTTGGCCGCCAGGTAGGTGAAGGATCTTCCTCCGGTGGTGGTTCTGCGGACCCGTGGGATGGTGGCAGGGCGAGGCTGGCGGAGCGGAGCTGGCGGGTTGGCGTGTAGAACGTGAGGCGGTTGTTGAGGTATGCGGAGCCCAAGTCGTGGAGAGCCTTGTGATACATTCCCTCTCATAACCACCGGTCTGCCAATCAAAATCTCCTGACCATTCCCCCTTACAAGCTCCAACGCCAGGGAGGTCGCAGGTTTGCCATTCTTGCTTCCAAACTATGGAACTCCCTTCCCTTGGAAATCCGTTCCTGCACCAATCTCCTGATATTCAGAAAACAGCTTAAAACCTGGCTGTTCACCCAGGCTCATGCATAACTCTCCTACCACCAACGCATCTGTCAGTCAGCGCCATGAAACCTCTGGGTGTACGAGCGCTATATAAAACCTTGCTAACATAACATAACATAATCTGCAGTCTGGCATTAGTCACACACCGTGCAGACTTGCATTTCTTACATAGGACTGCCTCATAACATAGGCATGCAGACTGACCCCGTCGTCATGCTTATGATAGCATGCATTCCTGTATTCGTCATTTAGCCGTGCAGGCTAACAGGACTTACTCCCATAACATGCAGTCTAAATCCTACCTATAATATGCTAGCGTGCGCTGCCCAGTCCCTCATATCATGCAAGGTTGCTTTCTTTATTCACAACAATATAACACGCAGGCTGGTTTATTTTACACAGGCTGACACTACCATCACAAGCACACAAACCCCGTACTGCATACTTTCTGGTACTGCCATTCTCACACAACAGGTAACATGTTGGTTGGCACTTCCCCAAAAAAATGATGGACTTCTCCCTCATACAGACATGCCATCAATACTGGCACGAAGCTGCATTCACACAATAAAATGCAGGGGGTACCCTTTTACACACCAACACCATGAATGCTGCCGCCTAGTACGCTCACTTATGCTATACGTGGTACCACCCTACAAAACACACACCCGCTACAGAAGACAAGCAATGTCGTCTTTCGACCATTCACGGCTCGCAATACTCGCGGATGGGTCGCACTGTTTTTTTGTTGTTGAAAGTTTTAAAAAGAGGGGGGCGTGGCTTGGATGGCGAGGAGGAAGCACACTTAAGTCCGGAGCTCCAGACCCCTGAGTCTAGCTAGCGGCGAGAAAATCGTCGAAAAGAACCCTGCAAGGCAGCAAACAGAGCAGGAGGTGTGCGAAGGTGGGGAGCACAAGAAGAACTGCTCGGAAGAACCAAAGCGGTAACTTTCAAGAAGTTACGAGTGGGGGAAAGAGCCAAGAATAGGAGAAAGAGACGGCGCTCAAGATGGCGGCATACATCAAAGCAGGAGTGGTATACTAGTACCGGACCGAAGGAAGCAAGCAACCAAGTAACCAGCGGAACTACCACACACCGTAAGGAGGCGTGAAGCGGAAGCGGGCAGCGGGGCGAAAAATAAAATAGACAAAACGCTGTAAAGGCGGGTATACCGAAGGCACCGCCAAACGAAACGAAACCGGAACTACGAATTAGGGCGCAGCCATCTTAACACGACCATCTCACCAGCAGAGAAATAACAGGCAGTCACAAGCGCGCCTTGCGGCGAGAGGAAGTGAGGAGCAGCAGCGGCAGGTCAGGCGGAGCAGCAAACAAGCATAAAAATACACGCGGCGCAAGAAACACAGAGAGCGCGGGCATCGGAGGGGATCGACTAACCAAAAAGAGAGAAACCAGGAAAGAGCGAATATCGGGAGGGGACTGGCCAAACACCGTCAAAAACACAAGTAAGTCAACCGTGAGAGCATCGCCGGAGGAAGCGCAGCGACAACCGGACCATGGGTAGACCGAGGTGGGGAGCGGCGGCCATCTTGGAGTGGGCTCGCAGCACCTCCCACACAACCCGGACCAAAGCGTGCACCCCCAAAACCGGCTGACACAAGAAACAAGCCGAGTAGACACCGCTGGGGGGCAAAAGAGGCCAAGCACAGTGCGGTGGGGACCAGTCGAAGCCCCGAAGGAAGGAGGCGTGAGGTGGCGGCCATCTTGAGGGGGGCCTATAAATCAATCGAACAGCCGAACATTCGGCTCAACAATCAGACACAACCTAAAGCCACAACAGACGGAACACCCCCGGTGACCCAATACACAACAAGTGAGCAAGCCAAGTGCGGGCGTGGTGAGAAGCAGTGGCCCAAAAGCACGGCAGCACTGTGGCGGCCATCTTTTGGGGTAACCATAGCCAAGCAGCACCCAAGAGCAGGAGGCCTGCAGCACAGGACCAGCCATTACAACCAGGGAGTTTTTCCCGGCCACGCAAGCAAGGGAAAGAACTTTTGAATCTGGCGGGGGCGAAGACTAGAACCAGAACAGTCAAGTGGCCAAGCCGTTTACGGGAGGAAGCCCCACAGACGCAGAAAATCACTGCCACTAAAGCGGCCAGAGCTACAAAAGACAACCCTGCCAAACAACAAAGGGAAGGAAGGCTTCTAACGCACCAGATCAGAAGGGGCTTCGAAGTAATGGCGGGGAAAGATAAAAAGAAGTTAGCCAATGACCCGAAAAAAGCAGGAACGAACACGGAGACTCTCCAATCAAAATCAAAAATGGCCAACATGGCGAAGCAATGACGCTAGAGACACTCCTCAAGAAAATTAACGAAGGCAACGAACTGGCAAAAGCAACTAAAGAGGCAATCGATAACATCCAGATGGAACTGATAGCCATAAGAGCGGAACAAAGCAGGGCCAACGGCAGAATAGACACAGCGGAGAAAAGAATAAGCAACCTGGAGGACCTCACTAACATAACACACAAAGATCTAGGGATAGTAATAAGGAAGACAAGCACGCTGCAAAAAATGTTGGTAGAGCAGGACGACAAGAGTAGGAAAGGCAATATAAGATTACTGGGAGTGCCAGAGGGAGAAGAAGACGCCCCAGGAGCATGCGCAGCCATGCTGGAGATCCTCCTACCGAAACTAACGGGTCTGAGATTTGACAGGCCTTTTGAAATAGAAAAAGCATATAGAATCCCAGGTGGGGCGGAGCTTACCGGTGGACATGCAAGACGTGTAAGCGTTGAGCTCCCCGTCTAAGCCCCGTATAACTTCGTAAAACCCATCCTTCGAACAGCTTGCTGGCACCACATATCGCTGAGGACCACTGGCCTGCGCCTGGGTCGAGTGGCAAAACTTGCCCTGGCCGTTTTCCGGTGAGGGAGAGCTGCGTTGAGAGCTGATCGGCGCCGAGACGGACCAGGCCGCGATCCCCGGACTTTCCTGTGCGGCTGGCCGAGGTACGACGTGCGGTAGGCGGAGCTGTGGACAGACCGGTCCTCTCGGACAACTGCCGTGCGACGGATCCTGGTGAGCGCCGCTCTGCACGGTTCCGGGGCAATACCGGAGGGAACTTGGAGAGCCCTGGAAGAAACACCTGAATAGACGCCTGCGGACACTCAGGTCGGGCTGGGGAGACTTAGTTCTCTGGCCTCGTGGTGGCTGAGACGCAAACCCTGTAAGTGCCGAACCCCATGCTGCCGGAGTGCGGCCGGGCTGAGTATTTGTGGATACCGGGGGTGGAGAAGGCACGCTTGATCGACTACAGAGTGGCAAGGGCGGTGGGACAGTCTGTCGTCCTCCTGGGTGCCGGGCCTGGCCATAGCTCGGAGTGTAACGCCGCCATATTGGTAACAGCGCTTACTGCCCCATACCCTGACCACGGTAGACTGTTGCTGGCGCTACCCCCTCCCGGCCTGACCCCCCCACACGAGCAACTTGCCTAGGGCGCCTGGGTGCGCCGGCTGCATGAGCACCAGAAACGCCATGGGGAAGGGGGACAAACACCAGCCCAAATTATCGTTCGAGCAGAAGAGGACTAAGGGTGCTGAGGGTGCTAAGGGTGCTGAGGGACCAGCCACGGACGCCTCGCCAAGACAATCTTCCTCCGAAAACGCCTTATGTGCGGAAATTCGAGACATGCTGGGGGTCATGGAGAAAGGCCTGCAGGACAGTATGGCATCGATAGGAACTAAGATAGACGCACTGACGTATCGAATGGATCGCATGGCCGAGAGGGTGGACAAACATGCGGAGAGGCTCGATATGGCGGAGAGACGGCTAACGGAGGCGGAGGAGGCCCAGTCGGAATGGGATAAAGACCGTAAACAGTTTGGGAGGCTGCTCCAAGTTATACAAGACAAGGCGGAAGATTTGGAGGCGCGCTCGATACGCTCCAACATCCGCATCACGGGGGTGGCAGAGACAACCATTACTGGCAAGATGGAGGTGTTTGTGGAGAAACTGCTGCGGACCCTGCTAGGTGAGGAAGTCTTCTCCCCCATGTTTATTGTTGAAAGGGCGCATCGCTCTTTGGGACCGAAACCGCAACCAGGCCTACCCCCGAGGCCGATCATCCCGAAGCTCTTGAACTACAGGGACAGGGACCTGGCGCTCCGACTGGCCAGAGAGAAAGGGGACCTGCAGTTTGAAGGAATGAACATCTCCCTATACCCTGACTTCACAGCGAGGGTTCAGGAGGAAAGGAAACGCTTTGCTCCGTATAAAAAACAACTAAGAGAGCTTGGGCTGGACTACGCGATGTTGTACCCTGCGAGACTCCGTATCAACAGGCAGGGTCACTCGCACTTCTTTACGGATCCTGCGGAGCTCAAAAAGTCCCTGAAAGACTGGTCAAAGGAGCAGCGCAATTGCCTGAGGAGTCCGCGAAGGGAAGACGTTGATGCTGCGGCAATGGAAGAACAAGAGTGAACAGGGGAGCGGTAGTGGATTGGGGCTCGCAAGGCCTTGGCGCCTTGTGACGCCTGAACATTTGGAGTGGGCCCATCTGTACGTACTCTGGTGAGGAGATGTTCCGGAATCCCTCGGATAAGGTACTGTTTGCCCTGGTGGGCAGTTGGGCTGGTGTCACACTGGCGGCGGGACACTGCAGAGGCGGCTCTCCCTGTGTACTGGAGACGCTGTGGGACTAAGAAACACTGTGCTGGCAAGATTGTGGGGAACAAATTGGACGGGGCGGGGACTGGGGGGTGTTTGATGTTTAGGGCCTTTGGCCCACTTTGTGCTGGTAGCCTAGCCAGGCACCTCCGCCTCTGCGCTTTTGGCATTTGGCTCCCTAGGGAGCCGTCTGGGGTTTGTAGTACTTGTTGATACCTGGGGAAGGGTCGAAGGGAGGGGTTGGGGCCTGTCTGACCGGGTTGGGGTTGGTCGGCTGTGGGAGGGTGGGTGGTAGTGATTTGACTTTCATGTTGGCAGTTTGGTGTGGGATGTTGGGGTTGGTCGGCTGTGGGTGGCTAGTTGTTTGCTATGTTTTTGTGCTGCTGCTGATATTTTGGGTGGGGTTCGGGGTCAGTTGGGAGGGGGGTCTGTTTATGCCGATTACTGCAATGTGTCTGTTACATCGTCTGCTTTGCCCTACTGTTTTCTTTAACCTGCTATGTCGACCGCTGAAACTCTAGAACCAGAGAGCGCCCTGGGCTCTCTGCGACTGCTGTCATGGAATGTGAGAGGGCTTAACGATTTCCGTAAACTCAGGAAGGTCTTGGCATACTTGTAGCGCCACCGGATTGACCTCGCTTTGCTGCAGGAAACACATCTGCCGCTGTCTAGTCCTATGTTGCAGATGAGGGGTCTTAGTTCCGCTTGTGTTGCTGCAGGGTTCACCACGCATGCTAGGGGGGTACTCACCTGGGCTAATCCCAAATCCCAATTGTCGCTACAGCGGGTGGCGGTAGACCCAGAAGGGCGGTATGTGGTTGCACGATGTGTTGGGAAGGGTCACGATCTATTGCTGGTGAATGTGTATGGCCCCAACTACGATTCCCCAGACTTCTATGCTTTGTTGGCCGACAGCTGTAGGCAATTTGTGGGCTCTAGAATGCTGTGGGGGGGGACTTTAACTTAGTGTTGAACCCAGAACTGGACAGATCGGCGGGCCCCCCTAGATCCCCGGCTGCTTCGGCGTTGCTTCTATTGTCGGAATGTGTGAAGCTTGACTTGCTTGATGTGTGGCGTCATAGACACTCGGGGCGGGGTGGGTTCACCCATTACTCGGCCTACCATAACCTCCATACACGTATAGATTACTGGTTTGTTTCCCGCTCCCTGCTTGGTGCGGTGAGAGGGTGTACGGTGCTGCCTCGCACACTGTCTGACCACTCGCCACTACTCTTATTGTCAGGATTCACCGAGTAGCCACTGTAGTTTCCCCAAGACTGTTGGTTAGCTCCCTGCCTTGGCCCCGCTCTGCACGAGCTAATGTGTGGTTTCCTTGTCCCTCTGGCAGACTGAGAAATTCCAGAGGTAATCCGAGTCAATGAACTAATGAACTGCTAAGACTGTATATAGTTCCCCTCCCTAAGATGGCCGCTCAGTGTTCCATTTACTGCATCCAATCGATGCGCCCTCTAGTGGACTTCGGGAAGGCGCGCGCTCCTAACTGCGCACTTCAACGAAGATTCCGTTCGAGAAGCTTGTTCTTGTCGCTGCTCCGCGTCAACTATTCATGACGGGAGATTAACAGCAATTATCAAAGACTTTCTAAGTACCATAGTATCAGAGTTTCCAGAGACTTTCATGAGAGAAATCTTTGTCGTGCGCTCTCATTACTCAGAGAGGCACCGTGGTCAGACGAAGTTCCCCGTCGCAGTCTAAGAGCTGTGACAGCTGTCATCCACTATCCTGCGGTTTGTCAGGAGAAGACGAGTGTCAACGAGGATTCAACCTGACAAGACGTAGTTGAGTATTCAGCCTGAAGAGAAACTTGAACTCTACAAGTAAGGTGTTTCATCTTCTCGTCAAGTCAACCAATATCCAAACTGTATTGCTTCACTCGCATTCCCCCGCAGTCATTCCCCCGTGCGTTTCTCCTTGCCTTTCCTCCCCTTTGAACCTACCTTTTTCCTTTTTTGCGTGCTTCATGGAATTCGTGAACTTTTGCTTGCACTTCTGACCCGAAGATATCTCTGCACAGAACCCCAAGACAAAGTCTGACGAAGAACTTCACAGGTACAATTTGGGTTCATAGAGAGAGTGTGTGTCTGTGTAGTACTATTCTGGGGAGAGATACTAATGTTCGTATATGTCTTCACTGCAGGAAGTTCAGTCAGATAACATTCCAAAATATAGAAGAGAGGCAAATACCTGGGCAGAAACTGGTAGGACAAGTTTCGTTTATCATTTATGAATAGTCAGCACAGTGTGAGAAGGTTTGTGGTATATTCTCTCTCTCTCCCCCTTCTGTGTATTAGGCACCTTTCGAAATGGCGGCAAGATGAATAGCAGTCGCTGGAAGTAGGGTGCCAGTCGAAGTACAGGTATTCTCTTCTCTGTCCACTTCCCCTTTCCCTGCTGCTGGTGGTCTTGCTCTTGTAGCGAGGGTACCGGTGGAAGGGTGATCGGGACATTCGTCAGTACTGCCTCTGCGAAGCGTTGGAGCACCTGGATTCCTGATAGTTTGAAGTGCCCACGTATTTTACCTTCGCCCGGGCAGTATGGCTGAGGGAATGGACTTGAAGGAATTAGGCGCTATTTTAGTAGGGATTCAGAGAGATTTGGGAGCCGTCAGAGATGAAAACCAAAGTTTAAGGTCAGAGTTAGTGGCTTCCCGTCAAGAGGCTAGGTTGTTAGCACAAAAGGTAGATGGGTTAGCTATGGGGAATCCCGTACAGAGTTCAGCGGTACCCACCACTAGTGGTGCTGCAGTGGATCCAAAATCTGTAGCTCAGGTAATTCATTCGGTATCTCCGTTGATCCCATTGGCAACTCCTGAAAGGTTTTCGGGAGATCCTCAAAAGGCTCAATATTTTTTGACACAGTGTTCCCTTCATTTCATGTGCCGACCCACCTTGTTTCCAGACGCCCAATCTCGAGTGGCATTTATCCTGTCATATTTAAGTGGTGATGCTGCCTACTGGGCTATGCCTTTAGTTAGTGAGGATGATCCTTTGCTTAGTGACTTCACTAAATTCAAGGCTGAATTTCTTAGAATTTTTGATCGGAGAAGGATATCTCAGGCCACCGATAACGAATTATTGGAGCTGCGTCAAGGATCTAAAGATTTAATTACTTACCTCACACAGTTTAATAAATTGATCTTAGAGACTAACTGGCCAGAAGAAAAGAGAGCTGCCTTGTTTTATCGTGGTTTAAGAGATGAAATCAAAGACACCCTGGCTCAAATTCCCAATCGACCCACCGAGTTGTCAGCGTTGGTAGATTTGGTTTTGGAATTGGATTTTCGGAACTCGGAACGCAAAGGCGAGAAGAAGAAAGATTGGAAGATAAATTTCCCGCGCTTTGACCGAGCGAAGAGCGAAAAAGGACCCGGAGGAAATTCAGAGTCGGAACCCATGCAAATAGGGACTGTTCGAGGCCCTTTGAGCAACGAAGAAAAAGAACTACGGAGACAAAAGAAGTTATGTTTGTATTGTGGTACTGCCGGCCATTTTGTGAAGGATTGTTTGAAGCGTCCGAAGACTCCGTTTAAGGGAAACGAGACGAGCCGCCAGTAGACGGGGTCGCTCTGGTGGTGACAGAAGATAAGACGACTCCAAAGTCTCATTTGGTTTTGAATACGCTGCAGACCATGACTCCTCATGTCATCCTTCATGTAACCATGCGATTCCGTGAACACCAGATTGGTGGAGTGGCCATTATGCTCGATTCTGGGGCCACTGGAAACTTCTGTGATATCCGCTATGCTAAACAGATAGGAATTAAGGCCATCGCAAAAGAACATCCCGAGCCAGTACGTGCTGTAGACGGGACCAATTTGACCTCCGGACCCATTACTAGTCACACCGAAGAATTGGGAATTACTCAAGGAGAGGGGCATCGGGAAGTGTTGCAGTTCAATTTGATCGATGCTCCCCAATTTCAATTGATCCTGGGACTGCCCTGGTTAACCCTCCACAACCCGACTATAGATTGGGAAAACCGGACAGTCAGTCTGCATTCGGAGTTTTGCCTGTCCCACTGTTACGGAGCCAAGAATACGGAAAAAGAGCCTACGCCGTCCATGCTATTGTCATTTGGCGGACAGTCTATTGGAGCTATTGTGACTGAAGAGATTCCTCCTGAGTATCGAGATCTCAAGACGGTGTTCAGTGAACAGGAAGCTGAAGTATTGCCCCCCCATCGTGCTTATGATTGCACCATCGACTTGGAACCGGGAGCTGCTCTTCCTTGTAGCCGAATGTATGCGTTGACTGAAGCCGAAAATGTGCATTTAAAAGAATACCTGGATCGATATCTTGCGAATGGATTTATCCGGCCATCTCAGTCCCCAGTTTCCTCACCTCTGTTCTTCATACCGAAGAAGCAAGAAGGTAGTCTCAGAACTTGCATAGACTATCGTGCCTTGAATCAGGTCACCATTAAAAATAGATACCCATTGCCGTTGATTTCAGTTCTTCTGGATCAGATTAAGGAAGCACAAATCTTCACCAAACTGGATTTACGAGGAGCTTATCACTTGGTTCGAATGAAGGAAGGGCATGAGTGGAAGACCGCCTTTCGAACCAAGTTTGGTCTTTTCGAGTATTGTGTTATGCCATTCGGCCTTTGTAATGCTCCTGCAGTGTTTCAACACTTTATCAACGACATTATGAGCGATCTTATGGATAAGATTGCCATCATCTACCTGGATGATATCTTGATTTACTCGCAGAATCCTCAGGAACACACCCAGCATGTACGTTTGGTCCTGGAACGACTGCAAGCTAACCAGCTATTTGTTAAATTGGAAAAGTGTGTTTTTCATGTGTCTCAAGTGGAGTTTTTGGGATTCGTTATTTCGCCTCAAGGAGTGACCATGGACCCAAGAAAAGTACAAGCAGTGGAAGATTGGCCAGCTCCCAAGAATGTGAAAGAAATTCAAAGGTTTCTGGGGTTTGCCAATTTCTATCGGCGATTTATTCAAGGATTTTCACAATTGATTACTCCCATCACAGTTCTCTTGAAGAAAGGAGTAAAATTTGAATGGACTGATGAGTCAAACTCCGCTTTCCTGAATCTGAAGAAACAATTCACCTCTGCCCCTATCTTACTGCATGCGGATCCTGCCGAACCGTTTTACGTGGAAGCTGATGCTTCAGATCAGGCCATCGGGGGAGTTCTCTCTCAACGCCATCCAAAGACTGGGCAGTTGCATCCTGTGGCGTACCGCTCCAGAAAATTGAACTCTGCTGAAATAAATTATACCATCACAGAGAAAGAGCTATTGGCAGTAAAGGATGCTTTTGAGGACTGGAGACACTATCTGTTGGGGGCACGACACACAGTCACCGTCTATTCTGATCACAAGAACCTGCAATTTTTGAAGACGGCTAAGACCTTGACTCCTCGTCAGTTGCGTTGGTCCCTTTACTTCGCGGACTTCGACTTCGTGATTACATACCGACCTGGCCCCAAGAATGGGAAAGCAGATGCGCTGTCTCGACTTCAAACCGAAGAATCTGAGCATACCGTAGAAGCAAAACCCATCATCCCAGAAACAAAGATCGTGGGGGCGCTTACGTTGGACAATTTCAAAGAAGAGGTCCGTAAGAGTTTAACCTCAGAAGAAATTCAACAGTGGGTGTTACTCGGAGAAGAGCGTCAGTGTCGACAACAGTTACCATATGTCAAGGAAGCCTTATACCTTCCAACCCTCGAGCTTCAGGAAAAGGCTTTGCGAAATTGTCATGACCATCCTCTAGCGGGTCACAAAGGAATTGCCAAGACTCAAGAATTAGTGCAACGTTATTTTTGGTGGCCTGGAATGTCCGATCAGATCAAAAAGTATGTTCAGTCTTGCGAATCTTGTGCTCGGAGTAAACCCACTAGACAGGCTCCCCAAGGGTTGCTTCAGCCTTTGCCCACTCCCCCTTCCCCGTGGCATACGATTTCCTTAGATCTCATCGTAGACTTACCCTTGAGGGATTTGATACCATCCTGGTGGTGGTAGATACATTCACGAAAATGAGTCATTTCGTCCCTTTGTCAGGAATTCCCACGGCAGTCCAATTAGCTAGAGTATTCAGTGAAAATATTGTCAAAATTCATGGTGTCCCTAAGATAGTGGTCTCAGACCGAGGTCCCCAATTTATTTCCCACTTCTGGAAGGCCTTCCTAAAGGGGATGGGGATAGAGGGTGATTGTCCACTAGTTACCACCCAGAATCCGATGGGCAGACAGAGAGGACCAATCAAGAATTAGAACAGTACTTGAGGCTATTCTTGTTGGATCAAGGTGGGGAATGGTCCGAAAAGTTGTGGATGGCCGAGTTTGCCTGCAATAATGCGAAGAGTGCATCTACTGGTTACTCTCCGTTTTATTTGAACTTTGGTAGACATCCAAACTTTATGGTGCTACAAGAGGAGTTAGACGTCCCTGCAGCCAAGAGGGCCCTTTTAGACTTGAGTTCTTTGCATAAATCAGCTGAAAAGCATCTAGAGAAAGCTAAGGCGTCCTATAAAAAGTTTGCAGATTCACATAGGAAAAAACCCCCACAGTACCAAGCAGGAGATCAGGTGTGGTTGTCCACTAAAAATTTACATTTGAAAGGTAACAGAAAATTTCAGCCTAGATTTGTGGGTCCTTATACTATTGAGAAGGTGTTAGGACCAGTTACAGTAAAACTGAAACTCCCAGCCAAGATAGGTGTACATCCAGTTTTTCATGTATCCTTGCTGAAAAAGGTTCAATTGCCTATACGGCTTACCAAACCTCCAGATCCACTTACAGTCCAAGGGCACCCAGAATATGAGGTTAAGGACATTTTAGATTCCAAGTATGTAAAAGGGAATTTGAAGTATTTAGTGGATTGGAAAGGGTTTGGCCCAGAAGAAAGGTCTTGGGAACCGGTCAGCAACATTCACGCCCCACAACTGTTGAAACGCTTTCATTCCAGATTTCCACACAAACCAAGACCGATAAATCGGTCCTCGGGAGGGGGTACTGTCAGGATTCACCGAGTAGCCACTGTAGTTTCCCCAAGACTGTTGGTTAGCTCCCTGCCTTGGCCCCGCTCTGCACGAGCTAATGTGTGGTTTCCTTGTCCCTCTGGCAGACTGAGAAATTCCAGAGGTAATCCGAGTCAATGAACTAATGAACTGCTAAGACTGTATATAGTTCCCCTCCCTAAGATGGCCGCTCAATGTTCCCTTTACTGCATCCAATCGATGCGCCCTCTAGTGGACTTCGGGAAGGCGCGCGCTCCTAACTGCGCACTTCAACGAAGATTCCGTTCGAGAAGCTTGTTCTTGTCGCTGCTCCGCGTCAACTATTCATGACGGGAGATTAACAGCAATTATCAAAGACTTTCTAAGTACCATAGTATCAGAGTTTCCAGAGACTTTCATGAGAGAAATCTTTGTCGTGCGCTCTCATTACTCAGAGAGGCACCGTGGTCAGACGAAGTTCCCCGTCGCAGTCTAAGAGCTGTGACAGCTGTCATCCACTATCCTGCGGTTCGTCAGGAGAAGACGAGTGTCAACGAGGATTCAACCTGACAAGACGTAGTTGAGTATTCAGCCTGAAGAGAAACTTGAACTCTACAAGTAAGGTGTTTCATCTTCTCGTCAAGTCAACCAATATCCAAACTGTATTGCTTCACTCGCATTCCCCCGCAGTCATTCCCCCGTGCGTTTCTCCTTGCCTTTCCTCCCCTTTGAACCTACCTTTTTCCTTTTTTGCGTGCTTCATGGAATTCGTGAACTTTTGCTTGCACTTCTGACCCGAAGATATCTCTGCACAGAACCCCAAGACAAAGTCTGACGAAGAACTTCACAGGTACAATTTGGGTTCATAGAGAGAGTGTGTGTCTGTGTAGTACTATTCTGGGGAGAGATACTAATGTTCGTATATGTCTTCACTGCAGGAAGTTCAGTCAGATAACATTCCAAAATATAGAAGAGAGGCAAATACCTGGGCAGAAACTGGTAGGACAAGTTTCGTTTATCATTTATGAATAGTCAGCACAGTGTGAGAAGGTTTGTGGTATATTCTCTCTCTCTCCCCCTTCTGTGTATTAGGCACCTTTCGAAATGGCGGCAAGATGAATAGCAGTCGCTGGAAGTAGGGTGCCAGTCGAAGTACAGGTATTCTCTTCTCTGTCCACTTCCCCTTTCCCTGCTGCTGGTGGTCTTGCTCTTGTAGCGAGGGTACCGGTGGAAGGGTGATCGGGACATTCGTCAGTACTGCCTCTGCGAAGCGTTGGAGCACCTGGATTCCTGATACTTATTACTGGTTGCTCCTCCTAGGTAAGCATGAGCGAATTTTGCGGATCTCGCGTTCGCGAATTTTGCGGATTTGCGGATTCGCAATCCGCAAAATCCGCGAATTCCCGGGAATTTGCGGATTTTTTTTTTTTTTGTGTTCGCCCGTGTTTCTGCCAGTTCGCGAGGGTTTTGTACACTTTCGCAAATTGCGAACTTACCTGTCGGGTCGCAAGTTTCGCGAACTTGTTGTTTCTACGTGTCCAGCCTGTTTGGGACACTCTTCTTCATCACTGCCACTCTCTGTCACCACTGCCACTCTCTGACTACTCATGCCACCCTCTGGCCCACCCATGCCACCCTCTGTTTCATCACCACACCCTCTGGTTGTCCAGTGTACATTATTTTCGGCAAAGCAAAGCACACCTTCCCTGCCTCAAGTGACCTGAATTAATTTGGGGCTGATTCATGTGTCACAGAATATTTTTTTAGCTGGCACCTGCTTCCTTAGTGCGCCCTGATTAGTGATCTTTTGCACTTGCTAAGTGCTTTCATTGTTGCAAAATTAGTTACAACACCTGCCCTGCCCCAACTGACAATAATGAATTAGGGGCTGATTAATGGATTTTAACTTCCAGCCTGGCTCCTGCTTGTCTCCCTTAGCTGTAATTCAGGACCTTTGTGGCATATGTGTAACTATTCTGAGGTTCAGAGCAGGGTCACATACTAGTTTCAACTGGCAACTGAACTCTGGAGGGGCCCCTCAGGAAGCACTCCAGGAAATGGCTACTAATGATGAGCCTGAACTTTTGAACCTGGTAAGTAGTTACTTTCAGTTTTGCTAAGATCGTATTTCTGCAATTTTGCACTTATTCGCGGGGCGCGAACTCACGCGAACAGTGCGAGCAGTGCGAGCAAAATCCGCTGCTCGCGGATTTGCGGATTTTGCGGGAAATTCGCAAATCTCGCGGATTGCGGATTTCCCGAAAATCCGCAAAATCCGCGAGCGGAACGGATTTTCCGCCCACGCCTACTCCTAGGGGGATCCCCCCGTTTACCTGGAGGTTCCCCCCGTACTCCCTCCTAGATGAAGTTTTCAGAGGGGAACTAGCCGAGGACATAGAGACCTATTTCTCAACTAATGTGGGATCGGTGGATAGCGTTCAGGTGCTTTGGGATGCGTTTAAAGTGTACATCAGAGGGATGACTATGGCAAAACACTCTGGGGTGCTCAAGGCTATCAGGCGCCGGCTGCAACGGCTTGAAACACAACTCACCGATCTGGAACGGCGGGCAGGAGACTTGGGTGCTGCCACAGACGCAGACAAACTTCAGTCTTTGCTAGAGGAATTTCAAGAGGAGGCGGATAGGGAAATTAAACATATGGGCAAATATGCCACGGCGCGCGCGTATGGGGAACGGGAGCGACCTGGTGCTCTCCTGGCCAAACTGATGCGCAACACCAGGCCCCCATTGGTTATCGAGGAATTGGTGACTGCTGCTGGGGAGGTGGTGGCGGAGGAGCAGGATATCCTAGCGGAATTTCACTCTTACTATACGGCGCTCTACTCTTCAAAGGATAGCCGCCTTGAGGAGGAAATCGACAACTATTTAAGTTACCTCCAAATGCCCTTCTTAGCCGACTGGCAGAGAGAGTTTCTCATGGCCCCAATCCAAAAGGAGGAGATAACGGAGGCACTGGAGGGCATGAAGTCCGGTAGCGCCCCTGGAGCGGATGGCCTCACGGTGGCGTTTTACAAGGCCTTTCAGGACAAACTTGTCCCGTATTTGATGCTCCTATTTGATGACATTTGTCAACAGGGCAGCATGTCGAAATCCATGAGAGAGGCGCTACTTATTACCATCCCGAAGCCAGGTAAACCTCCTAATCAATGTGGCTCTTACCGGCCTCTATCGCTGATCAATGTGGACGCGAAGCTATATGCAAAAGTACTTGCGACCCGTTTGGCGCTTCTGGTCCCAGACCTGGTTGCCCCAGAGCAGGCTGGGTTTGTCCCCTCACGCAATCTCACTTATAATATCCGCACTGTACTGGGCACGATACAACATGTCAAGCAAGAGAATAAGGCTGTTGCCGTCTTCTTAGACATGGAAAAAGCCTTCGACTCTGTTGAGTGGTCGTTCATGCTCAGGGTCCTTCGTAAGTTTGGACTCGGTGAACCGTTTCTACAAATGTTGGGAGCTCTATATTACAAGCCCACTGCGAGATTAAAGATAGGGAACTTAGTCACTGCTCCTATCGAGATTGGAAGGGGCACCCGTCAGGGCTGTCCCCTCTCTCCGCTGTTGTACGCCATGGTGGCAGAACCCCTCGCTTGCGCTATACAAGAGTATCATCGGTTCGAAGGGATTCATTTTCCGACGTACCAGATTGGTATCTCAACATACGTGGATGACACTCTGCTATATGTCCGTGACCCGGAGACAAACCTCTCTGCGGTGCTGCGGGAAGTGGTAAGATTCGGGGCCTTTTCGGGCCTTCGGGTCAACTGGAACAAATCGGTGGCGTTACCCTTGACTCCGGTGACACTCCCATTTGACTCGGAGTACCCATTGCAGTGGACCACAGACTCTATCCGCTATCTGGGGATACGAATACATACTGACCCGGAGGTCCTGATACGAGAGAATTATGGGGTCGCCTATTCCAAACTGGTAGATGATGTTGAAGTGTGGTCCAGACTCCCGCTTTCTCTCATGGGCAGGATAGCGCTCATGAAGATGGTAGTGCTCCCCAGATTTCTTTTTCTATTTACGAATATACCGGTGGTCCTCTCCAAGGCTTTTTTCCGACAACTTACCCAGACGCTCATCCGCCTGGCGTGGGGGGGAAAACAGCCGAGGGTGCAGTGGCAAACGCTCATGCTTCCGTATGAGCAAGGGGGTCTTGGGGCCCCAGACCTGGAGCGGTACTATAGGATCGCTTAGGGAGCACATCTTCACACATGGATTCATGGGGATCCTGGCATCCCTCATGTCAAACTGGAACGACTCTTTGCAGACCCCATCCCTCTCCCGGCCACGGTATGCTATCCGCCCGTTCGGAAGGTCGGCAATTTGGATTCGATCGCGGCCACGAACCATGCTTGGCATGCACTGGTTGGCTCCCGAGAGAGTGTGCTGCTGTATTCACCCTTGCTCCGTGTGGAGTGGGCAGCCTGGTTGGCTCCGCTGACGGAGAAAGGTGTCCTGAAAGCGCTACGTGAATTGGGTATTGTCACTGTGGGA
The DNA here is from genome assembly GCF_964263255.1 of Lissotriton vulgaris. Classification (NCBI taxonomy): domain Eukaryota; kingdom Metazoa; phylum Chordata; class Amphibia; order Caudata; family Salamandridae; genus Lissotriton; species Lissotriton vulgaris. The sequence continues at coordinate 938,581,840 of NC_141693.1, read as the reverse complement.
GATCTCTTTTTAAACGGCACCCTGAAGACGTTGCAGCAGGTCCTTCAATCCTGCCCTGGGGCAACGCTGTTACATAGCTTTCAATACCATAGGGTTCGTAGAGCGGCGCTGGCCACATTGGGCCCGGAACTGGCTGAACCCCAGGAAGTGCCGGAGCTCACGTATGTAATCAAGACCCCCTCTTCTCGCAAACTGATAACGGCTCTGAGGGCGCTGGGTGATAGACTTCGGCAGTGCCCCACCTCCAAGGCCCGATTGGCCTGGCAAGCTGACCTCCAAACTCCTATCTCAGACGAAATGTGGCGTTATTGCTCTACCAACACTAGAAAGATCTCGCTCAACAGTCAACACCGCCTGATACACTTTAAATTCCTACAGCGTGTCTACTACACGCCCATAAGGCTACATAGGTATGGGCTGAGGGAGTCGGCGGAGTGTGAGCGCTGCCACTTTCACACGGCAGACTTTCTTCATATGGCCTGGACTTGTCCTGCTATTCATAGGTACTGGGTAGAGGTCTTTGCGGATCTCAGCACTATTATAGGCGAGGAGATTTTGCCCAACCCGGCGCTCGCATTGCTCGGTTTTTCCAAACCACTGCCGGTGGCGGTGCGGCGACTTGCGGACATGGCGTTACTGATGGCAAAGCGTCTGGTTGCCTTGTGTTGGATGCGGGGGCCAGTTCCCACGAAGAAGCGTTGGGAGACGGATTTACTTTACTGTTGCACGCAATCAGAGGTGTATAGTGAACTACTTCCCCCGAAGAGTCGCCCCAAGAACTTCTGGGGGTTGTTTAAGGCGTTTCAGAGCGCGCGAGAAGATGGTGAGTCAGATCCGGAAGGGGAGGAGTTGGATGTGCTGCAGGAAGATGGGGTTGCGGCGGCTGAGGATGTGGAGAGTGGTAGCTGAAGGTTTCAGTGTTATGAGTGAGTAGTGGATCGTGCCTGGTCTTAACGGTGCCATGCATTGGAGGGGTGCTGGGGTCGGCTGTCCTGGATGTAGATAGACGCTATCCCCACTGAACTTTGTTTCGCCCTCATGGGCTTGTGAGTCGAAACCCATGGCCCTGTAGAGGGGTTTGTGGAAGTGGTGAATGGTGGGTGCGGGCGAGTGGACACGGGCTCAGGTAGTCTGGCTAGTTTTTGGGGTGGGTGGGCTTGTGTTTGAACGGGGGTTCTTAGTTCTTTTTTTACACCTTTTCCTGGTCTCCATCTTGAGAGGCTCAGTCCCTGGGTCCTCATGCAGTTATTACTGTGTACCTACACTGGTTGTCCCATCCTGGCACGCTGTTTTGCGCTTGGAACTGACACCGCAGGCGCCGCCGGGTGGGCCTTCCTCTGTCATATTGAGGTCAATCATCTGCTGCTTCAATGGACTGATGCTACTACACGCTTCTCTTACACCTGCAGTTACGCCGCCAGGCCTCCGGGCTGTTGGTATCATGGCTGTGTGTTTTATCTTTTACCCAGGGATTTGAGAGTGACCTTTTGCTGCCGCCGGCCTCCGGGTTGTAGGCGATGATGGCTGTGTGTATACCTCGAAGGTGTAATAAAGTACAAATTTAATTAAAAAAAAGCATATAGAATCCCAGCGAAAAAGAAACAAAACAGCAACGGCCCAAGGCCAATTATCTGTAAACCAAACGGATGCAATCTTTGTAATCGCCAGAAAGGGCCAGCCGATGCTCATGAACGGACAAAAGATAACAATCACGCTGGACTACTCCAAACTCACAGTAGAGACAAGGAAAGGGTTCCTGGCTCTGAGAGAAAAAATGCGCAAGGACACCATCACCTTCAGTTTCGCCGGACCGTCAAGAATGAAAATAACCGACAGGAATGGCACCCTGATCTTTGACGAACCTAACGAACTAAGGGCATACCTAAGGGGACCAGAACCGGAGCACATGGAGGCGCAGAGCCCAGGAGCTAAGAGAAGAGCCTCGTCAGACGCAGCAGAAGGAGAGACGGAGGAATGCTGACATCCAACCCACAGCAACGCGGCAACACTAAAAGACTAACTGAGAGACCCTAACCTCAGACTTTGAGAGTAAAGACAACACATCTACCTCGAGCACTCGGAAGACGAGAATAGCAGCGCGGCTGGAAATCCCTCAGTAGGAGGCCAGCACAAAGAGACTATGCGAGAAACCACAACCTTTCTACCTCAGACTTTTTTGTAAGCTAGCACAATGCGGAATGACATACCTACCTCAAGTACAAGGAAGAGAAGAGAGCCAAACAGAACAAGTCACAGCATAAGCACCGGAGGCGACACGGAAAGCGGAACATAGAACTACCATATCCTTTTTGCCATACTTGAACCATGTCGGAGTAATTGCTATGCAAGGACATGAGTGTGACAAGGGGGTTTCTTTTCTTCCTTCCTTGCAGGCACAGACTCAGGGGGGGGGAGAGGGAGGACCCTTGCTGTTGCACGCCCATTTTCCAAAAAGCGGGGGGAGGGGGGAGGGAGGGGTGGAGGGAGATAAGGGGAAAGGGGGGAGAGTAGGGAGACGCGAGCAAACACCCCAGTACAGATGTATGCATAACTTTTTCTTTATATCCTTACTATCTCTACATCCCTACTATCTCCGATCCATAGCCCGGGGGGGCGATTCTAAGCGGGAAGCAAAGATCAACAACGATGGAAGCAGCAAACCTAAATGACCTACCAATAAGTGGCGACACCAAGAAACCGCCATGAGCACATCAAGACCAGCCATAACAACCACTAGCCTCAAGGTGTCCATGAACGTGAAAGGCCTGAACCACCCTGTGAAACGTAGGAAGACTCTTGATTATCTGGCAAAACTGAAGTGGGACGTGTACATACTACAACAAACAAGGCTCTCACAAGAAGACGCTACACACCTGAGGGCTAGGTGGATAGGAGAAGTTTTCTGCTCACCGGCCAAGCACAAGGAACGTGGGGTGATCACAATGGTAAGCAGGAAGGCCAACCTGACCCTAGACAAAATACACACGGACGAAGAGGGCAGATTACTGCTAACAAGCCTAAAAAGAGGGGAAGAAACAATACACGTAGCCAACATATACGGACCCAACGCTGACGACAAAGACTTCTGGCAAGAAGTAGGCACAAAACTATCTGAACTCCCCCAGGAAGAACTCCTCCTAATGGCAGGAGACATGAACCAAGTCCTAGACCAGGCGTTAGATAGACACCCGCACATAATGAGCCACGACTCCCACAACCCCAACATCCTGAAAAACATATGCACCAAGCTCCAGCTCACAGATCCGTGGAGACTACAACACCCAGACGCGCGCGAATACACTTTCTACTCACACCCGCATAGCTCATACAGCAGGATAGACTACATCCTAATGTCCAGCACACACACACACCTGATCGACCACACAGAGATCGCTCCAATCACCATCTCAGATCAGATCACGCACACATCTCACTCTCAATGAGCGGCAAACACAACGACAAACCAACCAGCAGATGGAGACAAAACAGCGACATCCTACAAAACCCCAACAATGTTAAAGAGATAGAGGAGGCCATAGAGGAATACCTGTACCTCAACGACAATGGAGAGGTGGAGAAAAGCACCATCTGGGATGCCCTGAAGGCCACACTCAGAAGGAAACTAATTAACATCAAAGCCAAAATGAACAGAGGCAGAAACAAGAAAATAAAGTAACTAGAAGAGCAAATTGCCCTCCTTGAGAAAGGCCACTGCGCAAACATTACAGACAAAAACACCCTGACAACACTTACTAAGAAAAAATACGAGCTCAACGAGATACTGAGCGAAAGAGCTGGCACATGGATAAACAAATTCAAAGCCATAAACCTATGCTCAGCCAACAAGGCCGGGAAACAACTGGCGTCGTATCTGAAAGCGAAGCAGAGGCAGCACTCAATCGCAGCAATAACTGACAAAACGAATAAATCACAGAAGACAAACAGAGGCATCCTGGAAGTCTTCAGGCAATTGTACCAGGAGCTATATAGCGCGGATGACAATCTCAACGCTGATGGGGGGGAAGGACCTACTCAGCAAAATCAACCTGCCAACACTCTCAGCCGAACAAAGAGAAACGCTAGAAGAGGATATAACAAACGAGAAAATTGACGCAGCAGTCAACCAACTAAAACCAAACAAGGCACCGGGGCCTGATGGATACACGGCAGCCTTCTATAAAAAATTCCTCGAACAACTGAGAACAACCATGGCAGAGGCCTACACGCACTGCATCCGAAGAGGGCGGATGACGGACTCAATGGCAGAAGCAAACATCATCGTTAACCCCAAAGAGGGGAAAGACCCGCAATTCACACAAAACTACAGACCAATCTAACTCATCAATGTGGACTGTAAAATATACGCAAAAATACTTGCAAACAGGCTAAACAGGATCCTCCCGCTACTCAACCACAACTCACAAGTAGGCTACATTAAAAATAGACTATCCTAGGACAACACGAGACTACTCTGCCATCTCATTAACCAAACTACACAAAGCGAAGAACAGGCAGTGATGATAGCGCTCGACGCGGAGAAAGCCTTTGACAGAGTCTCCTGGCCCTTCCTAGACACCTGTATGGGGAAATTCGGTTTAGGAACTAAATACAGAACAATGGTGATGGCCCTCTACAGCAAACCAAGAGCCAGGGTAGTAGTGAATGGAGGTACGTCCGAACCCCTAACATTAGAGAGAGGCACAAGGCAGGGCTGTCCCCTGCCACCCGGCCTCTTCCTGCTAGCTCTAGAACCACTACTAGCCATGATAAGAGACAACAGCGACATAACAGGCGTCAAAATCAGAAGCAAAACAGTGAAACTAGCAGCATACGCTGATGACGTCGAATCACCACCACAAAACCAGAGACATCAATCATGGCCCTAATTGAAACCATTGCGAAGTACGCAACAGCCTCAGGGTACAAGCTTAACAAAGACAAATCAGAATGCAAACCAATGAACATACACACTACGAGAGCAGTACTAGGTCAATCAGGCCTCGCCTGGCAAACAAAACCCCTCAAATATCTGGGCCAACTTTTCGGGAGAAACCTAAAAGCAACCCTAGAACACAACGAGGAGGCCACCCTCAAAAAAATAAAGGAGAGACTGGACCTCTGGTCCCCCAAATACATCAGCTGGTGGGGAAGGGTGGAAACAATGAAAATGATGGTAACCCCTGCCGTCAACTATACACTCAGCATGCTGCCCCTAGCAATGACAGAGGACTTTCACAAGAAGTTAGACAAACTAATAAACAGATTTTTATGGAGAGGCAAGAAACCAAGAATCAGCCTGCAGAAGCTGAGACTAACAAAAGCCCTAGGCGGCCTAAACATAATGAACTTTAAGAACTTCCAAACCGCCTGCCTAGCGAAGCAAGGAATATTCTGGGTCGCAAGCGCACAGGACTATGATACGGAGTGGCTGAAGTTAGAAAGGAACATCCTGGGGGGGCTGAACCCAATAGCCATGCTCACAGCAAACAAGCACCCACACAGATTGGACCCTATTATCAAACACACTAAAGACGCCCTACTGAGAGTAGACAAACTAATGGGACAAAAGATCAGCAGAACAAACTGGGAATCAATCTGGTTCAACACAAGGATACAATACCAGGGGAAAACCTTGAACAATGAGGCTTGGATTGAGAAAGGAATAACCGCACCACACCAGCTGGAAACGAAAAAATCACTGATCACCTTCCAAAATCTCAAGGAGTTCTACACCCTCCCTGACATAGAACTATATACATTCCTGAAAATCAAAACTGCAACAACAAAGGCGAATCTGAGCAAGAACCCACCAACCATCATCCAATACATGTGCAATCTCAACGCCGCAGGCCACCACACAGCACAAATCTACAAACTACTAAGCCGCCACACGTCTACACTGAACAAAAAGGTGACAAGTGCATGGGAAACACTAGGAACAAGACAACTCACTGACGAGGAAAAGAGCAAACTATGGAAATCGGCAACAACTAATAAAGTCACACCACAACTGGCACAAACAAAATTCTGGCTTCTTCACAGAGCCTTCTGGACCCCGGCGAAGCTCCACAAAGCAGGCATAAGAGAGACAGGAACATGCTGGAACTGCGATAAAGAAACGGGAAGTCTAGAGCACCTCATATTCAAATGCCACAAGGTCAAAAGCTTCTGGAAGAAGGTATATAGCTTCATCAACGATGTCACGGGGAAAAACATACAAGGAGGCTTCGCTGGACTGACCACGGGATTCATGACAGATAACCTGGAGAATAAGGAAGAGAGGGACCTAGTAGACATCCTGCTAACAGCTGCGGTGAAAATCATATTAACGAACTGGAAAAACACAGCAAAAGCAACCTTCAAGAATTGGATAAACTGGGTGACCTTCCTTAGAGGTGCTGACAACATCACTGGCAAATTCTCAAAGGAGCACAACGCTAAGAACGAGATGTGGGAAGCCCTCGACGCCCACCTAGAGACACGCCAAACCTAACCAGCTCAGAATATACGCCGCCCCCTTCACTCTTCTTCCCCTCTTTCTCTCACACCAGGGGGGTACAGTACACTCAATGTATAATGTATAGTGTGGAACCATGACGCAAGATATAGTGTACAACCAAGATTCAAGAAGCCTAACTCAACTGTAACCCCCCCTTTTTTTGCATTACTCTGTATTGTATATATCCTCTGATATGCACATTTTATAATAAAAACCTTTTTTGAGATCAAATAAAAAAAAAGAAAGTTTTAAAAAGAAAACGTACTTGACCGCCTGGGGCCGCATGGTTTCTAGTATGTGGCGCAAGTCGCCTCGTAGGTCTATCCCAGAGGCGCCCTGCTCCCCCGGATCAGTATTTGCCCCCATCCTCCCTCAACCTGGATGATTTGCTCTGGTCAAACTGCAATTTTGATTGCGGTTTATCTGGCTTTCCCATGGTGTTGTCGTAGGCAACTTGTTTGCTCAGCACCTGGAATTGGCAGATTTCTAGGTCGTCCTTACAGGAAAGTCTTTGCCCCAAGCGCCTCAATCAATCACTCTTAGCTATGAGCCACTGGGGTTGGTGCCGCCACCACTCAGAACCACAGTCATCGAATTGATGTCAGCAGAGCTGGCCCCACCTAACAGGCTCCAGTGGCGCTACACATGTCTTGATATTGCTCAAATTGCTCCACTCACCTGTTCCAATGTGCAAATTCTGAGCTCCTCGTGCTTTGTGCAGGTAAACCACCACAGGGCACCAATGGCATCAGACCAGCTGCCCATCCAAGGCCCCTCTCCTGTGGAGGCAATTTCTATTGGTACTCTCTGCCAGTACTCATGACTGTGTGATGTTGGGTTGGGGGTGTTAGTGCTTGGCATCTGACAGATGGGACCCTTGGGGGCATAGGTTCCAATGGGTAGGGCAGAGCCAATTAAAAAACTAAAGGGAGGAAGGGCTATATCCAAATGATATTTAAGGGCAATACGTTTTGCCACAGTTGTGAAACAGAGGAGTATCTGTCTCGGTGTGTGGGTCTATTCACACATGTAAGGACTGGGACGAGCTAAATGGAACAAGGGACATTGCGATGCCAGGCTTTGGGACAGTTTCCTGCTGGAATGTGCCATCCGCATTGGCTTGAGTGCAGGGGCCAGGCCCTGTTTCGAAACCCCTGTTGCGCATGGCTGAAGGCCTTGCTCAGCTAGGGAGTTGGCTTACTATGATAAAAAAAGACTCCAGAAATTTACTGAAAAATATAAACAGTAAAGAATGTTATAGTTAGGTGATGAAAATAGATTAAAAAAATACCATTTAAAACACAAATAAACACTCAAATGTAGTGGCAACAGTAGTACTGAGCTAACTATAGCGTTGATCCCCACCATGCACTGCTTATGACATCACATATTACATCACACATGATATGTTAAAGGGCATCATTGATGACAAGCATGCAATTTGGGGATTTGATCAAAATAATTCTGATTAATAAATGCGCCCAGAATCATCCCATTTGAGTTGACTGCTGCTCTTGTTTTCCTCTCTTGGTATTTCTATGCAAAATCTGGGAACAGGACTGGCAAACAAATCCAGATCCTCTTTTTATTTCCACATTATTTTAGAGGCACTCGGGTTCGCAAATCAGAAAAAATACTGGTGTGCCAGCTCTCTTCACATTTCTCTGCCATTGTGGGTATTCCATAACTGTACGCACTTTTCAGAAAGGTGCCTTCTTATTCCTGTCAAGGTAGTTTTTTAAAATAATTTCTCACCATGACAGTCAAAGGATTGCATCCAAACCATCAGCCACACAAGCTATGCGTGGAAGCCATAGAAAAACATTCATAGGTTATGATCACATGTGCAGGCAAAGGTTTACCACTTCATTGATCTATGTCCACCCTGGATAACTCTTTTGAGCAACTTCAGTGGAAGGAGTAATGCCCACATGCATCAAACTCAATTGCGTTAGCAAACGGTGCAAATCGCAAAATTCGGCCGTTTGCGAATGCAATTCATTGATTTGGGATGCATTAAGCTTTTTTGCTTTTTTCGCAATTTAAGAAATCGCAATTTATTTGCGATTTCTTAAATTGCGATTGAATTTAAGAAATCGCAATTTTGCGATTTCTAAAATGCAATGCATGATTTTTTTTAAATTGCTAAATCGCAAATAGGAAGTGGTAAATTAACATGAAGTTAAACTTCATGGTAATTTGCGATAACTTTCAAAAATGTACAAATGTGCATTTTTGAAAGTTTTATTTTACACGCACACATGCCCTTGGGGCATGTGTGTGTGTAAAAAGTACTTAAAGGTACATTTCAGGGTTGCACGGGGCTGTCCTTTGGACCCCCCCTGCACCCTTGAAATTGCATTCTCATTTTGCGATTCCTTAATTGCGAATTGCAAAATGAGAATGCCTTCAAATTCATTCCTATGGGCCTCTAGGCCCATAGGAATCTATGAAAAGGGATTCATTAATTTCAATTCGCAAATTGTGAATCGCAATTAAGGAAAATTAAGAAATCGCAAAAAAAATTGTGATTTCTTAATGCATAGCCGTTTGCGAATTCTTAATTGCGATTCCTTAATTTTCGCAATTAAGAATTCGCGAACGGGAACATTGATGCATGTGGCCGTATGACAATTAAGTCTTCCCCTCCGCCAAGATCTAAATTATGCTCTAGGGGCCTGATGTAGGTGGCAAATACCGGTTGGAAACGGCCAAATTCGTCCGTTTCCGACCGCTATTTGGCATCTTGAGATGTAGGGGGCCAGATTTTACAGATTCTGTAAATTTACCAAATCTGTAAAATACCGAATCGGTATTTTTACTGATTCGGTAATTCCCAGATGTAGGTGGGACTCTTCTGAGTCCCAAAGGCCCTACAAATTCTGTATTTTACCACCCAATCCAATTGGGTGTTAAAATACCGAATTCAGGTGTGCATGCACATGTGTGCATGCACACCTAGCCATGTGACAGACAGACATGCCCTTAGGGCATGTCTGTGTGCCACATGGCGCACATACCTATTTTTGGGGTGCCAGAGGGTGTCAAAGTGACACCCCCTGCACCCTTGCAAAATTCGGTATTTACCGATTCTGTAAGCCCATTGATTCCTGTGGGCTTTAAGGCCCATAGGAATCAATGGGCAATACCGATTCGGTATTTACAGATTAGGTAAATACCGAATCTTAACGATTCGGTATTTACAGAATATGTAATACCTACATCTCCCCCCTTCATATTTACCGACTCTTAAATACCGAATCGGTAAAATTCGGTATTTAAGATTCGGTAAATATGAATTACCTACATCTGGCCCTAAGTTACTCTAGTTCAATATGTTCATTAGGTGTGACCTCAGACACACCATGGATCTACAAAGAAATCTTAACCCTCAGTTTTCAAGAACCCAGTGTTATGGAGATTAAGGGACCAATGTACACAACTATTTTCAGGTTGTAAGTAATGTGATTTGAAAAATCATGTGCTTTGCGACTGTGAATGAGAATTTTTTGGAAGTGTACCAAGTTACTCTGATCTGGCAAACTCATTTTTGTAACCACTTCACAATTGCAAATATGAGCGGGCATGAAAGGAGCGATCTCCTCTGGTTTTCAAAGGAGTATGCCATTGTATGTGCTTTGTTAGCACAATTATGGCTGCAAACCATTGATCAGTAACAGGTCCCTGAGTTGGAGTGGTAACTGATTCACAAATGAGAGCTATCCCCTTGTGATAGCTTCCCCTTTGAGAATTGTGTCGTACAGCCTTGTTAGAAGCAGAGATCCACAAGATGACTTTGTGTTCCCCAAAGTCAATCATTCCAAGCGAATTTAAAACCTGGCTGTTATTTGAAGGGCTATGGAATGATGTAAAACAAAGGTTCACACGGAATGAATGGAAATGTAGAAAGGGGCATCTGCTGTCCTTTACAGGCTTCCATGCCTTCGTTCACAGTTATTTGCAGGGATTCTTAACGTGAGTTTGTTTTCCATTTTAATAAGGCATACATACTTAGCATCTCAGAGTATTTTGATATTTATCCTGTCAATCAACAAACTATATTCTTGTTTTACTGTGCTTTACTCATCCAGATTGCCCTTTTAATAGGCAGTTACTGAGATAATTAATTATTATATTTCTGTCTTTGCCTGTGTGTTGTCATTTCACATTCAGTGCTACACTGCATGAGATGCCTTTTCTTATATCCGTTTCTTTTCTGAGGAGATGCTCTATGCTTGGTCTACTATCATGAGCAGACCTTCTTGGTACCTGTAAAGGTGCATCGGTTACACATGCTTCTGATCTGCCTGCGTCAGATCACGTCATATGTTCTCTATAGAGCAGACCCTCAATCGCTGAACGGTCGACCCTTATGTGGAATACCCCGGTAACAGCACTCTGCACACAGGCGTGGCAAATCAAAGCCGCTCAGCGCATTCAGCCCAAAGTCCACTCATTCAAGACATCGCCCTCTGAACCCTCATGTGGAAATACCGCCATTAGAAGTTTTCTGGCACCCATTGCATGAATCGCTTCCCTAGCCAGCACCGTTTTCATTTACAACCCGGTCCTGAAGATGATCCTGAAAAAAGAGGATTGAAACGTTGTAGACCGTTCAGTGCAATGATGGCGCATTCCCCATTGTGGCTCCTTCAAATTAATCAATCAAGTTTGTCAAGACTTTTGCATTGTAATTCATTTGGAGCCACATTGTTCACTCGACTCACTGTACATATCAAGCACTTTGACACCATGCACCGTTCCTGCTGATCACAATTGTCACTTGCGTCGCCACCTCTTGTGTCACTTACACATGCCGAGCACCAAGTCCAATTCGGGTTGTTTTGTTATTTGTTTACAAACAGTGCTGATAAAACTGTATATCCTAATTTACTTTCTTCTTTAATTATACGATGCCATGTGCACGTTTCAAAACAAATTGAGTCTCCTTGTTTCTGTCCACGGAATGCTTTACGCATACATGTTTAATTGTCTTCTACAATAACACCAGTTGGGATATTGCTTGCATAATCTGATTGTGGCAGAATATTAAACAAACACATATACGGTTACGTTTTTCAGTGTTCAGAAAACGCTGCTTATTTTATTAAAAAACGAATACTGAGAACACTCAAAAACAGTTTTTTTTACATCCTTAAACACTATATGTTGGACAGTTCCAAACCATTCCCTCGTTGAACATTTGATAGAAAATATGCTTGACTTCCATTTTTTTATGCTACAGCACTGAATGTTCAGGTCAAATGAATGTGTTTTCTTTATGGCATGCCCTTGATCTACTGAGATTTACATTTCTACAGAACAATTGCATGAAATATATAGGGTTGAAATGCCATTCTGATCAGATCTACAAAATAGTGCATACATTTAATATCCCAGGGTTGTGTGGAAGAGTTTAACTTACGTAATTATTATTCAGGAAAAGCTAGACGTGTTGTTGACAGATGCTATATTTTTATCTGTTTTAGAGAGATTTAAATGACCTATCCCCCATTTGATTGGATTCAGAATCTCATCCTTGGTTATTGCGTTTCTTATGCGAATCAATAATATGTAATCTTCCGTGAACAGAATTAACTGTCTGCCCATAAATAGCTGACATGAAATTATGTTAGAGTTATCGTTTTCCATTGGTAATTATAGTCACATCAATTTAGTGACATCTATATTTACGTGATTATCACTGTGAAAAATCGAAATGCTTCAATTAGATTTGTGTCTGTGAAATTAATTGCACTCTGAATAATTGCAATCTGCATGTGTGACCATGCTTAAGATAAATAATGTGATTGGAGGAGCACTTCTCTTTACAAGTGTAGACAATCACTGCCACTAGGTATCTATCTAGGAGAAAATACCAGAATATGTTAGGTTAAGCAACACATTTTTATAGATCCCATTTCTAACTTCAGTGACTTTTACGCAAATAAGGTCCAAATTACTCACTCCCTTAAAATCAGGAGGAAATCACACTTGCAGTATAAAAAGCTTTTAAATGGTGCCTTGTGTGGTTAGGGTGGACTAGGTCATTTAGCGATCAGCAATTTTTTTAAGCTGCTTTTTATCCTGGATTAGGGAGGAAGAGAGTTCCACTGGACAATGGGGAGCACAGAAACAATCAGCATCCATGTCAATCCGGTTTTAGGGATTGTCAGAAGCAAAGCGCTCCACGATCACAGGGGCCACCTGAGGAGACAGGGAAAGGGTCTAATATAGTGGTGTGAAGAAATTGAAGGCTTTGTTTCTAAACAGAGAGTGTCCCCGGGAGCTGGTGCAGGGAGTTAGGATCCTGATGATGTTCATCCATCACAAAGCATTGTGCTGAAAATGGTATATACAGAGCAATAGACCATAGGAAGCCCAAACAGTCCAAAAGGACATAATGCGTTATTGAGAAGTTTGTAGATGTGGGATCTGCCTAACAATGATAACTGCCCTGTCTGTTCCTTTGTCTCATTTAGAGATGAAAGACCAGCACATATTTTGCTAGTGAATCCTCAGAGGCTTTGGCTATAGAAATTCTTGACCTGGCACACCACCTTCACTGGCTCACCAAGGCACAGTAATTTGGCCCAATTCTACTTAGGGCTGGACAACCATAACTGATTTTCCCAGCCTAGGTCGGCCATTGGAAGCATGGCTCTTCCAGGTAATAATAACTAACAATGACCCTGGAACAAAGGAAAGAAACTCCATTGAACATCTCACTTTTTTGTTTTATTGAATCAAGCTCCCCTTTTGGGAGTTTGCTTGAATAGAACAAAAAATATTCCTGGCGGGTCAACAAAACTTGCTGCTTGTTAAGCATGCTTCTCTATCTGCAGTGCATTCACCACACATTAGCAAATGCCTGGCATGCAGGGATTTTAAAATTCAGTGGGCGATAGTCTGTCAGGGTGGCTGAGGTCAGTGGCTCTGTCAGCCTGCGGGAGGGTGGGGGGGGGGGGGGGGGTGGCAGTCCACCTGCCAGGATCTAAGACGGGCTCCCTGTAATTATACCGGTTATGTCAAGCAAGGAGTTGCTATCATAAAATTCAGTAGGCAGGGACATCTTAAGAATTTTGGGGGCCCTGGGCAAACGTATATTGGGGGCCCCTTCAGAACAGCTTTGAAATTATGATCCAATTGCAGCTCTTTCATTTCTTCTTTGGCAAGGTCACTGATTGTGCAAATACATACTTTCCAAATGCTAAAATCTAATATTCAGGTATAGTGACATGTGTTTTCAATATTTTACCACAACAGCAGCTCACTAACATTACTGCAAATAATCTCTGTGACACCTCCCATTTCTCATATGTGAGATTCTGTTTTGATCTAAAAGAAACTTTTTTTTATAAATGTTACATGAAACATAAACACAACATTTTTCTGCAAAGTGTCTGTAATAGAATCTCAAATATCACCCACATTAAGAATAATACATAAGGAAAACGGTATTTAAAAATTCTTTTAAGGTCATCAGGGCAAGACTCTGCAGACCAGAGCTGGTTATAAAGGTGGGCCCCTGGGCCAGAGCCCACTTTGCCCAAACCTTTAAACATCTCTCCAGCAGTGATCCACAAGTGAGGTACAGTGCAATAAACACTGAATCCAGCATTGCATTCATGTTGCGTAAAATTGGTATCAATAGTTGATCTGCACATAGGCCTGATTCACATTTCTTGTAAGTAACTTTTGATTTATGTGTGATTTATAGCTCAATTTCTGGGAGTAAGCCAAGGAAAAAAGTGGTGCGACTTTTGTAGCAATCTGTGTGAGGTGCACTAAAATATCCAGATCTGTTAATTTCTCTGCCGCATGTATATGTTATATTAACGAATATAACGAGCACACACGAGGGAGGGTGTTACTGGAACTGTGTCTCGTTTCCCCAGGACATCTAATTGCTTCATGTAGATCATGTAGGCTGATGCTAAAATGGGTCTGATCTTGGCTGTAGTAAGCCATAAATGTACAAAAAAAGTAAATATTTTTCTAAACCAGCTCTTCCTGACACTAGATCCAAGCACTAAGGACTCTGTTCTAATTCTCAGTGTATTTTATGGGTTCCTAGTGAGTGTGGACATGATGGTGGAAGAGAAACATACATGTACATTTCTATGTTGCAGTGCATCATATCATATAATAAGGACATGCCTTATAAAGCTTATTGCTAAAATGACGAGACTGATAGTCGAAAAGAGGTATCTCTGCTGTGTTTATCTGCTGTGAACTGCACACAGTTGTCATTGACAGTGATTACGTCACCACTCACTAAATATGCAAGTCGCTCCTATATATTCAAGAGTTGACCAACAACATTTTTCAAAACTACGTACATTTCCTGTCCAGGATCTGATGTATTTTCTGTTTACCCCTTTTACACGTTTTTAAAAAAATTTTAAAACATGCAAACCAATGGTATAGGTATTTAGCATGTATTGGAAAAAGCTGATCTCAGACACGCAGGTCTCAAAGGAAATGTGATTTACCTCTTTTTCAGATGAGCAAGAAAATGTAGCAGGAAGGTGCTCGCCAGGAGGAGCCTTGAACCGGGAGGATCTCTCTGCTTGGGAGTCTGCTCTGCCAGCCTCACCTTCTCACAATGTCCAAGAAGGGTGCCAGCAGCCGAGCCAAGGGAGACAAACCTGATGCTTTAGCTTCTCTGCAGGCCGCCAACGAGGAGCTCAGGGCGAAACTAACAGACATTCAAATTGAGCTGCAGCAGGAAAAGAGTAAGGTGGGGACCCTTCCTTTTATATATTTAAACTGTTATTAGTGCTATAATCAAGCCCTGAATGTTGTCATATATTATTGTCTTATGGCCCACTGCCCAGGGCTACACTGGTTGCTATGGCTCTAAAACTGAGTTATAGGCCTGAGCTCCAGGCAAGGGTCTAGAACCAAGGAGATGGCATTTAACGACCAGTATATGACATTCGTCCCACGAAGGGCAGGATGTCCAAAATTAAAAATGGAAAACAGATTGACAAATATTGGCGAAGAAGGCCTATACCAGACATTATTAGCCCTGAGCAACTCCATTATCTTCAGCAAAGCTCCCAGCATCCTAATGTTCTAATAAATGTCATTGCTTGGATATGGATGCTCATAAATTAAAATGCCAGGGCTAGTGGAAGTGACACCATGCACCCTTGACCCCAGAGGGTTGCCCTGCTCCTCATCCCCTACTCTCTCTTATCTGCTACCGAGGGCCTATGTTTGGGGCAAGGAGTGAAAACTATAGAAGTTAACATGGCTCCTTGGACCCTGTCTATCTTAGGGTCCTATGACTTCCTTCATGCTCCCTGAGGCTAGGGGGAGCGACTGCTACTCCTGGCTATGCTTAAAAGGCAGACACCTATGTGAGCAGTTTTCGCCAGACACCTATGTGAGCATCACTAGAGAGGGGCTTTGGCTCTGCCCTCCTGTTGAGGGCCATAAGTACATAATATTATTGAGCAGAAGCTGTGTGCTTCCACAAAAAAGTGCTTTCCCTCCATGCAGCAGTGATCATTTGTTTATTTATCCTGCTGCTCAGCTTGCACTTTCAGTGGCACACGCATGAATTTGTAATGCTATTAAAGTGTCCTAGATAACTAGATATTTTTGTTGTTGTTTTTCTCTAGAAGCAGCACAGATAGGAGTAGGGCTGTCATGAACCTACATGGGTTTTAGGTCTCTACTTGACAGTGCAACTATTACCTGACCTTTTAACTTACACCAATCTTGTTCTTAGTTATTTGCTTCCACACAAATACATATCAAATCCTTTGCTATCTATGTGTAATGTTTCACGTTACTATATAACATTCCTTTAAGCCAGACCTCTTGATATTGTCAATGGTTGTTGTAATTTTTAAACTAATTGGCAAAGAAATCCAATGGAATAGTTAAGGAGGCCAATTTTCGTCGTTAGATGCAAACATATTATTTTGCTATAAACAGATTATAGGCCTGTCTTTATGCAGAGTACAAGAAAGGATCTTAACTCTAAAAGACAACTACATCTTCCACCTAGCTTCTGTGTTTCATTGGCCATGGGGGATCACAGACAGGTCTGTCTGCCTTAACTACCATTGCAAAAATTGTTTCTTAGCCCCAGCCATGCTCATTGGCCACAGAGGTGCTGCAGCTTCAACAGGTATTGTGATATAGCCCAGTAGCTATAACTGAGGACATGCATGTTACATTATCCTCTCGCAGAGCATACAATTTGAATGCCTACTTATAGCAATTTGCTTGACGATTTGGAGCTTTTTCACCCCACTGAATCGAACATTTTGCAATCAATAGAACACTCGTTTGCTTTCCTTTTATAAGGAATTACCAGAGTCCATTACTGGCACTGCTCAGATCCGTGGGTTAGGTTTTCATTTTTATGTTCTTTCAGTTGTTTAACATGAAGAAAACGTTATGCTCATTTTCACTCAAATGGTTCATTATTCCATGTTTACCCAGGTAATATATTTGTCTATAGATTTTGTTATTTTGAGATGCCCTCAAAAGAGGAAATTGGCAATAAAACATGAAACACAAACCAGGGTATTTATGGCCTGACCTTCAGAGCAGAATTGTTTTGCTGGAATTAGGAAGATGGAAAGCTACCCATCAGTTTTTAAAATTAGAACAGTATTTTCAAAGCCTCAGCCAGGCCGGAGGAAACAAGATTCTTGTCGAGGGTGACTCAGTCCAGCTCTCACAGTTCATTTTGTGAGGAGAGATGGAGAAAGAGGGACGAATGAAGCAGGGTCAGCATCAGTTAGAGCAGCTCAGCATTGACAAAATGTTATATAATGTAAATAGTATAATGTTTCAAAAGTTGGAGCAGTAAATATTTTTAAAATTCAAAGGTGCCTGCAGCAAGGGTGCCAAGAGGTCTGATGAAAGCAAGAATACTGTTCTGTCTCAGTTGGATGGACAATTCATCAACATAGGGTCCAGAGTGCCCAACACACCCTTGGGGACTGATGCCATACCAATTTCTGACCTATACCCCTATAGCGGAGTTTTATGAAATGAGTCGAGCACCATTCAAAATTTGGTGAGGACCCAGAAAATTATATAGGCTCGCACCACCACATCACCTCACAGAAATGCAAAGCACCGTGGACCAGCACGGGCCCTCTGAAGAGTTGGGTCCTGCCCTGCACAGTATATGTTATGTCCCTACCCGCATTTCACAGGGACCTAGCTGGAAAGCTCCCCTGGTCCCGTAACTGACTAAAGATATTGGCAGCAGGCTAGCAGGCCGCTGCAATTAAAAAGCAACGAGGGCCCAATTCACAAAGGTAAACATAGACCTGAAGTCTAAGGGCCCAATTCACAAAGGTAAATTTAATCTGATGTTTAAGGTCCCAATTCACAAAGGTAAACGTAGACCTGGAGTATAAGTTTTCCTTTGTGAATCGGAAGGATCAGTTGCAAGATGCAAGCCAGTGCTACAGTCATGTTTTGGGATAGTGATGTGTGGTTGAGCAGTTATGCCACGCTTGGCTGCAATCTCAAGGGCCATGTCCACTTTTCATAAATGAGTGAGGCCACTATCAGCACTAAGCACTAGCTAATGTTAATGAGACAGCCAGCTTGTCACCATATTTTTCCAGCATTGGAACACTGGAAAAATATGGTGACAAGCTGTCGGGACACGGGACAGCAGTGAGGGCGTAACATGGTCCTAGGAATGATGATAGTTGCATTTTAAAACAATTTGGAATATACATGCTTAGACTGATAGTGACTGGATCAGTTACCACACACTTCATAGTTCACACTTGAATCCTTGAGATAGGATTACAACGAAGCTCCATAATTTTTTACAAGAGATCTTTTGATCAGATTAAAGAAAGAAATATTCATCTTGGAGCCTTGAGGAAGCCCTACTGGGCGAACCGCGCGTCGGCTGCTGTGTGAATCTGGAATAAAGCTTAGCTATTGAAATCCCGACGTGGATTTGGACCATTGCTTGGAGCTCTCTGTGTTATTTGGCACAGTTGTTGAATGGACGCAATAATATTGAACAAAAAAATGTCTTCATGTTGATCAAGGTCAAAATATTTGAATAACTCTGAAGGTGACTTTGCTCTGGTCTGCTACAGTGCTTATGAGGTAACTATGTTGCAGAATGGCTGCAGAATCTCTAAGGTGAAGGTTACTTTGTAGGGGATCCAGTACATCTTCTGCTTTGGCCCCTGATGATGCTGGGTACATCTGCCTTTAGGAAAAACTGGGACTCTTCAAATGCCCCACTGATTAACCTCATAGATGCTCGCAAACATCCCTCCCCAGTGCTGCGCTGTCCATTGGAACTAGTGCTGAATGGGCGTCCAATGGTCGTGCGCAGCACTGGGGAGGTAGTGCTGCCGTCGGCCAACGCCCCGACGCAGAACTTAAGGGGCTAAGAAGAATTCCCTCTCTCTTGTTTCCCCTCCTCTGCGTTCATGAGTGTACACTATGATATAACAAAATCTGACTTTGTCACGGATCTATCCATATTTTTGGGTCAATAGTGGCAGAAAACTGTAAAGATGAAAATCTGAAAACTATCATTTCTCCTGAATGTTTTTCGGATTAGTAGACAACCCTCTCTACACTCATTGGGCTTCATTATGCAAACATTGCTATCTTATTATTAATAAAAGCCTGAGCTGCGACTTATGTGATCACTGCTGAGATCTTATGCCACAAGTTTGATTCCAATCGCATCAGACTTTAATCAAACTATGTTTAATAAATCCATTATTAATAAATTGTGGAATTTTACAAAATGTGATTTAAAGTAATTATAAATTACAAAACTGTGGTGTTAAGGACGAACTAAACAGATTATTGTTATAAATTATTAAACTATTTATTGGAAATAATGAAATACCTGCAACCATTTAAATTCAAAGCATCATTAAGGTTTAACAGTACATCAGGAGAAAAGTTGTGAAAAGTGACTTTCAATGCAATTGTGTACCATATTTTTATGCCAAGCACCATTTGTTGGACGGGGATCTCTGTAAATGAAGAAAATGATATGGATGGAGCATCAACTTATAGGAATGTCCCTACTCCATTATGGCTATATATTGATTTGATGTCCTTTATTTATGATATCTATTTCTTTTTGTGTAAATTGCTCTGAGGAACTTTTCAGCTACTTCTAACTGCTTAGAAAGGGGCGGGGGAATAAGACAAACTAAACAAGCGAAAATATGAGAGATGTGAGGAAAAAGGACTCTACACTTCATCAGTGATGACTGGACTGTCTGAATATCCAAACTTAGAGGTAGACCCCATTTCAAATTCTTAAGGTACGCCGGATGTTAAATATAACAGCCCTTATGGTAGTCTTTTCCCAAATGTTTTGCTTTTTCTCCTCCTTTTCCATGAAATTTGCTTTTGTTAGCCTTGGGGCTTTGTGCACTTTACCACTAGTAACCAGTGCTAAAGTGCTCAGTCCTCTACACATGGTAAAATGGGCTTATAACCAATTGGCACTAGTAAAGATATACAACATGTACCTAGGGCTTGTATATGAAAAGTAACTAGTGGGTCCACAGCACTTCTTGAAACACCCATTTAAGTAGTCTTTCAAAACGTACCTCAGGACTGCATCATAGCCTGTGTGCAGTTTTAAACTTGAAATTCGACCTAGCAAAATAATCCTTTTTCCAGGCCTAAACCTCCCTTTTATTACCCCTAGGGTAGGAGGGTTGGCTCTAAACAGCCCATTAGGCAGGGTGCCTTGTATTTAAAAAGTTGGGCATGTACTTTTACGTTTTAAATGTCCTCGTAGTGAAAATCTACTACATTTATTTTTTCACAATTGTTATGTTAAGCAGATTTGTAGAGCATACTATCACCTGGGAGGGTATACTAGTTCTGCACATGTGTAAGTCTGGCAACACCTAGGACCTTGTGGGACGACTTCAAAAGCGAGGTATTCAGCTTCTTGCGGAATTCAAGAAGAGAGAAGGAGGCTTTTATGTGCACCTGTACGTCCTTCCATGCTTGAGGAGCGATGTAGGAGAAGGCTTGACCAATGGATCTCCTTTCTCAAAAGCAGATGTGATTGCTGAGGTATGCTGGGCCAGTGTTCTATGGTGGCTTGAATGTGTGGGTGAGGAGTTTTTAATTTTGCTAGTTTGTGAATGGAAAGCCAGTGAAGCTACATGAGGTGTGGTGTGAGTATGGCGTGGGAGACTGAAAATGATTCTGGCCACAGAGTTCTGAATGGTCTGTATGCTACCAGTACGTTTTTTGGGGCTCACTGCATAGAGGGTGTTCTAGTAGTCCAGCTTGCTTGTGACCTGAACATGCATGATGGTTTTCTGGGTGCTGATTAGGAGGCATTTGAAAATCTTGCTAAGCATCTTTAGGGTATGGAAGTAGGAGGCGTGATAGCATTGACTTGAGCGGTCATGTCAAGTTTGCTGCTGATGATGATTGCGAGGTTCTTCGCATTGACAGTGGCTGTTGGCCACCAGGTGGAGTCCCATAGTGATGCGCTTTTCGCGAAGGTCACAATTTTGGTTTTGTAAGTGTTCTGCTTTAGACAGTTGGTCTTCATCGAGTGGGTGATTTCCGTTATGGTGGCATTGAATTTGATCCTACCCCTGCTCATCTTGTCCATGAGGGAGAGAATGAGTTGTGTGTCATTGGCATAGGAGTGGACTCTAATATTGTGAGAGTAGATAATGCTGGCTAGAGGGATCATGTATGCTTTGAAAAGGGTCCGGCTCAGGGAGGTGTAGCGTCGTGCTACCAAAAATGACAGACACACTGTGTGTACTTAGGAGCGCCTTTATTAGTGCTGCTACTCCTGACCACGTCCCCACTCTAACTGCCCCTTTCCTGTCCCTTAATCCTCCTCTTCCTTTCCCTCCCCTAACTCCACCCGCAACGACTAGACTGCACATACATCATTACATCTCCCCCTTTGTGAACAAAAGAAATAAATGGCAAAGTCTGACTTGGTTATAGTTCTTCTATCAGCCTTTTGGGTCGGCAAATAGTTCGTCTGGGCCTCAGAAGCACGTTTCCACTTTCAGGGCCCGCTTCTATCTGGTTCTCAGATGTCTGGGCTGCCGAGCTGGGCTCAGGCCTCTCTGCTGTCGGTCGCTCAGTCTCTTGGTTGAGGATATCTTTAACTGTCGGAGCACACCTTTGAAAATGTGAGATGTTCTGTGTGATTCTCTTATTTTCTGACTCAGCTGTTATCATGGTACCCTTTTGCTGTGTCACCATCAAAGGTTCAGCTCGGAATTTGCAGTCTGTTTTCTTCTGTTGTTCCTGTTTGACCAATACCCAGTCTCCTTCATGGGGGGATGGAGCCCTTGCTCTCCGCCGCTCGTCAGCGTACGATTTCATTTTGCACTTGCGTTCACGCTCGGCAACCACTACTTCCTGGTGTACATCTTTTAGTGATACCGGCCCTAAGGCACCTTCCCAGGTGGGTATCCGTGTCCTGATCGGTCGTCCCAACATGAGGGTGGCAGGACATTTCCCAGTAGTGGCATGGGGTGTTGTCCGATAGGCTCTCAGAACCTCATTTAGAGCAGCTTGGAAGTCTTTTTTTTTAGTGTGGCTTGCTGGAATATCTTTTTTAACGTAGCCATGAGCCTCTCCACCATTCCATTGGCTTGAGGCCATAAGGGAGTAATTTTAGGATGCCTGAAGTTGAGGTGTTTTGCATATTCTCCGAAATCATGTCCATTGAATGGCGGTCCGTTATCAGTTTTGACTTCCTTCGGGACACCCCACGCAGGGAAGACTTCATCCAGCACAGCAATCGTGCTGGTGGCATTTGTGGATGGCACGAACTGTGCTATGGGAAATCTAGAGTACTCATCCATTATCACGAGGACGTATTTCCCTGACTGAAGGGGTCCATAAAAGACCAGGGCAAGTTCTTGCCATACACCACTGGGCAACTTGGACATTTGAAGAGGAGCTGGAGGATCTCCTTGACTCACAAGTTGGCACTGAGGACAGTCTTTTAACGTGAGTTCGACCATCTGATCTAGTAGCGGGAACCATACTCTCTCTCTGAGCCCCCTTTTGGTAGCTACCACTCCACAATGGCCCTCATGCGCCAGATTGATGACGCCCTGACGTAGATGCATGGGAATGACAATCCGTTGGTCCCTCAGTAGGAGCCCCTCTGAAGTGGCTGACAGTTCCTCGCTCACATGTCTAAACGCCTGCATTTCTTGTTTGGTGTGGGGATCGTCCCCGTCGTCTATGTCATCGTGGTGCCACCGGTTGGTCTGCAGTCGGCGCATTACCTTTTGGAGGACATTGTCTTGAGCCGTAGCTTCACATAGGGCTTCAAGCGGAACCGCCAGTGGTCTGGCTTGGTCCACTACAAAATAAATTGCAAAAAAAATTGCAAATTGATACTTGTATAGCGCACTACTTCACCCGCAAGGGTCTCAAGGTGCTTGTACGAATACCGCTGTGGAACCCGTCCTGGCTTTCCCTGTGAGGCGTCCACTCCTGGGCACCCCCAGGGTGAAGGCCAGGCATCCTTAGCGTTGTGGGGGCTGTTGTGGAGATTAAGCAAGCTATTTCCCAGAGTTGCACTCTATGATTAGAATAGGCACCAAGGCGGGAATTATCAGGTCCGTGGAATTTTTGAGCCCAAGACCCGCCGAGGCGGGGAATTGAACCCTGGTCCTGGGCTAGACCTCTGCATCAGGGTCTGCCGCTCTAACCATTGAGCCACACTCCTCATCCAGGGATGGAATGGACGCCTAAGACGCTTGAGGGTGCCTTGACATGTAGTCGGCTGGATTGGCCGACTTTCCTGGTTTGTGCACTATCGTGTAAGTGTACTCCTACAGACGCAAACCCCAGCGCTCGATTCGAGGTGGCATTTTGGCTCTTGGGTTTCCGAAAATGGTAACCAACTCTTGGTGATCAGTCACTAGCGTGAAATGCTTGCCGTATATGAAGATATGAAAGTGTTTGCACACCCACACAACAGCAAGACTTTCCTTTGCTGGTTGAGAATAGGACTTTTCAGTGTCCATCAAGCTTCTGCTGGCATAAACCACGATATGTCTTTGATCTGTGTCACTGTCAAACTGGGCTAGTATGGCGCCTAACCCCACTGGGCTGGCATCTACTGTGATTTTAGTGTTTCTCTTGGGGCTGAAATATGCTAGATTGTCAGGGGACTCAACAGCCCGTTTGATTTCTTGAAATGCCCGCTCACATTGAGGAGTCCAGTTGAATGGTTGCCCTTGTTAGGTAAGAGCACATAGCGGATGGCTGATGGTGGCATAGTCTTTATTATACCTGGCGTAGTAGCTCGCTATGCCCAAGAAAGATCTGATATCGCTCACATCTTGGGGACTATTGCTGTCATTTAGAGCCATCACCTTCTCGGGATCAGGTTTCATCTCGGCTCCGGGAAACACGTGTCCAAAGAATTTGAGAGTGGATTGGTGGAACTCACACTTTTCTTTGTTGAGAGTAAAGTTAGCTTCCAGGAGAGCGTGGCACACTCGGTCTAGTACTTTGTCATGTTCTTGGAAATTCGGGCCATGCACTAAAATGTCATCACTGTAATTCAGCACATTTGGTATGTGATGTATGGTCTGGCGGATGGCTTCTTGGAAAATCTCTGCTGCAGATGAAATTCCAAAGCTAAGACGCTTGAACAGCCCCAGATGAGCGGCGAATGTTGTTATATACCGCGATTTCTCATGCAGTTCCAGCTGGTGATAACCTTTGTTCAGGTCTAGCTTGGAGAAGACCCATGTGCCATTCAGAGATGAGATCATGTCACTTAAGTGAGGACCTGGATGACGCTCTCTTTCCATCGCTGTGTTTGAAAGTCTCATGTCCACACACAGGCGCACCTTGCCTGGAGTGCCCTTCTTTGGTACGATCACCACTGGTGAGACCCACGGGGTGGGGCCCTCTGTCCGCTCAATAATGTCTGTTCGTAATAGTTCTTGAATTTCATCTTCCACAGCTTGTTGAAGATGGAAGGGTACTCGCCTGTGGTGTTGTGCTACAGGTCGTACTTGTTCATTGATATGTAGCCAAATCTGATACCTGGTCATTTTTTCAAGTCCGGAGAATAGTTTAGGAAACTTGTGTATGATATCGGGATCATCACTCACCCGATATAGAATCTCAACCAGCCGAAGACGCTCAGCAGTGGGGAGGCTGAGGAGGCAGTCAGCTTCCAGGCCATCGATGACACGGATGTGAGCTGGCACAGACGTTGTTTTGTGCTGGAGCGTGGTTGCAAATTTTCCCAGGCATGGAAGAGGTTTCTGCGACATCCATATGTACACTCTGACATGTGCCGGGCTCAGAGTGGGTGGCGACCGCATTTTATTGTACTCTGTTACTGCGATGTAGTTCAAGGATGCCCCACTATCTAGTACAAACTTGGTTGCATGTGTTCCCACACATATGTCCAGTCTGGGGTACTTTTTCAGTTGGTCTGGATCAGCGACCATACTGGCGTATTCATCGGTATACAGCGATGCTGGAGATGCTGACCTGGATTCTCGGGACAGAGATCTTCTCATCCATTGCGACCTGCGAGACTCTCTGCTCTCAAATGTGAGGAAACAGAGGATGCATCCGGTCGATCTTGCACCGCCTTGGCGTGATGCCGCTTCGTGACTGAGCGAGAGGATCTCCTGGACTCTTTCGTCCTGTACTTATGATATTCCCCGCACACGATTTCAAAATGATTTTCTCTTCCACACTTATGGCACTGCTGCCCGTGCGCTGGACACGCATCTGCGTGTGGAAAATCATATCAGCACCGGTAGCACCTCCGGGGACGGTCTCGTTTCTTATCTCCGTGGCCAGACTCATGGTGTCTGCGCCCAGCGTAGCGTTTGCAGGACGCGGGTCTGGATGTCCGCCGTCTATCTCGCGAGTATTTGCGAGGGGTACTACTTTGAAGATGGTAGGCTTGTTCCCGCCTCTCGACACGTCTTTTTTCTGGCGTGTTCCTCCGCTTGATCATATACCCTGGTCATCTCTTGGATTTCGTCTAGGTTGTGACTCTTCCAATCTGTGAGGAGTTATCATTAAGGATTGTGCACATAACCAAAGTGTCATGACCTGTGACATTCCCTGAGTGATTCCTACTATAAATGCGGCTTAAATGATGCAAGTCAATACCATTCTATAGCCCCGTTCTGGTAAACATTTCAAAAAGAAAGTTATACTGATTTATGATACTAAGGATGAAATTTGAGAAGTCTTTTGATAATTACAAGACGTTTTTTGACAATTACATATACAAGTGAATGAGCAACTTATAGGGCGATTCGAACAGTGCACCCTAGCATTCAAATACATGGTGTTTGATAAACAGGGTTATATGGTACAACTGACAGGGGCTAGTCAGGGACCGCAGGGTTGCACCGATTGTTACACAGTGATTACTTTTTAACTACACTTCCCTAAAAGTGAATACAAAGTCAGGAGTGCAGGTTATCTTTTGCAAAAAGTTAGATTTTCTTATCCTAACCATTTGGTGCCTGCATCCTGTGTCCTGGGTCACATGACTAAGATTTGCATGGTAGTTGGCCTTTGTGTATTTCTCTCAGACAGTGAGACAAAGGGGGACTAGGTGTTTGTAAGATGGGCCACCCTGTCAAATGTGGTGCAGAGCTGTTAACAGCCCCACTAACATTTCAAAGGAGCTGCCTCAGCACACTTACAAAGAACTTGATACTAACCTTTTGTCACCCTTGACCTCTTGGAGCCTGGGCAGGAAGGCAGGAAATTCCAGAACCATATGGGAGGAAAACTATAAAAGTTTTCTGACTTCAAAGCTGGCAAACAGTATAAAAATAGGATCCTCAGACGGACTCTTCAGAACACTCCTTAAGGACCGCCTGGTACTTCAGAGGACTGCCCTGCTGCTACCAGCTGACTTCCCTGCTGCTTGTTGAGCCCTCAGTGGCAGCAGCCTTCAGCTTCATCCTGCTGAAGATTTTTAACTTCCAAAAAAGTGAAGCCCAAACTTAGAAATCTTTACCACAAATTCATTGAGTGTTTCCCGACGATGACGCCTCCTCCTCGAACACTGTCAGCTGCCTTCCTCTGCTGATCTTTACCTTCTCAGACATTTTTCTCGGAATTTTCTTCTAAGTAAGTGGAACCCAGGCACAATCCACCTTGTGTATCCCAACCGCACTCCATGGCAGTTGTCCATAACTTTAGGCTTTTCCCCTGTCTTGCGTGATTAGATGCCCGTAGTTGGCACATTGATCATTTTGACTAAACTCTTTATAAATTATTAACTCCAGTTCTACTGATTGGATGTTTGTCATTCTGTTATCAAATATTTTATTAAAAATTTCTCTATTTTTAAATTGGTGTGGGATTTTTTTGTGATGTGTGTTCACTTTATTGCTGTTTGAGAACTGCATAAATTCTTAACACATTGCCTTTAAGTTAAGCCTGAATGGTTTTGTGCCAAGCTACCAGAGAATTATGCACAGCATAAAATAGTGACGTTTGTGGTTCACCCACAGCTTGTAGTTTCTGATTGAGGGGTTCTCATCTCCCTAACAAAAAAACAAATTTCCTTCACTAGAGAAGCATCACTCTTGAGAAAGGAGGCTTCTATCCAGTGGTGTCACACTAGGGATAGATTGGGTATGGTCAAAAGCATTTGCCAGGCACCAATTTATGATGCAGGCCTATTCAGATAAATATTATTCTACCGTCAAACCATGAATGATGCAAACAAGTGGATCATTAGTGGCCTACAATATCTAAGGATTTGTGCATTATTTTTTACTTTCTCTTTATGGGGTCTTCTGATATTTTAAGCCTTGTAAAGAGAGTAATCTATTTTTACATTGCCTGCATTTGATCATGAAATTTAAGAGGAGAGTGATGTTACTCGCCAGGAATGCAAGTGGTGCTAAAAACATTGGATAAGAGTTTTAAGAACAACCTACAGACTACTTTCAGTTACACACATGGAATCGCCACCATAGTTTTATACTGTATGGTGTGGGTAATTCCACTCTAGGATCAGCTTTAGAAACAATCTTGCTGGCCTTTTGTGCATGACAAGTCAATCTCATGCTAGTAAATCACTGCCTGTGATACCACTCCCACCTTTCTGACAGAGCCTGAGTGGCCCCCACCTCCAAAAAGAATAATCTGCATATATGTGACAGTAGTGTCAGCATTAATACTGGCACTGTCAGTCAGAGGTGTTCGAGCTGCATGTCATCACTTTCACCACTGTTCTGAAGGCATTTGAAGCACCCCTAATGGACAGCATTGTACCATTGACAGACGCCATTTTGGTTTATCAAGTCTGGAATGGGCTTAAGACATACCACCACTTGATGAATCTGTTTTCTTCAGAGGTGCAATATCCGATGAGATATGTACCGTTTAGACTTTAGATGCCTCTCTGTCTTTCACTCATAAAATTAAGCTTTCTCTCTCACCTCTATCTTTTCCTAACTCTAAATCCCAATATCAATCGACCCCCCATTCTGCACCTATTATATTAGTACTAATGCAACTTGACAAACTATTTGGCTACATATAATACTACTGTGCTTGCAGACAGAGTACAGTAGACGTTGTATCAAAAACATATGGGACTTGAATAGGTGTTGGCTCTATGCCTTAGCTGATGGTTGATTTACTTAAACACACCCACACAGGTATATGCCACCACCGTTGCCACTCTGCACATCACATTCTTCGGAACTTGGGGCCAGATATAGGTATCCAAATACCGGTCGGAAACGGACGAAAATACCGATTTTTGGCCGTTTCCGACTGGTATTTGGATATTGACATGTAGGGGCATGTTAAATGACAGAATCGGTAATTTTACCGAATTTTTAATTTTTCCGATTTGGTAAAATACTGAATTGGTAAAATTACCGATTCTGTAATTCAACATGTAGGTAGCACTGTAATCAGTGCTACAAGGGTTTAAGAATGTGTTATTTACCACCAACTACAAGTTAGTGGTAAATAATGAAAACCCTTCAAAAAGCATTTTTTTTGCTTTAAAAAACGTGCCATGTTGCAGACATACATGCCCTAAGGGCATGTATGTCAACAACATGTGCACCCATGCACAATTGAGGGGTGCAACTGGGTGTCAAAGTGACACCCTGTCCCCCTTGCAAATTCAGTAATTTTACCGAATCGGTATTTACCAATTCGGTAATTACCGAATCATTCTGATTTGGTAATTTCAAAAGTGAAATGACCTACATCCGATTTACCTACTCTATGATTCGGTATTTAAGAGTAGGTAAATCGAGATTACCTACATCTGGCCCTTGGTCACATAAGGAAGGCAACAAGTTAGAGCTGGCAGCAAGTAGTGTGTGTGTTCATTGATGACACTTGGTGAAATGATCAGAGATCTGATAGTCCGTGTAGCCCGTTTCTGCTGTCACATCCTATATATCTCTGGTCTCAATAAGTGGGAGCATTTCAGATTTGGAATATGCTTGGTACGGATGTGCAACCTGTGCTGTCACATTCATTTTACTGACAGTACTGCGGGTGCCTTAGACCCTGGATGCATCCGAGTGGAGCAGAGAGAGGCTGTCATAAGTGATTCCCATCTGTGTACCGAGCAGGGAGGGCACATGTACCGACCTGAAATAGCTTGTTTAAAATGTTCTTTCTTTGTTATTTATCCATTGAGTGCATTTAGGGCTAGAAACATAATGTCAATCTCCGAAGAATGTACAAATCACATTGACAATTTGTTGTATATATTACTTAATACAGTGGTTTTCTAAGTCTAAGTCTAAGTCTCAATGCTGTTGCTATTACGTGTCAGTATACCCAATTCAGTGGAGATTAGTATATTCACCTCTGAAAAATGAAAGGCCTAGATCAAAGTCACAACATCTCTCTGGGGCGGTGGGGCGGTAGCAATACTGCCACAGGGTTAAAATGGGTGATAATTTCCAAATGAACAATTCCTTTTCCAAATACACAAGAGTGTTCTAAAGTAGCCACTAGGTGATGTGTAGAAAATGCTTGAAATAAATAAACATCATTAAAGTTAACGTCATTAACCACTGTACTTCATTTTAACGCTTATTACATAACAATGTATGAAGACAACCTTAACAAGCTGTAGTGTAATAATACAAATATTAACAAATAGCGAAAAGCTTGATAAAGGTTCGGATCACTGAAATAATATCGAGGGACAAATTATCGACTTGCCAAAATATCGTGGACAAAATATCGACAGTCAAAATATCGAGTTTGTATCTACAAACAGATAAGTACAAAAATATCGAGTACAAAATATCGTTAACAATAATATAGATGTAAAAAATATCGACTTTATTAAAAACAGTGTTAAATTAAATTAATATTAAATTTTAATTACTAAAATATACTTAAAACGACTTAAATTAAATTATAATAATTAAATAATAAATGAAAATAATAAAAATAATTTTTTACAATCTTATTTGTTGACCCTGAACCCTAAAAATACCCCTTTACCCAAAAACCCAAAACTGACCCTGAACCCTAAAAATACCCCTTTACCCAAAAACCCAAAACTGACCCTGAACCCTAAAAATACCCCTTTACCCAAAAACTGAAAACTGACCCTGAATCCTAAAAATGCCCCTTTACCCAAAAACTGAAAACTGACCCTGAACCGTAAAAATACCCCTTTACCCAAAAACTGAAAACTGACCCTGAACCCTAAAAATACCCCTTTACCCATGAACTGAAAACTGACCCTGAACCCTAAAAATACCCCTTTACCCATGAACTGAAAACTGACCCTGAACCCTAAAAATACCCCTTTACCCATGAACTGAAAACTGACCCTGAACCCTAAAAATACCCCTTTACCCTAAAACTGAAAACTGACCCTGAACCCTAAAAATGCCCCTTTACCCAAAAACTGAAAACTGACCCTGAACCCTAAAAATGCTCCTTTACCCAAAATTTATCAATATTATTTAATTACCAATTAATTATTAATTAACAATAACAATAAAGTAAATATATTAGAACATTAGCTGTAATTATTTTAATAATTAATATTATTTTTTCCAAATTAATTACTTAAAAATAACACAAAATTATATATATTAAAAATGTACTCTAATTAATGTAATTAACTAATTACAATTAATTAATTAACAATTATTTACTAATACAAAATATGTTCAAAATTATATTAATTAATTAACTAATTAATATTAATTAATTATCAATTAATTATTAATTAAAAATATTAACAAACATATATTAATTAATTAATTATTATTAAATTACTTCCCACCCTATTCCCCTATAAACCCACAACCCGCTACAGAATTACATTACGCAATTATTATAAAAACAAAATTCATTTAATAAAATATTTTATAACATTAATACACACTATTCACACATATTATTACATAAAAATACACTATAAAATATTATATATTATTAAAAAATCGATATTTTTGCTATCTATATTTTATACAGTCGATATTACTTCACTTACCTGAAAAACGATATTTTTGTAGTCGATATTATGTCCAGTCGATATTTTGTCCAGTCTATATTTAAAACTCGATATTATGTCCAGTCGATATTTTGGAGTCGATATTTTGTCTCTATACCAAAGGTTCACCAAGATAAGACTACTTTCAATTGAGAAGAATGAAATAAATGAGCTCGTGATCAGTCATAGGTGGATGGAAATAATTTCCCCTTTGAGTGGGTACAAGCACATTTCACGATTAGGGGTGACTATTTGAAAAATGTTTACCATGTTCACTTTCGTCTTCCACTTCTTTCACAGCAAAACGAGTCAGCTAGGAAAGCGGTAGCAGAAATGTATTACAGAAATGAATAACTCCAGGATTTATTAACCCTTTGATTAAAGAAAAGGAGGTTATGTAAACACATTGGGCCTGATTCACAAAGGTAAAGTGAGACAAAGTCTACCTTTTTGACTATTGGGGCGCGATTCACAGATCTAACTTAAGACAAAATCCTAAACTTACTACCATTTTGGTATCCACAGAAGACACTTACTCCTTTTGGTATTCACAAAAGGCACTTACTCATTTTGATATTCACAGAAGGCACTTACTCATTGATGAGTAAGTGCCTTCTGTGAATACCAAAATGAGTAACTTACTCATTTTGAGTAACTTACTAATTTTGGTATTCACAGAAGCAAAATGAGTAAGTGCCTTCTGTGACTACCAAAATAAATAAGTGCCTTCTGTGACTACCAAAATGAGTAAGTGCCTTCCGTGAATACCAAAATGGTAGTAAGTTTAGGACTTTATCTTAAGTCAGTTCTGTGAATCGGGCCCTCGGTATTCACAAATGGCAAATGGGAACACTGAAAGTCGTAAAGTTCGACTTTCGTCTCACTTTACCTTTGTGAATCGAGCCCTTAAATTGCTGCTGAACTCGGACTCAACGGGTCACCGGCAAAGATGAAACCACAACCTCTTCAGTTTTCGTATCTCATAATTTTTGTAAAAGATGGAGTGCAGTAGGTTAAAAGGCCCATACAAAAAGTATTTTTAGACAATGCCCATATTTTAAGATATGATCTGTGCTACGGGTAGGGCTGATTAACATATAAAGTTGTAGAACTAGATTGGTGGTATTTTGGCATCCTTGCGGCAGGGGGTGATAATTGTTTGCTTGCACTGCCTTTCAAATGTCTGTAAGGAAAACTTGATAACACAACCGTAGTAGAACACAACAGCACAGTAGCACAACACAAAATGCAACAAAAGAAAAAGCACAAGTTCGCAGCACAATACAAAAACAATGCAGCAGAAACACACCACACTACACCGTAAAAAAAAAACAGTTAGGGATGAACTATTTGAACCGTAATTTTGAAAAAGTTCACAGTCTCTTTGCAAGGAATTCAATGGGAGGAGCTTTGGGATCAGGGCCGCATAGACAAGAGTGTCTTTTTGGAAGAATCAATTATTTCTCCCGCGGAAAAGAAATACCTTTGTATTTGGATACCTAGGTATTATGAGCTGTCTTACAAAATGCTACTCACACAAGATTTAGCAAGAACACAGGCATAAAATTGCAGACTGAATCAATCATGGGAAATTTGGTCGGGAACACAAGTTCTGTTTTCACTCGACCGCAAGAACAGTTCTTGCTCAAACAAGACCTAGTTGGCAACTTGGCTTGGTCTTCAGAAAAAAAAACACCTACCTCAGGAGCTGCTCTTCAAAACTTTCTGTTTAATTTTTTGAGCTACCATTTGCAGGATGACATGGACATGTTGAGAAGGATTGCTTCTTTGAGCCATGCCTTGAGAAACTGGCCTCTTGAGGCATCTATCACATTTCAGTCCTGAGAGGTAAAGAGGTGGGATCATCTTTGGTATCAATCCTCAGAGAATATGCCTGTGGCGCTGCGTGTAACAATACAACCAAACAGAAATGCAATTAGGATATATACAATGTAAAGGCCCAAACTCAAACTATCTTTAGGTAAATGGACAAGAATTTACAAAAAAATGGTTGGATGGCACCCAACAGCCAGCCAACCTTGAAACACAGAAGAACTTCCCTTATCATCCTCTGACTCTTTGGATCCAAGTCCACAGCTCTTTTAAGACTAGATTTTCATCAGGTGGCCCACTAAGTGAAGCATTCTCTAGTTTAGCATCCATTATTATCTCAAGAACCTTTACACAGCTCCTTGAAGCAGAGTCCTTTTAGAGGGCAGGTTTGCCAGAGGAGAAAGGTCCAAATTGACACATGGATGACTTCAGGAAACTACTTTTTACAGTCCTGTAAACACATTTTTTGCCAATAGAGGTAATGCATTGATCCACTTTTTCTCTAGTCTCCTGTTAAACAATTGAGGGTCCCTAAGTAGTCATCTGGTGGAAGAGAATTCAGTACAAATGGTATGTTTAGCCAGGAAATCCATAGCCATTGATTTTGTATATTTAATATTCAGAAAATGATATTAATAGCAGTTCCCCTCGCACAGGATGTTAACACATAGGAACAAGGACCCTGCATGACAAAGGCTGTTATCCTGTACTCCTCCTGCTAGCCTTTCTATGCTTTTTTTTATGACTCTCACATTCAGATTTCCCCTCCAGACAAACCTTGCCAGCGGCTAGCTTGCCCTAATAACATGCAAATATGTCCAGATGTATGTAGGGTGGGCTGGAGGTTATTCTACAACTAGCCAACAAAAGATACATATTGCCGTCTGGGGAGCGGAGCCATTATTTCCTGTTGTCACGTGTAACATGACAGATTGTTTACAAATTTTCCTAGTTGGGTCAAAGGAGCAGGCTAATGCAGATTTAATGAAAACAGTGACACCCTTAGTAAGTCAGCCACTCAGACATTTTTCCACATTAGTTGTAAATGCAGCAAAACCAGGGTAGGGCATGGGTTCAACCAGCCAAGTCTATAGGAAGATTAGAATTGAGTAAGCTGCCACACTTTCATCAAAGCACAATATTTTATCCAAAGGGGTAATGTTCCAGTAGACCATACTCCAGCTTCCAATCCCCACATTCTTTCTAGGAATAATATGGAATGCCCAAGGGTAAATAAACATCAATCACCTCCCCAATTGCTACCCTCAGCTGGGCACTAAAAGTGAGCATAAAGTAACTTGGGTGATTTTAACTTCACCAGAAATGGTTGAAAACACAACAAGGTCTAGATCTTTGGATGTGCTAGATAGTAAAGGTGAAAAGTTACAAGCCAACTATTGACTTGGCTGGCGTAAGGAGTGTGCCCTGGGGAGTAGCATGCATTTTCTGGGCGCATTTTCTGATTTTAATAATAGTAACCGTGTGAGGAGACATATTGGCCGAAAAGAGCTTTGCTTTTGGCCTGGCACTTGGGTATCACCATTTTCGGAAACTCGCTTTTATTATTTAGGTATGGCAAATTAAGGAAGTAATTGAATGTGAATGTGAGTACGCACCATTCAAAATTTGAATAAACCATGTTCTTGTCTAATCTGGGGTTAATACCCTCAAGAAAGATCTATACTTGGGCAAGGATTAGGTTTTCATAAGAAGTTTTAGAGGTGAAATATTTTCTGAATATATTCGACAGCTGCTCGTCATAAAATATATAACTGTGCTATATTGGTTCATGCGGAAATGGTGTAACTTCATTCTCAGGAAAATAGTGGAAAAATGGAGAAACTGATTTATTGAGCACGCCTGCAGTGGTGTCTTACTTTTAATACATGGTTAACCTTTGATTCACAGTTTTCCCATAATGTAACATTCTCATTCAAGTCGTAGCTCCTAGGTCAATATTACGTCCATGTGCTAGTGCTAAAATCGTGCAAACACAAAGTTTGGACCATTTTTAGCTAGTACAAGCAACGTTTGTTTACATTTGCATCTATCAGAAATTGAGTGCACATCGTATTTACTCCTCTATCTGCATAGCCCTCCAATGCAAACATTGGCAGGTGAAATGGGGTATAAACAGCTGCAGGCAGTGCAGGTAAGTGTCGTGGGGCGGGTTGGGAGGAGTCGATAGACGACAGAATATGGGAATTTAAATAAATATTTAAATCCTATTCCGTCACCTGTCGACTAAACCCCCCCCCCCCCCCCCGCCCCACCACGCTTACCTGTACCGGCCGCGGCTGGGTGACAAGCAAACTTGTACTAATTACATTGGTTCCTGTTGCTCACAATGTTATCTCACACAAATTACAAATCATGGCTCATGATGGGCAATTTCAAATGAATACAATAAATATGTCTCACTTTGTAGAGATTATTCATTAAGATTTTTTTCTAAAACCATAAACTCCAATTTTACGATAACTTTGAGACACCATGATGTTCAACAATAAGAGATCAAGGCAAATATTGGAAGACATTTATAGACAGGTAGTTACAATCTAGTCATTGAGAGTTTTCTGTTTCTACTTTTTTCACGAGGCATTAGAAATGTGATTTGCTCGTGAGTGTACCCCCAGGGAGGACTGGGTGATACCTATCCGCACAAACACAAGTATAAGCTTGGTTGGCTCTCAACTCCTCATAGACTCTTGTTCTAAAAGGGACACAGATCACCTTTTCACCTAGTTTCTTACGAGTATGTGCATCTACATGACCTTATACTTTGGTATTAGTAAAACCTGACAAGTTTTATCAAGGACAATCTTACCTTAAGAAATACTTTATTACATACCAGTCGCGGTCGGCACAGGTAAGAGTGGTGGGGCAGGGCGGAGTGGGGGTCGGGAAGTTAATATATGACAGGATAAGTTAAATTAAATTTTAAAAAGAAATAAAACCACTTACCTTGCGCTCGCCGTATTGCTGAATCGGCAATGCGACGAGAACAAGGTAAGGGGTTTTATATGAATTTTTTTTTAACTTATCCTGTTGTATGTTGACGTCTCTGATCCCCAACCCGCCCCACCGCTCTTACCTGTGCTGGCCATCATTGTTAGACACAAGCTGGACCACTGGAGTTATGTGACAGGGGAGGGCCAAATTATGTGACAGGTCTGACTAAATTATGTGTCAAAAATAGGCATTTTTGACACATAATTTAGTCAATTTAGTTAGTTGCTAACCGGATGGACACGATTAACCGGATCACACTTTCTTCCCTTTGTGGGCTTGCATATTGCATGGTAATGCCTGTGATTTCTGCTGATAGCAATAAAATTAATTTCAACATAAAAATAGGCATTTTATGCAGTTTAACGCAGCACATTTTGCGATAGTCTTACTTCAATACTTTGTCAGTTTCCCCAAACATGTTAGTACATTCTGGGTAAATATTTCTCCTCATAAGTACCAGTTTGGTACCTAAATCCAGCATTAATCGAAAGAAAGTTGAGCAGTCAACATTTGCAAAGAAACTTCCACTATGCGGCAACACGTGTCACTGAGTTTCTAGTAAGTTTTGATCCGTTTGCGCTTGAAACATTATTATTGGAATAAATCTCCAGATTATGAAGCATGTGGTGGATTATGTGGCAAACATGACAAATCCACAGTTATGTGGAGAGTGCTGCAGCCGCAAAATTGCATAATTCCAGTGACTCTGCATATGTTACTATTATAATACTAGGCTTTGTGTTTCATATTTTTCCCAGATGCCATTCTCAATGTTATTTCTCATATATACTTGCCACTCATTTGTATAATGCATGTTGTTTTGGCTTGTTAGACACATTTAGAATTAATATCCCTAACTACACCAGTGTGTGTGTCACCTCACATCAGTACTGTGGTGCTGCGCGTCTTCTAAATCCACCCATTGGTGTGCTTGTCTCTTTGTCATCAGATGGACTGTTTCTGCCTGCCAGTCTCCTGCAGATGTAGCCGTGCTCTGTTAAACGTGCTGACGTTAAAAAGGCTGATTGGTCGTGCATAATGCAATCACCACCTCAATTAAATGTTGGAAACCACGGTAGCGTACCCAAGAGAGAGCACTTTAAACATTCTTAGTAACAGTAGCAAGATATTGCGTTGATATAATGGGATCGTTTGCATAGAAATGATCATTTACGCCTTTGTAGTTCAAATAATAGGGTATTGCTTTATCAGTCACTATCCAATGCTAAGATTGTAGGCGGGAAGAATATTTAATTTTACTTAGACATGTGTTGTTGGAAAACGACGACCGGGAAACATAGGAGGAGGGATGCCACAGAGCTGATAACTCAAAGATTCGAGCCATACACGCAGGATCTGAAACGGAATGTGGATCCCCTCCCGGTTACAGTCTTAATATGTACACGTATTAAGCGTGAATGAACACAGCACTCGTTGACCCAGTGTGCTCGTGAGTGCCAAACAGATATATATTTTTCTTCGAATCCTTGACCCAAAAGACGAATAACTGAACCGGTATCATTATAGCAAGGATTCTGATTTCTTGTGAATCTTTTCGTCCTGACCTACATGTGTGTAGGTCGTGCCACTCATTAAGCTACCCACCTTAAAAAATTGGCTACATGTTTATTAACTGTTACATAACTACCAGTGTAATACCTTGTTCATTGTGTGTGAGAGCATTGCTGTTTTCATGTGTGAAGCATTTTGACCCAAATGAAGCCCATTGTGAATTCTAAACTTTAATTAAATGTCTTTTTCACATATAGATGTACCAAATTTGAGCCTGGGGATTTGGGTAACAGTATTCTCTAAATATTATAGGCAGGGCGCAAGTTGGGGTTAAACGTAGGTAGACGGTGACTACCCAACTATTTTCACAGGGTGGACGCCATCCTCCTGGTAAGAAGTTGGGCCCCAGTGAAGTAAGCAGAATTTGTCGACGGGACACATTCAGTTGCGCCTGCACTGTTGGCTGCCGCTGACCAACAACCTTCAGTCGGTGGAGGAGCTGTTTTATTTTCCTCTCAAGCTGGGCCCAAGACAAAGGGCTGATTTAGAGGCCATCTGCTCACCTTTTGTGCAAGTACAATCTTTTTTGGGAACTATCTGCAGCCTCACACCTAGGTGTTAGAGCAGTGGAGGGGAAACAAAGGCACACAGCTTCTTATCACTTAACCAGCAATTAAGAGAAACTATAATTTGGAAGCAAGCTTTGACTTTGTTCAATTCTCATGCAGTGTGATATTTACAAGAATGGCCAATTGAATACCTATTTTTTATTTAATTATTTTACAGATGGCACTTCTTGTAATGCTACATGCAAGGTCATTGGTAGTGATGTCACATGTCTTGATTTCACTTGCATACTGTCTAACTTAGTTAGCCCCCCTACTTCTGTTTTATTGGGGACTTGTCCTCTGATTATAGGTTTTAGTTCCTCACAAACAGGATGGCATATATGTTCCTTTCATACCTGCCAACTTGAACAAACATCTCACTCTGTGAGGAGGGGGCAGGGCCTTGGAGGTGGCGGGGCCTTGTGCCGTGAAGTATCTAAGAGGTACTTTTGCTCCCACCCAGCCTCAAGTCCCTTCTCCCCCCAAAAAAACAAAGCTTGCTAAGGCTTATGCTGATGTCCTGTGGTGTTTTCATACCCCTTAATGGACGTCGGCAGTTTAAAGCCTTAGGAGATGAGCTGGAAATTCAGTAATTACAGTGGTTTTCAGTTCTCTTTTCCTACCCACGTGTGATATCGGCTCCTCACCAGATGACTGTGTGATGGGAAAAATATTGTGTGTCATACGGTGGCACCTTGTGAGTTGGCAGGTCTGTCTTCTTTTATCTTTGATGTGAATATGAGAGTTGCCACAAGGGTGTATGCAGTGTGGCATTGTATCCTCTCACCATCAAGCAAAGGCTGTAGTGAGCGTGCAGTGTATCATCCGCACAAATCATGAGGTAACAAGCTGTTCTCTATTTTGTGTACTCTGCTCATTGGTGGCTCCT
The DNA here is from genome assembly GCF_964263255.1 of Lissotriton vulgaris. NCBI lineage: Eukaryota > Metazoa > Chordata > Amphibia > Caudata > Salamandridae > Lissotriton > Lissotriton vulgaris. Next base: position 938,542,982 of record NC_141693.1, on the reverse strand, counting down.
CCGTTAAGGTGGAGAGGAGTCGCCTCACTGCTTTCTGAGCAGTGCAAAAAGTACAAATAAAATGATAATAACATACTGGTATTATCATTTTATTTTTCAGTGCTGAGCAAGCTCGGAGCTGGGCTGTGCTATTCTGATGAACAGCAGCAGCCAGCAGGGAGGAAGAGTGGCGAGCACTATAAGCACTCATGATGGTTTGGGCTGCTGTCTTGGGACGGCCAAACCATCATGCGCACTTAGCATTTCTCCACCCCTCTTTGTGGCTCAGCCGGGTGGAGAACAGTCCCATGCTTTCAAGCTCCTGAGGGGCAAACCAGGCCACTCGGGTCAATCACAATGCTGCTGTCATGCTGGTAATAGAGAGGAGAGGCAGCGGCCGTACTCAAGTAAGTGATCTTTTATTTTTATTTTTTAATCCCCCCACTCCTCACTGCCCCACCACTTCTGGTCGCCATCTCCCGCCACTGACTCTACTGTGTCTTCTACTGTACTCTAGTGTGCGGCTAAACACAGTGACAGCACCTACCTTTAAGGCAGACTGTTACTTTGCAATATGGTGCATGACAAGGTATCACACACTGTAGAGCCTTGTGCCATGTGCACACCGATCCTGTATGTTAGCTTGTGGATTCAGGTTTCTGATATGCATTTTGTGCATTTAATTTAAAACCCACTTTTTTTCTCATTAATTCAGTTCTAGCAAATATATCCTAATAATTATGCCTATGTTTTTTGTGAAAGACAAAGAGATGATGGACAGAATGCAGAGCAAATCAAACATTCACCCCTAGTCAATAGATCTGAGTTAAATCCATCATTCTTTTGCTCACCATGCCACTCCAGTTTAGACCCAGCCATATGCAAATCAGTCTTGACACTGCTCCTCATGGGAACATTCCAGACCAAACTACCAAGCCAGGTCCTCCCTGGACCGGAAACAACCATCCTGCGACCGGTTTTGGGCTATCACCCCTCATCAGCCAGGCCAGCTTTGTTTGTGTTAGGCTCTCTGATGCGCTTTAGGACACTGACAAACATTCCAATGAAATAAGATACTTTTTTGACACATAGGCAAGGGCGATCTCTCCTCTCTCCCCACCCGTCCCTTCCCTTATCCGCCTTATCGTCTCCTTTCCTTAGCAACGCCTGCTAACAAATATCTAAACCAGAGAAACATCAAATTTAGAAAAAAAAGGTAAAGGGGGAGAACAACCAAGTGACAGTGATCCCTTGGGCCTCTTAGAAGGTCATGGCAATAGATCAGCATTCACAGGGATGATTAAACACAGGCATTTATTTCCAGTAGTAAGCGTCTGCAATAAAGCACAGCGCCGCATGTGCCAATACTTATTGGCAGGTGTATCCAATCTCAGTGCAGAGTTTACTGCTAAATATAAAACTGTACATGAAAGCACCCTGATGCGTGTGAAGTGATGAGATTGTGATCCTAGTAGCCCCATGGGGGGCATGACTACTCTATTTTTAATTCGCATAATTGTCCTGGGAGGAAAGTGTCTTGAAACTGATTTTCTCTTTAGACATGTGTGCTTGACGGGTGTATGTGTGGAAGTGTTTGCACAAATGCATCCCAATATTAAGGTGTTATTATGTACTTTTTTAGTACTGCAAAATAATTAATTCAATTGTTAGCAAGATAAAAATGCATTAGAAAACAGATTTTGGGCATCCGATAACTAATTACAGAAATGACATGCTCGCCATCAGACTGAATGTAAACAAAGAACGTGTTTGTGGCATTCCGACTAATTATGCAAAACATATATATATTTCCCTTAGTGCTCTTTTGTTTGGGTACATTCCTCTGAACACACCAGTATTTTTCCTTGTAGTATTTCTTACACCTAAGAACACGTGTTACCCATACTTTAGAGAGGCACACCTACCTCGTGGGGTATACCTATCTCTACATAAAAAAGAATGCATTATTTACATGCTGCTCCAAAGCATGAACCCCTGATTGGATAAAAACATAAATGGATATGAAAAAAAGACTCACTGTCTTATTCTGAAGAATTTTATTGAAGTTCATAGCAAGGCTGGCTGTCTGAGCCAGGACCACCTCAATTTTTCACTCGGAACTGGGATCACAACACCTTCCATTGTGACTTCCCTCAATTTTGAAGCATCTTTTTCATTTTCATGTTCAGAAGAGTTCGGTTTCATACAAGACTCCGTGTCTGACTCCTGACAGGCCATAGATTCTCCCAACTATTTGTAAAACTGGCTCTTAGAAAGGCCGGATGCAACACCTAAGGAATGCACACTGTAAGTTGTGTTTGATTATCAATGAGGCCTCCCTGTGGCCCAAACCCTCTTAGATCCACAGTGAGTACAGCAATGAAGCTCGATTTGTGCCCTGAGAGCAAACAAAAAAACATTGGGATTTATTTCTGAACCATCCAATAATACGTTTGCCGTCTCAACAGCATGCCTTCTTTTCCTACCACACAATCGCAGGGTATTAGGAGCATTATGATGGTGTCACCTGTAAATATTTACGTCTTTATTTATGAAGCCATTTTTATAGCATGTGGACGTCACCAACGTCACTTCAGAGTGTTAGCCTATTTGCACAAAATGATCGGGTGGGAAAGAAGTCTGGAAGGGCTTAGTAATAGGGCCCAGAGTAGAGGGGCTGCTGGCATTGCAGTATAAATAACATCCACTGACTTTTAAAAAGCTTTTGCTGCATAATTGAGACCTATCCTCACTCACCTCTACAATTCCTTTAGGGAAACTGGCACATTTACTGATACCATGCGGGAGGTCACTGCCACAGTAATCCCAAAGACTGGAAAGGACCCCACCGTTTGCTCCTCGTACAAGCCTATCTTGCTTCTTATTATTGAAGCTAAGATCTTTACCTGCATCCTAGTGGCCTTCCTGAGCCCCTATACGCAAGGGTTGGTTGATCCAGACCAGGCACGATTCATTCCTGAAAGGGGCTTAAGCAACAATACAACACAAATTCTGCATTGCATTGATAAGATGCGTCACTCTCGGATTCCAGCCATCCTTCTATTGACAGACTCTGAGAAAACATTTGACCGTGTACATTGGTCCTTCCTCCAACTTGTATTAACTAAGGCAGGATTTGGCACCTGTTTCTGAAAATGGATATGGTGTAACTACGCAAACTTCATAGGCACAGTATGGGATAATAGAAAACCTCACAAGCCCTCCAGATTGCACAGGGGACAAGACAGGGCTGCTCCTTATCTCCACTCTTATTTGCCCAGTATATGAAAGTCATTGCTGAACAGGTCTGATTGCATTCCCACATTCCTGATATCACCATGGGTAGCCAGGAAAATTGCATTGCATTGCATGCAGATGATGTAATGATTGCACTCACGCAACTCCAAACCTCCATACCCCCCTACACACTTTAGGAGCTATAGGCCTTTGGCACAGCTTCAGGCTTCAAGGTTTATTTACACAACTCCCAGGCACTTAATCTTAACATCCCTCAAAATGATAAGCTTCAGCTAGAGCATCTCATCCCCTTCTCATGGTCTATGCTGGGGTCCCATACCTAGGGCTTCCCATCTATACTACAGTAGAAAATAATGCAGAGCCCAATTATGCTGCCTGCTGACAACAACTTGCTCTGACATACAATCCTGGTGGAGAGGCACCATCTCATGAATGGGAAGGATAATGGACATTATGATGACACTTTTCCAAAGGTTTTTACGTTATGCAAACCCTTCCCCTACCATTCCACCAGTTATCATTGAGATACTCCAGACACTGAATGAAACTTATATTTGGGATGGTAGAAATGTTCAAATGGCCAAGAACCAGGCTAATTTATCAAGAGGATGATCTGTTTTCCGAAGCAGCCCAACTTAGAGATATGGTGGAATGGAGCAGGATACACAGCAAAAAACAATGGTGCTTTTTTGAGCAAATAATTGCTGGCATCCATGATAGAAAACCCCCAGGCAGCTTAAAAAACACGTTCTGCCTTGGATCTATTTTTCTCCAGTAGTTCAGGCAACCATAGGATCGTAGGATAGGGTTTAATTGGCAAAGAAGCTCTCCACCCTCGTTAGAAATTGGGTCTGTAGTTGGCAAAGGTGTGCACCCTGTACAAGTAGGGACAACAAACCTAGTCAAGGTAAGCCATATACACCCTAAAAGATAACCTGTGCTCACCCTCTGGTAGCTTGGCACAGAGCAGTCAGGCTTATCTAAAAAGGCATTGTCTAAAGTACCCGTGTGCTCCTGTCCAAACACCGTAGGTTCTAGCGGAAGCTATCCTAGACGAAGATCTGGTTACGTCCACTCCCTCTTTTGGCAGAATCAGTAGGTCCACATAGCTCTGGGTTAAAATGCTCACCGTGAAGGGTCAGTAAGTAAACGATCCCACCACACTCAGAGCACACTTTAGGACGTGCACTGATACTTATACCTTGAGTGGCCGCTTCACTTTTTAGCCACTTTCACATTCTTGGTCCAGAAGAAAGCCTCACAAATAGCGTAGACGGCTGAATCAAGTCGACCTACACTTTGTAGGGATAGTGAGGGACAACTTTTCACCTCTATTATATCCCGCCTATGTTTTTAATCATGTCCTAAGACCCTTTCATTAAAACTTATTCAAGGGCATTTCGTAGAGACATTTTTATCAATTAGCCACATCTCACATAGCACTTCACGTCATCACAAAACACCTGCTCCGTTGTAAATCAGGCATTGAAGGACAGCTGGATTGCATTCAGCAATCAAGCCGGGACCCCAAGGATGAAGTAGGTGTGTGAGGGGCCTTCTAAAACAACCACTGGCTGCCTGTGCCCCTTCTCAAAAAAGGCACCGGTTATTAACTTGACTATACCCCTCTACGGATTTGTCCTTGTTGTTTATTTCATGAAGTATTTGTGCAACACACACACACAATGAAATTGCCACAAACATACTCCACACATGTTTAGAAAACTAGAGATTAATTTATGACTAAAACAAGACGAAAAGGCCAAAAATCAAATAAGTAGAACTGGAGTTATGAATTTATGGAGATTAAATCAAAATTGGTGCTTAGAAGTCAATAGCGCTAAGCGGTTACTTGAGGTCGTGCTAGACCGGGGTAAATCCAAAATTCATGTCCACCATGATGGAGTGCAGGCCACAGGACTCACACAGGTCCAGTGGACAAAGTACCTTGGATGGAGCAAGCTTCAATATTGAAGACTGCTGTAGTCGAGGAGCTGCAGCATTGTTGGCGATCCCATGGATGGAGGCGAAGCGTCTGCGTCGATCCACAGAGTCAATGAAGACTTCAATGTCAAATCCTTTTACGATGTGGGTGCTGCGTCAATGTTGAGCTGTGCTGTCCCTCTGCATCGACCCGCGCAGTCCGTCGAGGCAATGCCGTTGATCGGCTTCTGCATCGACGTCGAAGGGCAATGTGTCAGTTCTGATCAATGCAAAGTTGTCACTGCATTGATTTTGATGGTTCTGGATAACAGAAATAAACTTTAAAGGGCCTAGGACTGGATTGGAATGAACTGGCAGGGCAGGACTCACAGATGGGAGAGTCCAGGTGTGGTTGCAGAGTTGAAGGAATAATTTGATGGCCCTGATACTTCAGAACAGGGGGCAAGCCAATAAGCCCTTGGGTCACTCTGGGTTCAAGGAAGATGGGTCCAGTCCTTGTTTTCAGCAGAGCAGAGATCATCAGAAAGCAGTTCCTTAAGAGCAGCAGTCAGGCAAACTTGTAATCCTTGAAGCACAGCAGTCTTTACACCTGGCAGGGTTCTTCACAGGTCCAGTAGTGTGCTGTCTTGGTAGGGTCAGAGCCCCAGTACGTATACCCAAATGTGCCTTTGAAGTGGGGGTGATTTCAAATCTGGCACTTGAAGTGCACAGGTCCCCTTTCATACCAACCCTGTCTGTCAGGATATTTGTGTGTGTGTGTGTGTGTGTGGGGGGGGGGGGTAATCAGCCCTTTGTGTGGGAACATGACAATGCCTATTTAGGTTTAATGTCAGCTCCCACGCCCTCTTCCTGCCCAGGAAGATCTATCAGAATGTACATGAATGCAGATGAGTTGTCCGTCACATCCACCCTTCCTGTGTTTCTTGCTGTTTATATGGAATGCACAAAGTATAGCGTTCACCAACTACAGGGGTGCATTGGAGACAGGCTGCAGGCACACAAAGCTAAGTTAAGAGTAGAGTAATGCCCACTTTCTAAAAGTGTCATGTCTAAAATAGTAATATTAAATCCATATTTACCACTAAAGAGGATTTCTCATTAATGTTCCAAAGATGTTACACATGATGTAGCTACTCCCATCTAATCAGGAATTACGGCATAAAAGTGTTTTAAGGATGTCCCAGTGCTAGACTATGAGAGGAGTAGGCATCACAGTAATGAAAAACAAATTTAGATATTTGTCACTACCAGGAAATATAAAACTTAACAGCATATGGCCTTTGAGTTATTTACTAAAATACAGTGAGAGGGGCCCCACAGAATCAAAAAGTGACAGGGCATCGCGTATGACTCAATGTCAAGTGTATAATTTACTTTGGGTGTATAAATTAACATTCAAGAGAAAAAGGGAGATACCCTATGTATCTATATGGGACAGGTTGAAGTGATCTAAAACAAAACACAGTCCCTAAATGTCGGAATATACCCTCCGTCAAGGCGCCCCTTATGTTAATAAGACACAGCTTGACCCGAAGAATACTCTTATCATTCTACCATAGTCCTCAAATTCAACTGGACCACAAATAATATACAGACAAAAAACAGTTCAGTTAGGTACCCAGGGTCCAAAGATAAGTCTTGTGGCATTCAAAAATGATCCTTATATTTGTTTATCTTAAAAACAGTAATTTATTAAAAATCATCTCATTACAGTACATAACATGAATATTCATACATAATAATACAAAACAATATCATAAAAACCAAAAGAGTCGACACGGCGTTTCGGTGTCTTGACGGGTTAGTCACACCTTCTTCAGGACGGTTTTTAAAATCACTAAAAAGAGAATGCCACAATTACATATTGATTAAGACTTATAACCAAAGACCTCAAGTTGTACTAACAATTAATTACAGTATTATACATTTTTATTATAAAAAACATTCAGCTACAATCCTATACTTCATTGTTAATTAGAACAGCTCCATAATTTCACATTTATGAGATGCCCTTGGGTGTCTATTGTGTTCCCCTACTATCACGTTTCAGAATTTATACTACAACCATATTTTAGTCACCATTTTCATATTTATATCAAACATTGGTCACCAGCCCCAATTTTTCAGGCATTTGAGATTCTGAACACTTGAGTCTGTTAACTTTGTCATGACAGTTTTTGGGATGATAGTTCTACTCTCTATTTATCCCCCTATGTGAAAATATGCTCAAAGCTGTTTCTGTCTGGTATACGATAACCCAAGAGTTTCCTTGTTTCCACTCTAAATGTTTACATACCTCAAACATTGAGCGAGAAAGATAATGATAAACAATCTGTGATACCCTCTATTTCTTATTCCTTTAGAGGCATGTTTTCCGTATACTAGAGTCTTTCCACCTACAAAATAAATTGTTTTCACATGACTTTTTCACCCAATTATTTTACAGCATTAATGTAATTCAATCATGTTGGTTTGCATGCCATCATACCTTAATCCAGATGCTTATATACTGGATAGGTCTGCTGTACCAGGGATGACCACCGTATGGATAAATTGATTATGTACACTTTAGCTGGAGATAGACAGAAATACACACAATGGAAATTGGTTGGTAGGGTGAGTCTTCCAATTATGGTCAAAAAAACAGTTTGTTATATATATATATTATAATACCTTTCGATTTGAAGCTTAAAGCCACCTCATGGGGTCTGGAGGAGCTATGATTCTTTACTCCCGCTTCTGACTTTATATGTCTGTTTTCGTGTTTCTTTTTTTTCTCAGATTATCTGTTAAACACAGAATACCCTATTACTCTGTTTGTCAACCAATATCCAAACCAACTTGCGTCTGTTCGTGATACTCCCTATTTTGATAATGGGAGATTTCTAACAATCCTTCATGGACATATTGTATCAAATTTAAATTAAAGCGAGTATTTAAGATCAGGGGTATGTATATGCGATCTAACTCTGAGCGCGGTCTATTGCGCACTGTAAACGATATTAAGGCAGATATCAAGATAAGGGGTATGTCTATATAATCTAGCTCTCTATGTGGTCTATTGCTTACTCTAAACGGTATCTAATGTGCTGCCCCGTATTTGTAGCGGTATAGAGTTAAAACATGCAGGAAGTTTATTTTTTATTTTTTTTATATATTATAAAAACTTCTCCCAGATACGTGATCTTGCTACCGCAAAACGGTTTGTCCACATAAAGAATATATCTATATGAACCCACTCGTATCTTATGTGGTCTATTAAGCACTGTGAGGGGTATACAAAGAAACGGCTCTTGTCTGTTGCCGCAGCGGTACACAATTAAGGCATGAAAGGAAGTTAATCGATCTTTTCTTGAAGCGCGGTCTTTCTATCAGATGCGACTTAGATAATTAACCTTATCGCGCCCTGAAGCCTACAACTGGCAGTTCTGTCTAGGACGTCGAATTCACAGCCTGTCGGCTTACCTGAAAGGTGACCAGCGGCCTCCCTGTCATCTACTTCCTGGTACAGCATACGGGATATCAAACTCGGATACCCGTGGTCTGTTTATATTTACCTTATCCGGGTCAGAGTTGATCATTGTTCCGATCACGTGGTCTGTGTCGGCCATTTTCAAATGGGGAACTAACTACACTCTTTTATATGATTTATATTGTTCTCTTTCCCTCGATTCTATTAATTACTACTTTATTAGTTTTTATATATATTGTGTGTGTCTATAAACTCTGTGGTATTGTGGTAGAACATGCTGCCGGGTTCGGATCAAAAAACTCTGCGGCCATTTTAGAGTGGGAGATGGACCACACTAGCTGCTTCTGATCTCAATATTCTTTTATAATCACTTCCTCGAGTATAACGTATATATGTTTTTATATTAAAAAGAGCTGCTTTTAACCTTGCTGTTTAAAAGGCTCTTTATTTGTTTGATTATGTCACATAACTTAGTTGTCTGCCGGGTTCGAGTCCCATAAGTTACGACGGACATTTTGGAATGGGAACTACAGTACACTATTACTGCTGAAACCTATGCTGCTTTATTATCATTTCACAGAATTACAATGATTTCAACATAGGGCATATCAGATGTTTAAAAATAAGAGATTAACAATCCTAATAATACTGAACTCTATGTTACTTATTCCTATATTATAAGCCTTCTTCGTTATGCGTATATTTGTGCCATTCAGAAGACAATTATTAAATAAGTTGGAGTGGCTTCTATCTACCAATATGAATTAGAGCCATCAGACGACCATTATTATCTTAATGTTAATCGCTATCTTGGTTAACACAACTTTCCCCCCGCACCTATTATATGGTTTTCTTTATTTAACTATTTAATGTGGAGGATTAACTAGCATTATTGCAGCATTTGTTAGGAAATATCTATACATGGTGCCTGTTTATATAAAAGAGGAATTCCTCTTTGTATAATGGTATAGAGAGTGATAGCGTTGATATCAACTATTGCTTTTTTTTCCCTAGTCTCTACCCCTACCGGATGTCTAGATTATCCTCTCCCAGTCTTCCTTACTGTTTAGACCATTACGTACCGAGTTGAATTTTGACATATAAGAAGTCGTGGACTTTGTGTGTCTTTTCGCCTATGCTGACACACAAAGTCCACGACTTCTTTAATTGTAGATCCAAAAATTTGATTTATCTGATAAAATGCCCCTGCAACTTTATATATATAGGGGAAACATCCAGGGAATTCAGGACGAGATTAAACGAACATAGATCAGCAATCAGAACTCAAAAAACCTCGGCACCAATGGTGGAACATTGGATCACCGCAAAACATAACCAACAAGATCTGAAATGGTGTGTCTTGGAAACCGTGAAAATGAATATGAGAGGTGGTGACATCGCCACTAAACGCAAAAGAAGAGAACAATTCTATATGTCAAAATTCAACTCGGTACGTAATGGTCTAAACAGTAAGGAAGACTGGGAGAGGATAATCTAGACATCCGGTAGGGGTAGAGACTAGAGAAAATAAAAGCAATAGTTGATATCAACGCTATCACTCTCTATACCATTATACAAAGAGGAATTCCTCTTTTATATAAACAGGCACCATGTATAGATATTTCCTAACAAATGCTGCAATAATGCTAGTTAATCCTCCACATTAAATAGTTAAATAAAGAAAACCATATAATAGGTGCGGGGGGAGAGTTGTGTTAACCAAGATAGCGATTAACATTAAGATAATAATGGTCGTCTGATGGCTCTAATTCATATTGGTAGATAGAAGCCACTCCAACTTATTTAATAATTGTCTTCTGAATGGCACAAATATATGCATAACGAAGAAGGCTTATAATATAGGAATAAGTAACATAGAGTTTAGTATTATTAGTATTGTTAATCTCTTATTTTTAAACATCTGATATGCCCTATGTTGAAATCATTGTAATTCCGTGAAATGATAATAAAGCAGCATAGGTTTCAGCAGTAATAGTGTACTGTAGTTCCCATTCCAAAATGTCCTCTGTGAGGTAATATGAATTTTTATGGTCAATTGTGTCCCCTAACGTAGACCCCAACGGCTCCATGTATGTGCTTCAAGTACATGTATGTTCCCTCCACAACCAGCTATGAAGACGCAAATACATTTGCGTCCAACGTTAACATGTCCTCTTTCGGATCCACCATGAATGGATCGATAATTCAGTTCCTAAGTATGCCTTGCCACCGTCTTTACATGGTGCACTTTTCACGTTTTCCTGGCTCTCGCGAGCTAGGCCCTGATTTCTGCCATCGAGCCCTTTCTGCCTTCTGCCTCTGAAAGCTGCAGCCTGGATCTGTATTCATGACCCTTGCCTTACTCCCTACGCGGCGAGCGGTGCTCGGCTCGGCCTGCTTGCCTGCCAAAACTGTATTTTGCCTTCAAGTTATCTGCTCCGCTCCTCGAAAATACATTCCTGTCTAGTGGTTTAGGTAAACATCCCCCCAGCTGCAGAGCAAAGGGCCCGGCCTTTCTGTCTCTGTGCAAGTAATTCATTGCTCCCGTTACCATGGTAGGCCCATGGCCCCCTCGCATTACACGAAGACACGTAGTCGAATATGCATGCACTAGCAGTCAGTATAGAATAGCCTCTGCCCGAGAGACCTTTCCTTCTAGATAATACAGTTCCTCAAACACAAGATACCAGATATGATTTGGGATTAGGTTGTTCTGACACGCCAGACTTCTGTCTCCACATATAATGCTAAATGTCAAGTCCCCTTCACCCGCCAGTTCCACGTCAATCACACGTCATGTTGCCTGCGCGCGCATCAAGCCATATATTTCTGCTGACACTGCAGGATTCTTCTATGGATCCACCCACCTGTGACACTTTTCTGTGACGTTTCTAGCACACACCTCCGTGTACGCCCTCGTGCACGCCTTCTGTTATGCACATGTGTTCTTATCTCGTTTCTCTCAGCTGTTACGCCTTCTGTATCCATCACCATTATATGCATTTACTATATATATTGTACTCTGTTAATAAAGCATTGTCTATCCCTTCCTGAACCTTCGTGGTGATGGAACATGATACCTGGTTCGAACCAATTCCATTTTATGGAATAAAACCCTTATAAACTCAGATGCCACGGACTTTGCCTCTCATTTTTCGATTGAGTTATTTTATTGAACTTTACCGCATAGAAATTCAGCAGGTAAATCTTTATTTACCGCATAATTTGGCGCCCGAATAGGGACCCCTCCCCCACCTTACGCGCCGGCGGTGCGTTGCAGGCCTAGGCCCCTGCCACAGCCGTGACGGACGTTTACGCGTACCCGCAGGATTTCCTGTATCTCCCTCAGGCCAACGGAGGTGACTGAGACTGCGATCGACACCCAGACGAGGCGGTGAGGAGTGCGGAGGATCCCGACCAGAGCCCAGCTGAGAGAGCAAGGTCCGAGGTGTTCAGAGGCCCACCAGTTCCGAAGTACCTACGTCACGAGTCGAGTCGAGTCCAGTCCGGTCCAGTCCAGTGTCGAGTTTCCGAGGCCTTCCGTTCCGTGCTTCCCGGTGAGTACCGTTGCTGGGGTTGCATCAAGACGGGTGCATTAATTTGTGTCCGGTCAAGACGGGTTTGGGTACACAGACCCGGTCTGCACTGTTTTAGCAGTGTATCTGTACTGTTTAGCAGTATATCCAGTATCCAGTTATCTAGTTATTGTTCATTCTGAAATGTTTTAATTGTGTTTTTAATGTCGTGGTATGAGTGATTGTTTGATCTTCATTACTGTGTTTATTGTATCAGTTGTGTCCAAGTCCGAGTAAGTATCAAGTATTAAGCATCAAGGTTCACAATGCCGCTGTTCTCTAAGCTACGTCAGATAGGAACTAGGAAAGGGATACTCGAGGAAGCTGTTCCCATCCCACCCAGGGACACTCCCGGATATTTTATGTACCACAAGCACGGCCTAGATGCCGTATTATATCTCGACTTGTGGGTGGACTACACTAAAGATTTAGCAGAGAATCAGAAATGGCCTGCTACAGGGACATGGGATGCCGAGTGCATCATGAGAGTAGAGGAAGCGTTATGGAAAAAGAAAGCCAGACAGTCACAGAAAGATGCCATTGAATTATGGCGTAAAGAATCGCACAGACGGACAGAGAAAGCACTCAGAAAAGCAGAGAAAAGTAAAGAGGATTCCGAAAAAGCCAAAGAAAGGGAACTACTAGAAGAAGGACAGAGAGTCAGAATAGAACAACACGAAAGACGTAGTAATGCTATTATGACAGGATTGTATCCAGTCCTGGCCGAGGGCCTGCCTAAGGCGACCCCGGAAACACCCAAAGATCTGCCCCCTCCATTGGTTCCGACTAAATTACGTCACAGGACCGCAGCCGATATTTTCCTTTCTTCCTATTTAGACGATGTAGCTCCCGAATATACCAATGTCCCACCTGCACCTGTACCACCCGCTGACCATCGGCCCCCAGGTCCGCAACAGCATACCCCTCCTCCACCACTTCCTGCGCCCCCTATTAATCCGCTTAATCCCTTTGGGCCTGGCACAGGTCAGGTTCCAACCCAGTTACAGCAGGCCCCGACCCTACAGCCAGGTTATGCTCAAGCCTTCGCCTCCGGAGGTGCATCAGGAGGTTTCCGTACCCCGCCACCAGTACAGCGATTAACTGTTAGAGAACTAGCAATGCAACGTACTCCGAAACCAACCACAATTGAAAAACTTAGAGAATTTCTTACAGACTGTAGATATGATCCAGTACCAGGCGAAGACGGTTGCATGATATTAGCCTCGATACGTTTAAGACGTGCTGCAAATTTTTTAGTTCTATTCCCAGGAATGCCAGATTATCTTGATAGTATATATCGTTTTGTTCAGACTGGGGAGGGTCAGGAATGTATTCAAGAGGCCATGGCACATCAGAAAGTAGACACTCAAAGTATGATTTTAAAATTCCTCATAAACTGTTTCATAAGAGAACGAGACCGGCCTGGTGTAAATAAAGAAGAGATGGAGGTACTAACTACATGGGGTCAGAATATTGCAGACGGAAAACATGATAAACAGAAATGCATAGAGGCCATGTACAGAAAAATCCGTAAAGAAATAACAGTATTTCATGAAAAGGAGAAAGCTGAAAGTGAAGGAGATGCTGACAAGAACGAATCCTCACAGGATGATGAGGCAGATGATACAGGAAGAATAGCCTATGTAGGTAAGGGTAGATCCTTTAATAAAACGTTACGCCCAGAAAGCAAGAGACTTTTTCACTCTGCTATGTCAAACCCAAGAACGCCTGAACATCTATTTCAGGCTACCGATAAAATACATCAAGAACGAATGGGGTACCATGTACTCAATTCCATGGATGAACAAGAATTAGCTAGGTCAGCAGTACAATGGGCTGACAATTCCGACAGATATAATGATGACGCAGTAGCGCAAACATTTTTTAATCTTTCCCCAGACGAACAGCGACTAGCTGGTATGTACATGATACAACACCTCCTTTTGTTGTATAAAAGCCAACATTCTGATCCAGGTCCCTTACCTGATGTACTAGTAGAGTTACTAATGAATAAATGGAGAGGCCTAGGTACCGATTTAATTAAAGTAATTTTAGAACATCGCCACAGATATAGTGCTTTCCTGAATCCACAGTTTGTTTCAGCTCCGCTCCCAGAAAGGAAAACGTTCTACATAGACAGACAGAATCCCTTGCGAGAAGTACATCCAGTCAAGAATGCCGATGATACCCTTACACGTGTGTATGTATACACGCCTATAACTAAAATGGAATTATTAGAAATGAAGAAAATAGTGCCTAGTCATGATAAAGACCCTGCATGTTTCCACCGTGAAATAAAAGACATGTTACTCATGGGAGACTATACCTATCCCGACATTATGAAAATATTGAAAGTATTATTGCCTGCCGGTACTTACGAGAAACTCAAAGAAAAAGAATGGGAGGTGGGAGAGCAAAAGATTGATTGGGCTGCATTAGAAAACGAAGAAACGACTCGAACCCCAGGCCTAGGGCTTGGGGATAAAACTAAAGCATTACCAGGATTGTTAGTACAGGTTTTGCCACGTTTATTAGCAACTAAAAAGGAGGACTGGGATGCAATCTCAGCCTGCAAACAGAAACCCGATGAAGACACTAGTGATTTCTATTCCCGATTTGAGATATGTTTTATTATTAATAGTGGCCTGAAACCAAGTAGCGAGTCATACCCGCATCTTTTTGTATCCAAATTAGTCGAGAATTCCCTGCCCCAAGTTAAGAATCGTGTATTGAAAGTCGAGAGCACATGGCAAGCAAACACGCCCTCACAAATGTTACAGATGTTACAGTACCACCAGAACAGAATTAGGGAAGAACATGATCACGAACAAAGACGTATGAAAGACACGAAAATGAAAATGTTAGTAGCTCAGTCAGTTTCAGCTGACGGTCAGAAAAAGGGCATGACACAGTCCAATAATTCAGCAGCTCCTGTTAAAGGGACATGTAACTATTGTAAACAGCCAGGTCACTATGTAAACGATTGTGCAGTTTTGAAACACAATATATCCACAGGTAAAACTAAAGAGAGGCCGCGTCAACCTAGACAGGACCAGGCCCAACAACACGTACCACAGAATGTACAGCCTATGCATGCTCCACAACAGACAGTACAGACCGTAGCGGTACCACAGCCACAACCCATTGCCGCAACACAACACACGACACAGCAGATGTACCAATATGCGCAAACTGACTATCCCGATTACCAGCGATACACATGAAACAGCCTAGAGAGGGAGGTTGGCTTGCCTCTTATTGAGGTTCCTGTAGATCAAGAGGGTCCTTATGTACATAGTCAAGTATTAGGGAAAAATAGAAAGTTTTTGATTGATACAGGGGCAAGCAGGACGACAATCAGTCACGACGAGGTTCCAGGGGCACCCCTCTCAGGCTCACAGAATGTTTCCCTTGGATTTTCAGGAAAACCTATTGTTAATGAAGTTTCAAAACCAGTTCCCCTTGCAGTTGGTCCGTTGTCACGCACTACAGATTTGTTGCTAACGAAATCATGTCCAGAAAACTTATTAGGTATCAAGACACTGAAAGCTCTAGGAGCTGTAATATGCTGCTCTCCGGAAGGAGTGAGATTGTTTCTGCGTGACTTTAAGGGTCACTATGTGTTGAGAGATATTGATTCCAGATTACAGAATGTTTCTGCACATTTATGGGCACAAGGCCCCACTGATGTAGGTTGTATGCACATTACACCATATCGAGTTACACTCAAGCAAGGTGTTGTTTTACCACGAATCCGACAATACAAGTTACCCCCAGATGCTGTAGTGGCTTTACTGAAAATCATTGACGAGCTCATTGCACAAGGAGTAGTTGTAGAAACCGACTCCAATATTTGTAATTCCCCTATCATTCCGATTCTTAAACGCACTGATCCAAATGTACCTCCAGTTTATCGATTAGTTATCGATTTACGCAAATTGAATAAATGCATTGTACCACAGTACCCTGTGGTCCCAGATATCTCCTCATTATTGACAGCTATTGATTCTGAGGCAACGTTCTTTACTGTAATTGATCTGAAGAACGCCTTCTTTAGTGTCCCCATTGATCCGGATAGCCAATACCTGTTCGGATTCTGTTTAAATGGCCGAAGCTTCAAATTTGCACGCGCACCTCAAGGATTCACAGAAAGCCCCAGCATCTATAGCCAAGCATTGAAAAAACAACGTGACAGTATCCACATGCCTGCTACTACTGCCCTACTTCAGTATGTCGATGATCTATTGATCACCGCCCGAAGTGAACCTGAATGTGAACAAGCATCACTGACAGTCTTGTATTTCTTGGCTGACCAAGGACACAAGGTGTCTCCTTCGAAGCTACAATTCTGTGTTCAGCAAGTGGTGTACCTTGGGCACTTGCTGTCCAAAGGGGGGAGACAGCTAACACCTGACCGCATCCAGTTAATTGTAAACATGTCACAACCCAAGACACAAAAGGAGGTACGGGCTTTTATAGGCCTTACTTCTTACTGTAGACAATGGATCCCTCAGTATGCATTCTTAGCCAAGCCACTCATACAGTTGACAACACAGGAGGCAGCGTTATCGACTGTTCTCCCTTGGACTCAGGAGACAGCTAACACCTGACCGCATCCAGTTAATTGTAAACATGTCACAACCCAAGACACAAAAGGAGGTACGGGCTTTTATAGGCCTTACTTCTTACTGTAGACAATGGATCCCTCAGTATGCATTCTTAGCCAAGCCACTCATACAGTTGACAACACAGGAGGCAGCGTTATCGACTGTTCTCCCTTGGACTCAGGAACATACACAAGCTTTTGATGACTTAAAGAAAGCCTTATGTCAAGCACCAGTTTTAGCGACACCATGTTACAGCAAGCCTTTTACACTTTTTGTTACAGAACGCGAAGGTACTGCATTATCAGTACTCACCCAAGATCAAGCAGGTTCACACAAACCGTGTGCTTATTTTTCTAGTACATTAGATCCAGTAGCCCAGGCTCTGCCTGCATGCTTGAAATCTGTAGCAGCAACAGCTCTAGCAATCAGACAAAGCGATGCCATAGTGTTAGGACATCAATTGACAGTACAAGTTCCACATTCCGTGGAAGTTCTTTTAAACCGTACACAGACTCAGCACTTGACTATAGCACGACTGACAGGTTATGAATTGACATTGTTTCAGCCACACATAGAAATCAGACGTTGCAATACATTGAACCCGGCTACACTTTTGCCACTAAGTGAAACAGACCCTTTGGCACATGATTGTGTTGAAGTCATTACCATTACGACGAAACCCAGACAAGACTTGACAGACACCGCATTACCAGATCCAGACCTGACACTTTATGTGGATGGTTCATGTATGAGAACAAGTACAGGAGAGTTAGTGGCCGCATATGCAATAACGACAGAAACTGAAGCCATAGAAACACAACGTATTGACACCCTGTCAGCTCAAGCTGCAGAGCTCATCGCTCTGACTCAAGCCTGTATTCGAGCCAAGAACAAGAGAGTTAACATATACACAGATTCCTGTTATGCCTTCGGAGTTGTACACGACTTCGGAGTTCTCTGGCAAGAAAGAGGTTTTTTAACTTCTCATGGTGCCAAAATCCAGCACGGACCCCTCATTCAAGCTCTGTTAGAAGCAATACATTTGCCTACAGCCATAGCCATCATGAAGTGTAAGGCACATACGAAAGTCACAGATACCATTTCCCAGGGTAACGACCTGGCAGACCGAACAGCCAAGCATACAGCTCAGACTCATACTCACACAACCGACATGACAAAGACAATAGTCCCGACATCGACACATTGCATGACAGTTAAGGATCCCGCCCTAGATGTAATTGACATACAGACACATGCTACACCAGATGAAATCAAGAAATGGACTGAACTAGGAGGGATCCAGACAGAACAGGGATGGATGACGAAGGGAAAATCTACATGGTTTCTCCCCGACTCCATGGTTCAAGTTATCATTAACACAGTACATAGTCCAGCACATTTAGGAGAAAAAGCCATGTTAGACAGTATTCAAAATCTTTGGTTCAATAAACATTTACGAGCAGCAGCAAAACAGAAAGTGCGTACTTGCATAATCTGTTGTCAGTTCAACCCAGGTAAAGGCATTCCCGTAGAGCAAGGTGGATTCCATCCTCCCGATTACCCTTTTGAAGTCCTCCAGATGGATTATATCCAGATGGAACGTTGTCGAGGATTTAAGTATGTCCTCGTAGTTGTATGTGCACTTTCCCGATGGACAGAAGCATATCCAGTCCCAGATTACACTGCTCCGACCACTGCCAAGCAGCTGGTACGTGAATTCTTCCCACGGTATGGTTTGCCCCGTATCGTGTACTCAGATAATGGTCAGCCATTCTCGTCCGAGCTTATGAAGCAGGTATCACTCCTGCTAGGCTACCAATGGAAATTTCACTGTGTCCGACATCCCAAGGCAGCAGGTCTCGTGGAGCGCCACAATCAGACCCTGAAAATTCGTCTCGCTAAAATATGTAGAGAGAAAGGCGTAGACTGGATAGTAGCTTTACCCGTTGCACTTTTTTACATGAGAATGGTAGCTCATTCAAGAACAGGGCTATCCCCGTACGAGGTGGTCTTTGGCAGGCCACCAAATATGTGGGGGACGCCTCTGCCGAGAAAAATCACAGATATTGACTGTAATATGCTGACAGATTACCTTGCCTCCTTGATGTCTGCACTACAATCATGTCGTTCACAGGTTGCTGCAGCTTTTCCCGACAACACCGAGGTGAAGCCACACGAGATCGTTCCTGGAGAGTATGTTTTCGTAAGGAACTTCGACAGGAGGAGTCCGCTGGAGCCCCGCTGGCAGGAGCCGAAGCTTGTTTTATTGACTACAAGGACAGCACTAAAGGTGGAGGGCCGTAAGGGCTGGCTTCACTCGAGTCACGTTAAGAAATGCCATGGACTGCCGCCAGATATTGACTCCCAGCCCTGCCCTCTTCCAGAGACTAAACTCCCCCTGGTAGAGAAAACTTCTTCTCAGGAGTATAAATCAAAGTTGAGGTCTAGCAAGTCAGACAGTTTAATTGTTTAAGTCCTCCCCTAGGTGAATCGGTTAGACAAGTTTCTGACATGTACCCGTTAGACCCCAATAGAGAGAGAGATAGACAGAAACAGCTCAAGAAACGTGAATATTGTAATTCTCTCTGTAGTCACTGCATTGTGACATTCTTGATTATGTTTTTTCTGAGTCTTATGATCATTGCTGCAAGTATATTGCTTCACCTATACTATCCTATTTTCACACGTGCACATTCTTCTTCAAATGACACTGTCGAGCACACTTTCAGTGAATTACCCCCTCATGAGTTATCTTACCGACTTGCGCTGCGCAACAATACATTCATTAGTATGTTACATCATTCCCATCAGACCAGCAATGCTACCAATTGTTGGATATGTGGCCGACTCCCTCCCTATCAGAAGTACAAGGGAGTTCTGCCCCTCTTTCCGTACCCGTTCACACACAATGGTTCCTGTGGTGCATGGTTTAGTTTAATAAATTCTTTAAATTCTGATTCCATAGTTTACCAGGGCAACTGGGTATGGGGAAACCTGAACACAGTTTTGCATAAAGTATGTTTCCCTGACAAGGAGGGTCTTCCCCAAAGGACAGGGACCGATCTAGAAAACGAAGTATATGGATTAGGTAATTTTACACTTAACCTCATGATTCTGAATGTTCAGTCCGAAGCCGAACCAGTCTTGCCCGCTATGTCAGTATTACCAGTAAAAGGTGAATTATGTGTCAGAAAGAATGGTTCAGTACACCTAGGTCATAGTGAATGTACCACTGTTATTGAATTCAGTGATAAAGGCAAGTCTACATTCAAAGCTTCCCGTCATTCCTATTTCATTTGTGGTCATACAGCATACATACGCTTACCTCTAGATTGGGATGGTACTTGTTACATTGCATTCCTTCTGCCACCTGTTTTCCTAGCTCCTCCTGATTATCATAGGGACTCCCATCTAGTACACGATAGACCCAAGAGAGATCTCCCGATTGTTGATTATACTGAAACAGCATGGGAGCAATACGTGGATTTCAATAAAGGTTTCTTCCCCTATTTTGGTGCTGCCTATAATAGTAAATTGATACGTAGATTGACCAGAATCCTTGAAGCTGTAGTGAATGAAACTACTTCCGCCCTAGGCAACTTAACAGAGGAGCAGTCTGCTATGCGGATTGTTGTTCTTCAAAATCGTCTTGTTCTTGACGTCATCCTGGCCGATAGGGGTGGAGCTTGTAGAGTCATCGGATCGAGTTACTGTGTTTTCATTCCAGAAAACGCACCTTCTGTATATAGAGCCATAACCCGTCTCCACAAGATTGCAAATCAGATACACCAGAATCCAGGCACCTGGACTTGGTCCGGTTGGCTCTGGAGCGTGTTATCAGCCTGGGGATGGAAAGTCCTATCCTTCCTAGGAATAGCCCTCCTCATAGTATTCAGTTGTTGTCTATGTCTGCAGTGTGGGCCAGCGATTTGCGGCTTGTGCGCCACATCATGTATTCCCCATTCAAGTTCACGTTCTAAATCCCGCCTGAAAAAGGAAGAGCAAATGATATTATATGAACAAATAGATGGACTAATGAAGATTGATATATCATGAAGGGTCCGTAGGGGACAAGGAGGGAATGAGGTAATATGAATTTTTATGGTCAATTGTGTCCCCTAACGTAGACCCCAACGGCTCCATGTATGTGCTTCAAGTACATGTATGTTCCCTCCACAACCAGCTATGAAGACGCAAATACATTTGCGTCCAACGTTAACATGTCCTCTTTCGGATCCACCATGAATGGATCGATAATTCAGTTCCTAAGTATGCCTTGCCACCGTCTTTACATGGTGCATTTTTCACGTTTTCCTGGCTCTCGCGAGCTAGGCCCTGATTTCTGCCATCGAGCCCTTTCTGCCTTCTGCCTCTGAAAGCTGCAGCCTGGATCTGTATTCATGACCCTTGCCTTACTCCCTGCGCGGCGAGCGGTGCCCGGCTCGGCCTGCTTGCCTGCCAAAACTGTATTTTGCCTTCAAGTTATCTGCTCCGCTCCTCGAAAATACATTCCTGTCTAGTGGTTTAGGTAAACATCCCCCCAGCTGCAGAGCAAAGGGCCCGGCCTTTCTGTCTCTGTGCAAGTAATTCATTGCTCCCGTTACCATGGTAGGCCCATGGCCCCCTCGCATTACACGAAGACACGTAGTCGCATATGCATGCACTAGCAGTCAGTATAGAATAGCCTCTGCCCGAGAGACCTTTCCTTCTAGATAATACAGTTCCTCAAACACAAGATACCAGATATGATTTGGGATTAGGTTGTTCTGACACGCCAGACTTCTGTCTCCACATATAATGCTAAATGTCAAGTCCCCTTCACCAGCCAGTTCCACGTCAATCACACGTCATGTTGCCTGCGCGCGCATCAAGCCATATATTTCTGCTGACACTGCAGGATTCTTCTATGGATCCACCCACCTGTGACACTTTTCTGTGACGTTTCTAGCACACACCTCCGTGTACGCCCTCGTGCACGCCTTCTGTTACGCACATGTGTTCTTATCTCGTTTCTCTCAGCTGTTACGCCTTCTGTATCCATCACCATTATATGCATTTACTATATATATTGTACTCTGTTAATAAAGCATTGTCTATCCCTTCCTGAACCTTCGTGGTGATGGAACATGATACCTGGTTCGAACCAATTCCATTTTATGGAATAAAACCCTTATAAACTCAGATGCCACGGACTTTGCCTCTCATTTTTCGATTGAGTTATTTTATTGAACTTTACCGCATAGAAATTCAGCAGGTAAATCTTTATTTACCACAGTAACTTATGGGACTCGAACCCGGCAGACAACTAAGTTATGTGACATAATCAAACAAATAAAGAGCCTTTTAAACAGCGAGGTTAAAAGCAGCTCTTTTTAATATAAAAACATATATACGTTATACTCGAGGAAGTGATTATAAAAGAATATTGAGATCAGAAGCAGCTAGTGTGGTCCATCTCCCACTCTAAAATGGCCGCAGAGTTTTTTGATCCGAACCCGGCAGCATGTTCTACCACATACCACAGAGTTTATAGACACACACAATATATATAAAAACTAATAAAGTAGTAATTAATAGAATCGAGGGAAAGAGAACAATATAAATCATATAAAAGAGTGTAGTTAGTTCCCCATTTGAAAATGGCCAACACAGACCACGTGATCGGAACAATGATCAACTCTGACCCGGATAAGGTAAATATAAACAGACCACGGGTATCCGAGTTTGATATCCCGTATGCTGTACCAGGAAGTAGATGACAGGGAGGCCGCTGGTCACCTTTCAGGTAAGCCGACAGGCTGTGAATTCGACGTCCTAGACAGAACTGCCAGTTGTAGGCTTCAGGGCGCGATAAGGTTAATTATCTAAGTCGCATCTGATAGAAAAGATCGATTAACTTCCTTTTATGCCTTAATTGTGTACCGCTGCGGCAACAGACAAGAGCCGTTTCTTTGTATACCCCTCGCAGTGCTTAATAGACCACATAAGATACAAGTGGGTTCATATAGATATATTCTTTATGTGGACAAACCGTTTTGCGGTAGCGAGATCACGTATCTGGGAGAAGTTTTTATAATATATAAAAAAAAAAACTTCCTGCATGTTTTAACTCTATACCGCTACAAATACGGGGCAGCACATTAGATACCGTTTAGAGTAAGCAATAGACCACATAGAGAGCTAGATTATATAGACATACCCCTTATCTTGATATCTGCCTTAATATCGTTTACAGTGCGCAATAGACCGCGCTCAGAGTTAGATCGCATATACATACCCCTGATCTTAAATACTCGCTTTAATTTAAATTTGATACAATATGTCCATGAAGGATTGTTAGAAATCTCCCATTATCAAAATAGGGAGTATCACGAACAGACGCAAGTTGGTTTGGATATTGGTTGACAAACAGAGTAATAGGGTATTCTGTGTTTAACAGATAATCTGAGAAAAAAAAGAAACACGAAAACAGACATATAAATTCAGAAGCGGGAGTAAAGAATCATAGCTCCTCCAGACCCCATGAGGTGGCTTTAAGCTTCAAATCGAAAGGTATTATAATATATATATATAACAAACTGTTTTTTTGACCATAATTGGAAGACTCACCCTACCAACCAATTTCCATTGTGTGTATTTCTGTCTATCTCCAGCTAAAGTGTACATAATCAATTTATCCATACGGTGGTCATCCCTGGTACAGCAGACCTATCCAGTATATAAGCATCTGGATTAAGGTATGATGTCATGCAAACCAACATGATTGAATTACATTAATGCTGTAAAATAATTGGGTGAAAAAGTCATGTGAAAACAATTTATTTTGTAGGTGGAAAGACTCTAGTATACGGAAAACATGCCTCTAAAGGAATAAGAAAAAGAGGGTATCACAGATTGTTTATCATTATCTTTCTCGCTCAATGTTTGAGGTATGTAAACATTTAGAGTGGAAACAAGGAAACTCTTGGGTTATCGTATACCAGACAGAAACAGCTTTGAGCATATTTTCACATAGGGGGATAAATAGAGAGTAGAACTATCACCCCAAAAACTGTCATGACAAAGTTAACAGACTCAAGTGTTCAGAATCTCAAATGCCTGAAAAATTGGGGCTGGTGACCAATGTTTGATATAAATATGAAAATGGTGACTAAAATACGGTTGTAGTATAAATTCTGAAACGTGATAGTCGGGGAACACGATAGACACCCAAGGGCATCTCATAAATGTGAAATTATGGAGCTGTTCTAATTAACAATGAAGTATAGGATTGTAGCTGAATGTTTTTTATAATAAAAATGTATAATACTGTAATTAATTGTTAGTACAACTTGAGGTCTTTGGTTATAAGTCTTAATCAATATGTAATTGTGGCATTCTCTTTTTAGTGATTTTAAAAACCGTCCTGAAGAAGGTGTGACTAACCCGTCAAGACACCGAAACGCCGCGTCGACTCTTTTGGTTTTTATGATATTGTTTTGTATTATTATGTATGAATATTCATGTTATGTACTGTAATGAGACGATTTTTAATAAATTACTGTTTTTAAGATAAACAAATATAAGGATCATTTTTGAATGCCACAAGACTTATCTTTGGACCCTGGGTACCTAACTGAACTGTTTTTTGTCTGTATATTATTTGTGGTCCAGTTGAATTTGAGGACTATGATAGAATGATAAGAGTATTCTTCGGGTCAAGCTGTGTCTTATTAACATAAGGGGCGCCTTGACGGAGGGTATATTCCGACATTTAGGGACTGTGTTTTGTTTTAGATGTATAAATTAACAAACACTCCACATCTACTAACATACATCCAACCAGAAGCAACAGGTGCAGAAATCGAAACACTTATAGATTCAATTTAATAAAAAAAGTTCTTTATCACAAGTACATCAAATTAAGAAGTGCCAAAGACATGAATCATACATTATTCATAGTATAAAAATATAAAAATCAGAAAGGACTACGAAGAGACAATCACATTTGTCATCAATGCATTAATTTGTAAAAATACATAAAATCAACATAATACAAACAACCAATTCTTTGTCAGAATGTATTTCCATACAATACAAATGTAAAAACAAAAGACGGCATCAATGCGTTTTGGTGGGCTTAAAACAATGGAACCACCTTCCTCAGGACAAACACTTATATCTTCTCCCCTCCTATTTTAATCGTAAAACCGGTTAGCAACTCGATGAGGTACGATTTTACGTCATGCATGAATTGGCCGCTAAGTCATCTATGACCTGTTTAGTAAGTTTCTAGAGGACGAATTTTATTGCTTGCAATACGATATGTATAGATGCCAAATGTGATCAGCCCCTTATCCTGCAGTTCTCAGTAGTCTTGTTATTTTTAATCAATGCCTGCTGTTAAAGTAGATCAGCATGGACTTGTTTGGGGAGTTAAACAACTTCCCACAATTATTTAAAGTTCGGGAAGGGACTTGTGACCGTTAGTCATTTAGAATGGCCCTTCGCTTCTGGGTCCAGGCGTGTATGCGGTTGTCGGGATTTCTGCAAACCTTTATATTTTTATGCTATGAAATATGTATGATACATGTTTTTAACAATTCTTAATTTGATGTACTTGCGATAAAGAACGTTTTTATTAAATTGAATCTGTAAATGTTTTGATATCCTGTCAATTTCTGCTCCTACCTTTTAGTTACATAGCACCCTGCCTTTAGGGCTACTTAGGGCCTACCATAGGGATGACTTATGAGTAATAAGGGGGGGTTTAAGGCTTGGCAAGTGTTTTTCACTTCTAAGTCGATGTGACAATAAACTGCACATACAGGCCTTGCAATGACAGGTCTGAGACAGGTTTGAAAGGCTACTTGTGTGAGTGGCCCAACCAGTGCAGCAGGCCCACTATTAGCATTTAGATTACATCCTAACAGACAGGGGCAGCCCCTCTGCTATGTTAAAGGAGCGTTGCCCCATGGCTCTGTGAGCAGGTGAGAAAGAAAATGATAATAAGGCATTGTTATTATCATTTTATTTTCCCGTCTTTGCTCAGCTGGATAGGGGCTGGGCGGGGTTAGCCTGTGTCAGAGGAACGGGGGAGGAGTGGTGGAACTATCCTAAGTGTGCATGAATGTCTGGCCGGACACCTCTGGCTCGTCAAACAGTCATGCGCACTTTGCATGTTCTCCATCCAGGCTGCATTACACACTGGGTGGAGAACATGCCCAGGCTCCCACTCCCTCTTTGAGCGCCGAACCACGGTGCTCAGACCAATAACGATGCTGATATTGGCAGCATCGTGATTGGCAAGTGGAGTCTGGAAGCCTAGGTTTTTCCTGTTCCTGCTTTCTGCCCCCAGAGTCCTCGAAGTGGGTGAAGAGGACCGAGAGCCAGATGCAGCACACAGGTAGTGTTTTCATTTTTCTTTTTATTCCCTCCCCTGCCCCCTCCCCCCACGAACGCACCCCACCGCTGTTAACAGACCACTTAAACCATTTAAAAATAGCTCCTCAGCCACCGCAATGACAAGAGCATTCTCTTTGATATCTATAACTTTCTGAATAGCACTGTGGCCACCAATAAATTCCTGCCCAGAGGAGATTGGAGTATGAATGTAAGTGCAGATTTACTCCCAAAGAATGGTCCTACTTTTTACGCAGAACCAGCACTTACACCTATAACTTCTGGGTAAGAGAGTCTTCTTAAATTGACACATTATTGGTACTATACCCCAGCAAGGGTGGTCAAATGGAAACATAGTGCAACTGATAACTGTTGGCGAAATTGCGGCCACCCAGACACGTGGACCCACTTTCTCTGTCACTACCCTAAACTACTCCTCTATTGGACAGAGGTACTAGCTAATGTGAATTATATGTACGAAACAGACATCCCTATGTTTTCCCAGCTCCATCCTGTTAGGGGACCCTAATGCCTGACTTACACTCTGCGATCACTGATAGGGAGAGCGATAACCTTAGCCCTCTGTGCGGCTAAGCAAGTCCTCTTGTCCAAGTGGGGCACAGATACAGTACATATGCACACCGATTGGCAGCATAATCTATGGGGCTTATTAGGCATGGAAAAGCTGTCAGCAGTGGTGGTTCACAAACTCCCACAATTTGACAAGATATGGGGCTCGTGGATATTATTCCTTTCGGTAGTTCACCTCTCTGGCACACCTCCGCATACTTTGACTCATGACCACAGAGACTCTCCATGCGTGACTGACAAAGAGCGCACTGAAACTCCTAAGATCTCCCTGCCACCTAATGCTGTTGTCTACTCAAACCAGCTTGTCTTTTCAGCTGTTTTTCCTTCTCTTCCACTGTTTCGCAGTCTAGTGTCCTTTTCCCATTACAATGGACTGTACTCACCTGTTTCCTCTAAGGCTTTTCCCATCCCCTACCCCTCCCTGATTTATCGCTTTGAGCTCACCTTCAAATAACCCTCATCTGCCGATGAATGTAGATGAGGTATATATTTGATTTTCTTCACTTCTTTGGAACCAATAAAAGAGATTTAAACCTAAATTGCATCCAAAAGGTCTGGACCCAAGCTTTGATGTGCCCATCAGAAATACCCACAATGCGTTGCTTGCACAGAATGGCCTGCCACTGGATTTCTTTCTGTCAGCTGTTCATATGCCAGAAGCGAGCTAACACCTTAGCCTTGGGGATCACCTAGACATTGTCCCAGAGCGTTATGGTAGCAACCAGAAGTGATGGTGGCATATGCTGCAAAGTCTATCATCAACATTCAGCCTGTGAAGGTCTGCGGAGTAGCCTGAAGGGAGGCTGTGAGGGTGTAGTCATTTTTTCCCCTATCCTCGTTCTGGCTTCAAATACCTCACTTCATCGATTTTTTTGTCAGTGTTGTGATTTGTCTGACAGAATGTATTGGAAGTCACATAGATGGATAATGCCACACCTTGGCTCCAGACTCAGCAGCACAGCAAGTAGGCAGTATATACAGTTTCAGTTTCATCAACTTTTATTCGATTATCAGTTTGTATAATCATAAAAAGTACATATAAAAAGTTTATCAACACATGTATAAGTTTAAAAAATAAGTCAAGGTATAAAGAAATTTTTAGTAAAAGATAAAGTTGCGATTCTGTATGGTTCTAGTTATCTTGGAACATTACAACGTGTTATTAAGACTGCTTTAAGAAAAGTCACTATAAGTTTAGCTTCATGTAGCGTGTTCAAAGATTGCAAATAAAGAAACGCAGGGTAGCATTGTCTGTGGCCACTGGATCTAAGAAGTGGAATTATCCACGTTTTCCGTGGGAGTTTATAGTATTTGCAAAATAAAACAACATGAATCGTGGACTGTGGGGAGATTCCATCACAGGGGTAGTTCACCAGGTTGCGGGACCAATTATGAGTTTCCGGAAATGAAACTAAACGGAAAAAGATGTTAAAGCGAAGTCTTGTTAATAAAAACCTTTCGTGGTTTGATAAAAAGTATGTCAGATAGGCTTGTATGCCTTTGCCAGATTGTTGTGCACAGATTTTTTCATTTGATGGTTTTGTGATCTCTGCCTGGTTCCGTAGGTCCCTCAAGTGACCCAGACACATTGATTTTAACTGTTTCCTGGAAATGTCTTCTACTGAAGCAGGATCTTCGAAGTAGGACTCACGGTCAAGGTCCTTAAAAAAGTTCCGTATGTAGTTTAGCCAAGGAATTTTTCGCCAGTTTGTCAGGGATAAACAGTCTGTGATGAGGGAGCGGGTTAAGTGACATTCGGGGTTGGTCCATATTCGATGCCACAGTAAAATTGGCTGGCATCGGATGGTATCAACAATGTATTACATGCCAAGTTCTCGGTGCGAAGCTAGTATCGGGGAACTTTGAGGGAGAGCTAGAATGTATTTTATGAAGGCGTTTTCGGTTACCTGTAGCTGATCTATGCATCCATGACCCCAGACTCCAGCTCCATAGGTGGCCACGCTATGGCACTTTGCATAATATATAGTCAGGAGTTCGGGTGGCGCTGGTTTCCCCAATTTCCTCGAGAAAGAGATCAATGCCGATGTTGCACGACGGAAGTGAAGATTTCTGGCGTCGATTGCCTTTCGCCAGTTGATTGCTTGGTCTACTAGGATTCCCAGGTATGGGTACACTGAGGTTGTATCCAGTTTCGTTTTGTCAACCATTATCGATTTGGGATTTTTGACCCTGGGACCGATGTGCATTGTAAAAGTTTTCTTTATGTTTATTTTGAGTCCAAGTGAGTCCATGAATGTTGCGTATTTATTAATTTGAATCTGAAGTTGGTTCAGGGTCCGTGCTAAAATAAGTGAATCGTCAGCGTACAACAATGTGGGTATCGGACGGTGATTTATCTGGGGAAGGTCCTGGCTCCCTTCCAGCATAGCCTGTTCAAGCCCGTTTGTGTAAAGATTGAACAGGAAGGGAGCCAGTACACATCCCTGTCTTACTCCCTTCGTTATTTGAAATGGACTGGACAGCTCACCACTGGTACCAAATCTTACCCGCCCTGCGGCGTTTGAGTAGAGTTCTCGTAGGAAGGCTATTATTGGGGGGTCCACTCCAAGGTTGCTAAGTATTTGCTAGAGTTTAGCGTGTTGAACGCAGTCAAATGCCGCGCTTAGGTCGACATAGACAAGGAAGATGTTACCTCCTTTAGCGTGAACATATTTCCCAGCCAGGAGAACGAGGTTTAGGGCCTGTTCCACGGTCCCGAGCCCCTTCTGGAATCCATATTGCAGGTCGGTTATGATGTTATTCTCCCGGGCTCAGGATTGTAAACGGTCCAGGAGTATTCGACCCGCGATCTTACCCATGGAGTCCAGAAGGGAGATTGGTCTGCAGCAAGCAGGATCGTTGCGGTCGCCTTTTTTAAAGATGGGTAAAAGGATTGATGTTGACCATGACTGGAAAAGGCCGACCGATGTTACAGCTGACATGACCCGGGTGATTATCTGCAACCAAAAGTCTACATTATGAAGAAACAAATCCATTGGAACACCATCAGGGCCAGGTGCCTTACTAGATTTGGATGCCCTGATTGCTTTTATAACTTCGCTGAGGTGGAAATGTAGCTTTATCGGGTAGGTGTTATTTCCCACTGGATGGTCCTCGTTTGTTATTGAGCCATTGTCTACTACGGAATCCAGAGGTGATCCAAAGTTTTTGAAAAATGGGAGACCCAGTCTTCTTCGGTTACAGCCACGTTAAGATGTTGGATTTCTGTACTATTGGCCAAGAAAGGAGATCTTATGACTTGCCAAAATGAGGTGCTGTCCTTTCTTCGGGCGCTATCGTGTAGTTGTGACCAAAGGTCTTGTTTGATTTGTTTTTTACGGTCTTGTCTAGTAGAGTTATATAGCTTTTCTTAGATTTGAGATTTCCGGGGGATCTCTCGTGGGTCTATGTAGGGCTTCTTTAAGAGATGAAAGTGCCTTGCGACAAGCAGTGTCGAACCATCTCGTGGTAGGGGACTTATTGTTCTTTTTTATCTTGACAAATAGTTTGTCCCTTATTGTTTCCTGAATGCTTTGAAAACTGCTGACGATTTTGTGAGGTGGTGTCTCCAAGGACATGCATTCAGTTAGCCAGTGTTTGGTTTTTTCAAGGACCCTCTGTGTCGTCTCTTCTGGGTCGATCTTAGCCCATTTAACTGTGTAACCATTCAGTTTATTCATGGACAGTGTTTGCTGGTTAAGAGAGCTCTGCTTTACAGGGTGACCGTTTGCCATTTGGATGGTAATTCTTATACTAAGTGGGTAGTGGTCACTTGTTGGGTTACACCCGGTTTCAAAATTTCCTAGTTGCCCTTTGAGTGAGTGGGAGGCTATTATGTAGTCTATGGTTGTTGAGTAGCCTCTTCCATGAAAAGTTGGTAGGAAATCCTGCTGCGGATCAGCCAATTCGTTTGCATAATCCAGGTCTAAGGAGAATATAATGTCATTCAGTTTGTTTCCACATGTCGAGTGCACAAAGTGGGGTATGGGGTTGCCAAGTTCATTTTGCATTCCACAGATTCCTTTTTTGTGGTTTGGGCACAAAGGGAAGTTAAAATCGCCACCCCAGATTAAATGAGTTGTAGTTGTATTGTTATCGTTTTGCAATGAAGATAGGAATGTGGCAATGTCTTATAAATTTGTCCAACAGTCCGAGGTTCCAGAATTATTGTAGTAATTAATGAGAACATAATTATTGTCTTTGGAAGTTGTTATCTGCATAATTTGGAACGTTGGAGATTCCTTTAATAATTTGACTCTGAAGGGGAGAGTGTTAGCAACATAGATCGTAAGTCCCCCCTTTGGTCTGCCCATGTTTCCCTGCACTGCTGGGGTGAAGAGAGTTTTGTATCCCGCAAGATGTAACGGGGTTGTGCACCACGTTTCTTGAAGGCAGAGTATCTGGTGTTCCCCGGCTGTGTCAAGCCATAGCTCCAGTGTTATTTTTGAGGACAGACCTGCGACGTTCCAAAAAGCAATGGAAAGACTCAGGTTTGTGGATTCAGGGAAAGCGTGAAGGAAAGGTGTTTCTATCGGGGTGCTCACTGCCAGAGTATTTGTCTGGTGGTTTGTCTGGGCCTGTAAGAGGTTAATAGGATCTTTAGGGGATTTGGTTTGGTGAAAGTATGAATCGGGGGTAGTTCCAAGGGAGTCGGTGGATATGGTATGGATAACATTGGTGGAATTGCAAGGGAAAGCAGTGATACTCTCAGGGTTTAGGTTTTTATGGTTAAGAGGAATAGGCTTCGGTGACACCCGCTGCTGGCTTTGATTTACTAGTTGGTATGTGGTGTTGAGGTTTTTACTCTTGAGTTCGACCCTGAATGGTCAATCGACCATCTCAAGGCAGTCGAAGCGATTTTGTGTTGGAAAGCCCTGCCAGCCTTCGTATGACTGGAAGGGTCTATCTTGCCAGTATTGCCTTGGCCAATCTCTCGAGGCATTTCTGCTTCCGTGGACATAGGTATACTCCATCTGTTTCCATTGATCATTTTGGGGCTGGGGCCAATTCCACGATGGAGTGTAGTGATGTTGTCTCGTTGGAGGGTAAAAGAAAGAGAGATGTCGAGCATCAATTCCCCCTTTTTTCTCCAGCGAGGGCCAAGCGCAGATATAATCCACAGTGGAGGGGTCTCTGCATGTTACTATAATGCAGTCCCCACGGGTCGATTTTGGTGTTTTACCAACCCATACTACCCTGCGTACTGTAGAGATCCCTCCCGAATGATGGGATTCTAGTGGCCTGTTGATGCTTAGCCATTGCATGACCTTATTTTTAAGTGACCAGGCGGTTTCTGGTGTATCATCAGTTAATTCTGGTACGCCGGTGAGTACTATTGTGTATGGGGTGGCTTCTGGGGGCAAGTGGGCTGGGCGTCTGGGTCCTGGTATTTTTTTAGGGATCTTTTTAGAAGATAGCTGATGGACCGTTGATTTAGATGGAGGCGGTGTTAACTTTTTTGCGGGGTGGGTTTTGTTTGGGTTATCTGTTGCAAGCCCTGTAATGACTGGGGTAGCCGAGCCTATATTGGGTGTTTGTTGATTCGACACCACATTAGTTTTACCCTGTTTTGCTCGAGGCGTTGCGTTTTGTGGATTTTGATTCAAAACGTTTTGTTTTGGATTTTTTGAGGGTAGAATAGTTGGGATTGGTTGTTTTGTTACTTTGGGTGGTTGTGGTTGGGGAAGTGTTTTGGAGGACTGAGGGACATTTCGCGGCCCCTTTTTCACTAAATGTGTATTGGTATCAAGGAGTGTGGCAGAAAGAATTGCCAGTTGGGCTTCAAGATTCCTGATGCTTAATTGGATGGGTTTCAAATGCTGGACCAGAAGGTCTTTTGTTGCAATTAATACTTGTGAGGTGGCTTTGCATGTTCTACAGGGGTTGTCAATAGCTTTATTGGGGATTGTGCGATGCAGGTGGTTGGTTTCTGGAGGGCATGATGTAATTGGTTGCAGAAATTGTGTTGTATGATCTAACAGCTCCATGACGTGACCTGGACAGGACGCCGTGGCTACTACATTGTCAGTGTGGTTAGTACTGCCTAGTTTTGGAATGGCTCCTTCTCTTTCTCCTCGAAGGTACATATCTATATTGGTCTGTGTACCTTCCTGTGTTTGATAGGCTGCTAAATCGGGGGATGCCTCTAGGTTATCTGATGTTGATGACAGGTCGGACTCAAGTTGTGTTACAGATAAGTCTACTATGGACGGGACTGTGTTGATGTCAGGGGCAGTCACAGTCACGGGGAGGGAACTGTTTGAAGAGATTAGATGAATGGGGGAAGTAGCAGTTGCTAGGGTGCCCAAGGACGATCGTTTTGCGTTCATAAGGTCCAGTGACACTCTTTTTTCGAGAAGGGAGATACTCTGATTGATTACCTCATGTGTCCGTGAAATGAATAGATCGATTGGTCCGGTTATTTGTGCTACCTCTTGGGCGTTCTTAGATTTGGTCTTTGTGTTACTCCTGGTTTTGGGAGGCATGGTTAAGGTCTGATGGCTGTGGTAACCAGAGCCAAAAGGGGGGTGGCCCGGTCCGGTCTCTACCGGGCACTAACGGGCAACAACGGGCCCGCCCTTGGCCCGGGCTTCGCCCCGCGCTCCGCCCCGCGCGTGTCCCGCGTCGCGGGAGGGATGATGGTGTTTATAAACGTATCGGCGATGGGCATGTACGTGGGCGTGGCGCCTGGGGGAAGAGGAACCAGCTGGTCAGCGTAGGGGTTGCTGGTCCTCGCAGTCCCCCGGGTTGCTGATGGAGTTTTGCCCACGCCTCTTACCCTGAGGACTCCAGCTGGGAGCGCTGGACTAGGCCTGCCGACTGCAGGTCTCGCTCACACCAGCGAGTCCTCGGGGAGGCGACAGCCAGGAATTAAATCGGAAGAGTTGCGCGGACCTTGGCTTCGTCCTGTACGCAACAGCAGGCAGCAGGGATCAGCTACAACAAGTGAGTGGCACCCGCGAAGCGGGTGTCACGAAGGTTTTGTGGAAATCGGCGGTGGGCGTGTCCGTGGGCGTGGCGCCTGGGGGAAGAGGAACCAGCTGGTCAGCGTAGGGGTTGCTGGTCCTCGCAGTCCCCCGGGTTGCTGATGGAGTTTTGCCCACGCCTCTTACCCTGAGGACTCCAGCTGGGAGCGCTGGACTAGGCCTGCCGACTGCAGGTCTCGCTCACACCAGCGAGTCCTCGGGGAGGCGACAGCCAGGAATTAAATCGGAAGAGTTGCGCGGACCTTGGCTTCGTCCTGTACGCAACAGCAGGCATCAGGGATCAGCTTGTGAGTCACTTGTCAAGTTGGCCAAGAGATGAACAAAGATGTGAAATGTCTTACTTGATAAAGTGCACAGTGGAAACGGAATTCATTTTTAATATTAGGAAATGAAAGGTGATGATTTTTGTTCATCAAACTTTGAAAAACAAAAAAAAATAAAACATGTCTCGAAAGTTACATGCACATAGCCCACTGACCCGTTTTCCTAGGAGTGGAACTTGCATTTTCTGAATGAATAAAGTTAGACTTCTTTTGATGGTGTTGTAATGGAGAAGGAAGTGCAAGTTGTAGTTTTCATTGAAGACTTATTCCTATGTTGTCATAACCTCAGAGCCACAGCAACTACCATAACAGCAATCACAGTTCAACCGTTCTGGCTATGGAATGTTCTAAACCCACAAAGAGGGAGGGAGGAAATGAGGGGAAGAACCAAGTGAAATATATGATACAACAATGAATTGATCACACGGTGTTTGCTGATATAGATATAATAACTACAGGTGCACGAATATGCCATATATTATAAGCAAACAAAGATAATCATAGCAGATGTCATGCTATGCTTTTTGCTGCATGTGAATTTAGGCATCGTTATTTCCTTTTTGCTTGTTTTAAATGTATTTTTTGTCCTGAAAAGCATATAGGCATTTTTACTCTGTACTTTAAATGATCCTGGAATATGTCCCGAGGCTCACATAAGGACTTCAGTTGCTTTCAAATGACTGCTGTGATTTTTTTAGCTGCAGCAGCAGTGTTTGTGCCACTTGCAGAGAGAAATTAATCAAAAGAGGCTCAGCAGTTTCTACCAACTGCAAAGCAAATAATTAGCGTGGATCTATCTAGGCCACACCGCTGCACCACAGCAGATTCGAACACAGTCTGAGACAAGCCCTGTTACATAACTCACCCTGTAAAATGAACGCTTCCTGGGAAACGGAAACAACACTTACCAATTAGAGACTCTGCCTTCTGGCTTACAATACCTGGTACTCCATATCAATAAACGTACCAAGAAAATTGAATCATCTTTCTAGAGAACTGCCCGCTCTCCGAAATGGAAGGTGCATGCCAGGACTTCTCACCAATACAAGATTTTATTCAGTAGGTTTAAGAAAGTCGTGGGACTGGTTTCAAACAAACACATCTGCCAGTTTAGGTGTCTCAGTACTGGGCTCTTTTCTGTCATTACAATCGGCAGGTATCATCGGTATTACTTTGGTCAGCTAGATGTATGTCCAGGGAGCGTAGGTCAACACACGGCCTGCTTTCTGGAAGGTTTTAAGGCTAGAATCCCTTAGTAGATGAAACATCAAGACAGGAGTCTTGCCAGTAGTATTTGGTGAGCTTGTGGGACAGTCAGGGCCTGGTGTATTCTCATGAGGCAAAGTGGCAGAGCCTGTACTTTGGATCTAGGCACTAGCAGGTTATCTTAAAACAAAGCATTTCAGTTCCTTCCTGGTTGGTCAGGGCCGGTCAGGTCTTTTATTCGAAAGGGCTTTCTCCCGGTGGGCTAGGGCCCTTGGAG
The DNA here is from genome assembly GCF_964263255.1 of Lissotriton vulgaris. Taxonomy (NCBI): domain Eukaryota; kingdom Metazoa; phylum Chordata; class Amphibia; order Caudata; family Salamandridae; genus Lissotriton; species Lissotriton vulgaris. The sequence continues at coordinate 938,507,383 of NC_141693.1, read as the reverse complement.
ACCGGGGACGCTCCTGGCACCTATGTACCTTTCCACAGCACCCCGCGGTTAACTGTATCAGGCAGGGAGGCTTAAAGTGAGAGGGCGGGAAGGGGAAGATATAGAGAAAGCAATCAGAGACATAAGAGAGGGAAAAGAGAGAAAAAACGTGTGGATGGAAAGGGAGTGATTGCACTAGAAGGCGACGGGAGTGGGACTGTGGGTGGTTTACTCGAGTTTGCCATGCCTGCTTCTGGTTCCTCAGTCCGGCTCTGTGAGCGCAATGTGAATATTTGGGGATCTGGGAGCTCAAACTTGATTCCCATAAGGGAAGCACAGTATTAACCTGATGACACATTATGGTTTTTAGAGCGTAATCATTTCAGTGACTTCAAAGAACTTCCCATCATGGCAGATCCTTTGGGATAATGCAAAATGACAGGTTACGTTTTAAAAATACAGTTATGGGTCCTAGAGATTCCCACCTCCCACAGTATACCTCCCTAACCATATGACTGGTTCCACCTCAACCATAAAATAAGCATAATTGAACCACTTCCAATGTAAAGAGCCATCTTTCATAGAGTCCCAGCAACAAGCTCACAACCCTCCATTCTCTTCTTTGCAATTTTACAGGGTAATTTGTGCTGGGTGAAACCTTTTTATTATTTTACTGAGCATCACTGCCCAGTAGCAGCCTGTTGCTCTTTATTGATTCATACACTGAGTGTTGCATTACAAATGTATGCCCCCTTCTGAAAATGTGTTAAGAGATCTACCGTTCTGTGAATTAACGTCCAAACTGACACACTAAAAACTCAGGGCCTAGTGTACTTAGCCCAAGTGCTAAAACAAGTCTGTGTCTTTCGTACACCTACAGATTTGTGACCTAGATTTTATTTTGTGAGGTGACTGCTGTAGTAATAGCTAGCATTGCAAAAGGCACATTTACAGGAGTGCACATAACCTCTTTTTTGTTGCCATTGTTTATTGAGGGTTGTAAGTCATTAAGTAATGAAACCGTGTATACCAAGCAATGGTTACAGAGGCACTCGGAGTGGTTAGTGGTATTGCACAAATGGTAATGAACAGGTTTACAATGCATACATCAATCTTGCTAGAGAAAATGGGAGGAACAAAAGAAAATAAGCATAAAGAAACAGCCTAGTGGCTCCAACAGCACCAGTAGAGGGTACAGGAGAGACCCTAGTGCATTCTAGGTTTTTGGAAAATCTGTAATCTACATAAAGAAAAAAAAACAGTTCCCAGAAAGTCTGTCCATGGAGGGCCAAATGGAGCCCTAGTGAGTTCCCTTGGCACCCACGATCCGTTAAATAGCTATCCATACATGGGCCAGGCCCCCTACAGTTTGGCTTGTTTGCTGCTCGAGGGTGGGCTACGGGTAGGTGTATACCGGTGGGAGGTTGGAGGTGGGTAAGGGGGAGTGAGAAGAGAGGAAGAGAACAGTGCAGTGTCAACAGGCAGTTCCTTCTCAGGCATTCCTTACAGGTGAGCGTGGCACCTGCACATAGCTCATAGAGGATGTTGGCTCACTCCACCCCGACCTGGTCCAAGTAAGTAACACTGTCAGAGTCGGGTGATTCCCTCGTGTTGTGCGGGATGAAAAGCTGGATAATGAAATATGAAGGGCTATGAGGAGATGGCGGGAAGGTGAGGCCGGGTGAAGTGGAATGATAGGTAAGGGTTCAGAATAAAATCAATTGGGTTATCCCTGTTCACGGGATGTCTTGAAAGAAAGGTGAGCATGTGTGGTATGCTATGTTAGAAGCTATTTCTAAAGTACATCATTCACTCAAAGGTCTCTTTGCATCTAACAGGTCACAAAAGTAGCAAGCGACAGGAATAAGAAACTATGGCTGTCTGGAGGAAGACCTGAGCCTTATCTTGCAGATTGTAGATAAACTTCTCAGAGGAAGCCATTGTGTACATCTCGGTGAGACATTCTTCATGTGTGGGTGGGTGTGTGGAGCGCCAGTAGAGTAGAATGCAGAATTTAGCTACTGTGAGGTTTCTATAGAGTAGACAACGTTTGTAGTTGCACAATGAGGGGGAACCTACTATGTCATGGAGCATTATCAGATGGTTTGATTTGGGGTGGGGATCTGTTTAACATAAGTACTACTGCATCACTAAGGGTGCGCACTTTAGGGCAGGCATTGAGCATGTTCACCCTTGTTGCAAGGTTTGTCGTAGCAGCAACAGCAGTCAGATTGGTTAAGAATCCCCGCCATTTTAAGTTTTGTGGACGTTCAGTGCTTGTCATAGAGCATTTTTAAAAGGCAGAATTTCAATGTGGCTTCAGCGCTCCATGGTCCAGGTTGTCCAGTATCTCGACTCAGTCTTCCATCACATATTCTACCTGGAGTCAATTTTGCCATTTGGTACGTATCCTATCAATATGTGGTCAGGAGTACAAGTGTCTTATCAGGAAATTATGTAGGCCTGACATTTCTTCTATGCAACGCCCCCAGGTGTTGAGATAAGTCATCACCTAGGATGCAGGACTTACACATGGCATAGCCCCCAACCTATGGGAGAGGCAGTGACGTAGCTGCGTATATCTCCACCTTTGGTTCAGTCATAAGCGAAATTCCTTAAAGAGCATCGTTAGAAATGGCGGTCTCTAGTTTGCAGAGGTAGGTACCTTTGTCCAAAATCGGACCCTTGCATCTAGTCAGAGTACGGGGGATACACACATTAGATAACCCCTGCTCACCCCCTTGGTAGCTCGGCACGAGCAGACAGGCTTATCCCAAAGGCAATGTGTAAAGTATTTGTACCAACACTCACAGTAACACAGTGATAACACCACAAATGGAAACCACACTGGTTTAGAAATATAAAGTATCTTTATCTAAACTTAACAAGACCAAAATGACAAAAATCCAATATACAAGTATTAAGAAACATGTCTTTCGAAAGGTTTTAGCAACTGAGTCCATAGAAAACTATGGATGCGTGATTCCTTTCAAAGTACCTGTGGTTGTGACAAAATTCATTAAGTCAAACAGCCGCAGCGATTGGAAGCATAAAAAAATGAAGAGATGCGTCAGTTCCTGAGACCCTCGTGGATGCGATGCAACAGTTACCCTGTACACAGGGGAGCGATGCATCAGGTCCGGTCTGTAGAGGGAAGTGATCTGTCAATTTTGGGACGACTCCGATCATCGGGTGATTTGTCTGGGAAGACTTGCCACACAGGGACGATGCATGGAAATCCGGGATGCGTCGGTGAACGATGCCGAGGCGGTGAGTGGCGCTGCATCGACCTTTTGAGTCACGATCCCCCGATGCATCAATTCTTGCTGCGGCGAAGACAGCTCTGCGTCGGTTTTGACAGCGAGGCGATGATTCGTGAAGATTCTTCTCCCATCCCAGTGTTGTGATGGAAAACTGTCACAAAAAGAGCGATGCGTCGATTATCTTGTTGTTGCATTGCTTTTCCAGCTCACAACATCAGAAACAACCTCCATAGGCCCAGCAGCATCACAGGCATCTCTTGGCAGGTCAGAACTCTCTGCAAGGAAGTCCAGGGGGGCTGGGGGTGAAGTATTTGTGTTTCTGAGACTTCAAAACAGGAGGCAAACTCTACTTAAGCCCTTGGCGACTTTTCTCAAGCAGGGGACACAGCACACAGCAAAGTCCTTCTCCTTTCCTTGGCAGAAACAGCAACTGTAGGCCAACTCCAGACACATAGCAAGGGCAGTACGTCTCCTCAGTTTCTCCAGCTCATCTCATTAGCAAAGGTTCCTCATTGATTCCAGAAGTAGTCTAAAGTTCAAGGGTTTTAGGTCCAGTACTTATACCCCAAAAATATATTTGTTCTCTTTGTGCAAGGGTCTCTGAACCCAGTCCAAACCGGTTCTTTCCTCTCTTGTGCAGCTTCCCGGCAGGACATGGAGACAGATTTGTATAAGGCAGACAGGTGCAAGGGAAATCTCCTCCCACCACTCTAAATGCAGACCGGGACTATTCAGGTGCCAGTGAGAACTCGTCCCCCCTACTCTGAATGCAGCCCAGCCCAGTTTCAGGAAAGGCAGCACACACATCTCCCGCCCCCCCCCCCCGGTGGCTGTCTGAGAGAATGCACCTCTCCAGCCTGTGTCACTCCAAAACCAGACAGTCAATACACAAACAGGCAGAGAAAACACAAACACACAGAATGGTTAAGCAAGAAAATGCCTACTTTCTAAAAGGATAGAATGGGAGTTTATGTATAACATCCTATAAATATAACTTTCTATTGGAACAAGATAGAGAAACAAAGTTAGGCTCTCTGAACTCAGAATTTAATAACCCATCTTTTAGTAAAGGTGGTTTTTATATTGTGTGTTTGAAAATACCACTTTTAGAAAGTACAAAATTCAAAATACAACAGAAACACCTGGCTCCTTACCTACACTCCTACTACTTATGGGGTAACAAGCAGACTATTCTTTCATCTGTCCAAATTGAATTTTTATTAAGTAGCCTTTAAACTGATCAAAAACTATTTTTTCAAAAGACTGAAAAAGAAACACATCATTTCTCAAATTGACACAGAAATCATCACAAATAAATAACACAATTCACATTCAAAAACAAATGTAAAAATAAGATTATTTGCAACAAATTACAACGAACGACAAGATCACTGAATGAATACAAACATGAAATAAATACAAAACACATTTAAAGCTTGCATCATCTATGAAAAACACTAAAGTATTTGTGAAAAGTGTCTAATTTTATGGACTAAACTTGTTATTTCTGCAAGAATATCACAAAAGTGTTAGAAATAATGAATTAATCTTCAATACATGGAACACTAAACGCATTTAGATGTAACTAAATGCCTCTCAAAATGTCTCTCGTAATGCCAACGCGTTTCAAAACCCAGGCTGGGACTCTCGTCAGGGCTTCAAACAGATGATCGGGATATTGTGATTCTTGGAGTAAGAGCAGCCACTCCAGTTCGTTTATTCTACATGTCAGTGGACTCGTTCTACCGTAGCTTTAAAGCACCACGTGCACACTTTTAACTGTGTGTAATTTTTGTACAAAAGCTGCGGAGCATGGACCGGAACTATTCAAAGGGGAACTCACAAATTATACGTGAGTTCGTCCGATAATAGACTCTACAAAAGGCGGGCTGTTCTTTTGCTCAATAGCCAGCAAGCTCGCATTCACCGGAAATGTTTTTGTATCAACTTCATTAGACAAACGTAAACTATGGAATGCGGCCAAATACAGGTAAGTAAACAAATACATTAAAAAAATTAATTTTGTTGCGGGCACTGCATCGCCAAATGCGATGCAGTGCGCGCAAAGACATTTGTTTTATTTATTTATATGTTTACTTACCTGTATTTGGTCATATTCTGTAGTTTACTACCCCCCACCCTGCCCCTCCCCTGCCCCACGTCACAACACGGCAGCACTCCCCCAACTGACCGCTACTGGGGAAGAGTTTCACTTTGCACCTGAACAGGCTGCGTCTCCTTTGCACAGTGATGTCTCCACCTCATGTTGTCATGCATCACCAGAGAGGACAGAGCTGGTTTGAACTGGGCTCAGAGATCCTTGCCACAAAGAGAAAATGGGATATAAGTATCAGACCATAACCCCCTGAGAATTATATAACTTCTGGACTCAGGAGGAACCTCTGCGAAGGAGAAGAGCTGGAGAGCTGTAAGTGGGAGTACTGCCCTTTTGCTGTGTGTGCTTTGCTGTGTTGACCTGCAGTTGCTGCTTCTACCAAGGAGACAACAAAGACTGGAACTTTGGTGTGAACCTGCTTGAAGAAGACTCTCCAAGGTCCTGTGTGTGCTGGGCTCTTGTTCTGAAGTCTCAGCGCCATAAAGACTTCACCTGAAGCCCAATGAGCAGCACCTGGACTCCTGAATTCAAAAGTGTGCAAAGTCCAGTTCATGGGCCCTGAGAATTGCGTAGTTTGTGCTGCAAAGCAAGAAAAACAGTTCAGATGCCGTCAGTGATGCTGCCAGTGATGCACCAAATGCAAAGCCTGCCCAATGTGTTTGGAGATCAAACAAATGCAGTACAACGGACTCACAATAGAGCTTAAGTCACTGACCAATTGCAACTCAAGCGGGGTGATCTATGCCATTCTGTGTCCCTGTGACCTTATGTATATCGGTCAGACACAGCAGAAAATAAAAAACCGCATATTTCAACACTGCAGTCGTATTCGCTGTTCTACTCAAGGGGCCCCTTTGGTAGATCATTTCATTGAAAAAAACCACTTGCCTGAATCCATTCGCTGGGTGGTCATTGAGAAAATCTCCCTGGGCCCACGGGGGGGAAATTTGAATACGATTCTGGATATAAGGGGATGCAAATGGATGCAAAAGTTTCAGACAATAAGCAAGGGGTTAAATGAACTTGAGGCTAATTTCTCGCAGATGGCGGGATTGAATCCTGAATAGACCATGGGACATCTCCTACTCATTTACTGCATCAATCATTCTCAGTAATGTGTTCACATAACTGTTACATCCATGAATTGGCTATTGGCTAGCATATGTTGCGCTGTTAGTTTTGTCTGGCCTTTTACATGTTAAAACTGTATATATTACTGTTCCTTTGACAAATTTTACACTTGGATATTTCTGCCGTGACTAAGTACTAACTCGAATACAGGCCGCATCCCTCGACAGGCCCTGGCTCCTTTCCTAACCACCCTTGGAGCTACAAGAGCTCTTTCGAGACGCTCCCTTCAACGAAATGACAAGCCTCGTCTCTGATTGGACCCGCGAGTCGGGCCCCCTTTTTCCATTAGTTACTGGCATTGAGCGCCTGCACCGCGAGCACACTCGGATGCAGGACGCCGACGGTGATACAGCACGGCTGTGCGTTCCCGTTTTTCAGGTAACCTTCAGCCCAATCAATGAGACCACCCTTCACTACTCACTATGTGCGGTAGTACGCTTAAATCCATAATGCTAAAATACCACTCCCTTCTTCTTACAGCTTAAAGCTATACCGATACATCGAGGATCTATTCACCAGTGCCCATCGGCTGTGTGTCAACCCACATGCCAAGTAAGTCCCACCCTTTTCGAACCCCCGACCTTTCTTTATTATTATATCTCAGGGCCCTGATGGCACCTTTCAATTACTTTCCAGCACTCTGTGGAGCTCGAGGGAGCCCAGATTTCCCAGACGGAACATTTGATGGCCGTTTTTGACGACGTAGGTAACCACCCACGTCTACTCCCTGTACACTATCACTTATCTCACCACACAAATACTGAATCTTGTGTTACAATTATTTTGTAGGCTCTCCATTTCTCTTCCTGATGAAGACCCCACCATGAGGCTCTGAACTAGCCCTTTAGCGTAACCAGGGGTCGAAACGTAGAACTACGCCTTCACTTTACACACCATAGGAACCAACTAAACGATGGACTCTTGTTCCCTATGTGTGATGTGACTTTGGGAACCTTTGCTCATTAACCTGCTAGTAGAGGTTTTTCAAGTGTCGATTTGGATGTAACCACTTTGTCACCACACCTTTACCCTGTCCCTTTCACTTACCCACTCACTTTCCCTCCTTTTCTCTGAGAGCACGTCCGATGAATACCTTATGTATTGTTTTGAGTACATGTAGATACTATAATATGTTTTGTACAATTTTTGCTGCTTTTGGATCAAATCTGACCGTGCATGATCATAAATGCCAAAATGTTTATAAATGAATAAGTTGCATTTTCATTCCGACTCATCTTTTTTTAAAAAAAACTCTATGGTGAGTGTGTGTTTGTTGGAAATCATTTGATACTGTTTCAACTCAGACCATACCTTATTTATACTGGCCAGTGATGCTGCGACCTGCACTGAGGCTGGGAGCACAATGCACCCCCCTGCCTGCACCGCAGCTCAGACGCCCTTCGACACCTGCAGACGCCTGCAGTTATTGGCCTTCACAACGCCAGTGCCTGCACCAATGCCATCACCGCCAGTGCCTGCATCGCGTTATTTCAGAGCCTATAAGCAACGAAGGTGACTTCATAAACTCTTCAATGTCACATCGCCTCACCGGAACCCACACCCCATAGCCGATGCCCCTTAACCCCCTGTCTGTATTCAATGCCTCTCCTCCTCATGGACTAAATTTCTCACCTCCCCCATGGCAACCGGGATCCGGCCTTGCTTCAGCACTGATACCTCACCTCCACAACGCTGTGCATCGTTTACTGAATTCCTTTCCAAGGTACTGTTCTTTGGGGGGCTGTGTGACTCTGTGCCTAATGCTGCGCACCTCGCAGCCAGCCTCGTACTTTGGATTTATGCCTGTCACAATTTCTTACTAGCCCCAGCTGGAGCTATGTGTGTTTCTACAAGTTCTATTTTTAAAGTAACTGTTCTAAAAGTCATACTCTTGATACGTGTATGTTGTATTTTCATTGATTTGGTCCTGTTTGGTTTAGATAAAGACTCTTTATTTTTCTAAACTGAAGTGGTGTTCATTTATGGTGTTTTCACTGTGTTACTCTGTGTTTGAGTACAAATGCTTTACACATCGCCTTTGGGATAAGCCTGTCTGTTCATGCCAAGCTACCAATGTGGTGAGCCGGTTATCTTAAGTGTGTAATCCCCTTACCCTGACTAGAAGCAAGGCTCCCTATTTGGACAAAGGTGCATACCTCTGCCACTTAAAGACCCCCATTTCTAACATAGATAAAATAAAAGAAGTCAAAGATAAAAGAGAACAAAGGGAAAAAACAAAGAAGGGATACAAAAGAAAGAAAAACCAACAGGGGAAATGTACCAGAGAAAAGTACCAAAGAAAGTGGTAACATGGTCCAAAAAGTAAATGTTATAGACTATACAAATAAATGCAGGCTAGGAAAAGAATTGCCTGGTAATGATCGAAATCTCAGAGAAAAAATGAAAAGAGAGCAAAATGAGACATTAAAAGAGAAAAAAGCAGAAGGGACGAAAAGTCAAATGACAGAAAAATACATGAAAAACAAAGACAAAGAGAAAGAACAAAAGGAATTGAGAGAAAGAAAAGGAGGCAGAAGGGAATGAGTGATGGAGTAGGATAAATATGGAAGATTCTGGGAGAAGGTACGAGAAATGGGCCTGAGAAGGAAGCTGTCAGAGAGCGGGCAGACAGTAAAAGAAGGAGTGAGCAACCCCGTGCAAGATTTAGGAGAAACAGATGGTAGACCTATGTCAGCATTGTGGGCCCTCAACATTTCACCACAGATTGCTTCTCCGTGTTTAAGTAGATATTTCAAGCTGACCCAGAATATTGAGGCTAATTGGATATATATTTGGCTGTAAACTATCTGAATATGGTGCTCTGGCATCCCCTTAAACAACATTAAGTGCATGTTGTAGCATTGTGGCAAAATGGATAGAGAATAAATAGTAGTATTTGTGGTATTGGGTGACAGGGTACTCAGTCAAAACGTGGCACAAGTTTAGGACAGTTTGGAGTATTAAGATGCAGTAGCGGTCGGTGGTGGGAGTAGCTGCCTGGCGGTGACATGGGGAGGGGCAGGGTGGAGGGGGGTAGTACTCAATGGATTACGGAGGATTACAGGTAAATAAACATATAAATAAATAAAACAAATTTTGTTGCGCGCACTGCATCCCCAAATGCGATGCAGTGCACACAACAAAATTTGTTTTGTTTATTTATATGTTTACTTACCTGTAATCCATAGATTATTATCCCCCACCACCCTGCCCCTCCCCACGCCACCACCCGGCAGCTACTCCCACCACAGACTACTACTGTTAAGATGCTTGTTTGCATTTGTATCCTGCATATATCATATATAACTTTTTATACCGTTACTATGTAGTGTGACTTGCTTTTATGTAGCTCATGTAATTGCTGCTGAGCTAACACTGTAAAGCGCTCTGATGCCTTCGGTCAACTTTGCTCTACACAAAACTCGATGAAAAAGTAAGTAAGTAAATAAACGTGTTGCGTCATTGCTAGAGTGAGTGGTAAAGACGTGCGAGAAAGAAGTAGAGTTGAGGGGGTATGAGGATGAGTGGGTGAGAGACAAAGATTAAAGAGTGAGGAAAAACAGAAGGGTGTGCTATAGATTAAGGTAGATTTGAAGGAATGTATGTCGATACTACGCGATCATGTTGATCACTCTATCTGACAACGCAGGTTTTACAACGCAAGTCATTGCAACGGCTCGCTGGAGAGCGCTGGACTTAGGGACAGTGCGATTTACAATTCTTACACCAGTCTACGTACAGTAGGGAAGGTGTTGGAATAGTAAATCGTACTATTCCTTAGTTTACAGTGCCCTCCAGCGCAAGTCGTTCAAACGACTTGCGTTGTAAAACCCGCTTTGTAAACCTACTGCGGTGAAACTCCTGCATAGTAAAGGTCATCTCCCATTAGTAGAGGGTGCGAGATCAGCAGATGTGAATGAAGAGTGTGTGAAGGAGATGAGGTTAAGAGAAAAAGGTGAAAAGTCACATCAATAAGAGGAAAATGAGATTGAGAAGAGACAGAAGTGTAAGCTAAAGAGGTGAACAGGGAGGGGGAGAGGGAGAGAAAGAGAAACATAGACGAAGGGAGAGAATATCTAGAACTAGAGCCTGAGTTGAAAAAATGAGAATTTTCAAAAGAGAGGGGGGTATACTGACAAAAGGGGCAATGAAAGGGGAGAAAAGAGTAGCAGAGATGTGTTTTTTTTGTGGTTTTTGCCATTTTGTCCTTAAATGGCCATATTGGGAACATGCCTCCATCCCTCCATCCCATTTACCACTTCGAGTAGGGGAGGAGTCTGTATTCGCATAGCAAGGACCCAGCCTTTGAGATCTAATGGTGAATGACACGGGTGAAGGTGAATGGAAGCAGTTCGTTCTACATGAAGTGTTAGCAGGAGACTGCAGGGTATGATAACATGAGTTACACAAGCGTCGACAGGACTCCGAATAAGAGCAGAAATGTAGGCACTGAGGCGACATATCACATAAGCAAAAATTGAGTCAGAACTCATATAGTCACTCTCTCATCCACCTGTACATTCCTTTCCTAGAGTTAAGCCCCACTTCCATAGGTCTGTCTGTGGTGTACATGTTGGTCATTCCTTGACTGCACATATTCTGTGAGTGATTAAAGCTTGCACTAGTCTGCCCTGCTGAATCTGGTCTACGGGGAATGGAATACTGCACTTCTGGGAGAGAGGGGGGCTTGCTTTACTACTGCCAAGCACATCGATCTTTGCTCGTGCTATTGTGCAGTGATGTGCTTCCCTTTATTGTAAAATATGTTTGGATGTATTATCACTGAAAGAAAGTACAAGGCTTTGTCTGTGTTCCACTTTGCCCTTTTTTCCCAAATCTATAATTACTGGTTTCTATAGTGATGGAAAAGCCTCAATGCTTGGAGGTGGAGATAATGATGTAGCCCGTCTACCATGGTTGAGTCAATTACAGTGATTAAAAATTATTTCTGAATTGGGAGCTTCTTTCGCACTCTTTGTGAATGAAATGAATTCATGCCATTAGATGTTTTCGTTGCCCCCCCTTCCCCAAAGCCTTTGCATTGCAGTGGAAAATATGTTAATTGAGCAGTGCAGGAATTCAATCTAGAATGCACCTCAGCTGTATTTGAGGATCTTATTCGCTTATTCAGTGCTGTTTGGGGTCATAAGTGTTGTTTCCAATCAAGGGTTCCAGAGACTGGTAAGAGACACCGGTGCAGTGCTTATGGGGACGGCTTTAGGGCGGTGGGGTCGGTGCCACACTCAGCTCCAGGAGCTGTGTTTTGAAATACACTAAGGGTTTAAAAGCACCTGCTGCAGAGTTCCTTGTGTGTCCAGCACATTTCAGGCAAAAATACAAATGTCAAGATAACTCTGGTGATTCATGTACCTGCTGAAGAGACGTCATACTTTTGCACAGTGGCGGTTTTGACTAATTGTAAAGTAGCACAGAGCCCTGTCATCTATGCGTAATATGCGCATTGCAAAGCACGTGTACCATGCAGATTATAGAATTGTATTTTATTGAGATAGCTCAGTAGGTTACTGCTTATGTAAACAGAGATTCTTTTGTTACTTACTGTTACAATCCTAATGTAGCATAGTGGGCTATGAACTGTCATACATACAAACTGCAAGGTATAGCTTAGAAAATTATATTTTCCCCCAGTCTTTCATTACTCTAATTCTGCTAAAAATGGTTTGTTTGGGTAGAAGAAAATGATTATTAATAAAGCCAAGCTGTGTTTTATTTTAAATCTTGAGTTTGTGCTTCTACAGACCAATTCCTCTTAAAACTTACTGTCTGTCAGTAGGGAAGACCCATACTCATACTCCTTGTAGTCCTCTTTGTCTTACATAACATTTATTATACCCAGATTTACAAACGTATGATTCATTGCCTCTGTGTAGTGTGTGTGGTGTGAAGTGCTCTGGCACCTACACTGGTATTAGTGCTAAAATACAAAAGAAATCCATGTGAGAGAGGGGCTATGGAGGGGCATTTGGAGGATGGCAGTGAGGGAATCCATGGAGAAAGAGGTCACTGGGTGGAGGGCTCAACAAAGAATGTTGCTCAGGGCACCATCAGCACTGAAGCCGGCCTGGAGTGTTTACTTCAAGACTTGAGCTTAAAACCCGACTATGTTAGGAAAGCAAAATAACATTTTCACATTTTGGACAGGAATAGGGCATGATTGGCTGGGAGTGGTGAACTGTAAGTCAGTGTGCCCTGTGCAATAATCTTTGCTGGTGCCCCCAATAACCTCCTGTTCCACATATTACCTCACAACTCCCCTTGAACGGTGCCTCTCATGTCTCCATAGACCCCCCCCCCGCTCACATTTATTTGATTTTCTTATACTGATTCTTATACCAATATAGGCTATCAGAATGTTCTGTATATAACAAAACTATTATACAGAAACAATTAACAGTACATGTACACAAATCAATGTGTTTCACTCAGAATGTCTCAAGCTACCAGCCCGCGGATATCCCCAGTCTGGCAGCCTATTTTACACTGTTTGAACCCTTGTACTGTATGTAATACATAATTTAAACACATTATATAAAAATTCACAGTGCTTTCTGTCACAGACTGGGCCCTCATAGCACTACACATATGCATCACTATCCCCCAGTGAACCAACCAGGAGTCCAATCAGAGACCCGGTGGCAACACACACAGACACCTGAAGGGACACTGACCACATTAACCATCTGAGCTTTCCTAGCAGAACAATGCATTGGCCACTGATAAGTCTAACTTTCATTTAAGGTGTGTGCATTACACACAGTTGCCTGTTAATGAAAGGCAAACAAAATGGTTACAGAATATTTTCTTCTTTTTAACTACGTCTGAGCCCCTCACCACACTCACTGAACCTGACCTATTGTACTGATGATCACAGTTCTCAAACGTTTTATGGTCTTTCGCCACTGCTGACAAGTCAGTAAACTGCTCTAACAAAATTGGACTTTTTCAAATCTGTGCAGCAAATTCCAACGAGTAGCTGAGATAGGCTGCACCCAGAAGACGAGCCATACCCTGAGTCCTCGCACTTTCCCCACTGACAATTTACCAGGGCGCTGAAGGTCTGGCAAATAGTGTGTCCAGGGATTTGTGCCTGGAACAGGGATGCTTTCAACAAAATCATAGAGGGAAGGGAAGTGACTTCAGATGTCCTTTGACATCTGGCAACATCACTGATAATGTAATTGAAGGGTCTTAGATGGGAATCAAGGTCCAGCGTACGGTTATCTTGTAAACATTGGGGCATATTACCTAGAAATAGCGATATTTCTAGGCTAAGCAGGGTTAGCGGGAATAATTTTATCGCCGCGCTACGACAATTTTTATCGATGAGATACCTTGCTATTATCAAGGTTTATCTCAGAAACGATAAAAATCATTCGAAATGCATGAATATCGCTGTCAATACAGCGATATTCAGGAATTACCGTGACAATGCTCTTAGCCATGTTATCCACCTCTCATTGGATAACATGGCTAAGAACTGGTCAGGGCAGGCGTTAGCTTTTGGAGATATTCGCGCTTAGCGCAAATATTTCCAAAACTAAGGCATTGTTGGTAATAGGAGATAGCGATATTAGCCACTGGTTCCAGTCGCTAACATCTTGGCACGCCCACTTTGCATGTCATTAGCGATAATTATCGCTAACATGCAAATCGGGCCCCAAGATGATCGCTATCTCCTACTAGCTGTTGCTAACTGGTGTTAGTGACAGCTAGGTAATAGGGCGATAAAATTATTGCCGCTGTAGCGGCGAAAAGTCACGCTAAAGTGGCGATAATGGCCCTTGGTAATATCCCCCATTATTTTAATCATTGTAACTGTGACCACCTACCTTCTTATTAAACATTGACTGATTGAAACCTCGACGCACCTTCTTTTGGAGAGTGGGCCGCCACCAGGAAATCATTTTAATCTCCTGAACAGGCCAGATGCTTTCAATAGACGATACTGTGGTCACCTGACCTCCAAACATTCCTCACCTTCCAAATAATTATTCTCCATTTACTTCAATGACCCTACCCGCATTAAAGCCTAACTTTACTCTTCCTGGAGACTGAATAGGTTGAGCGGAGTGGGTTAATAACAGGTAAAAGCAACCAGTCACTAAATCTGGCAACATCTAATTGAATTGCTTCCTTAAAAAAAAAATCCTTATAGGGCAAAACACATGTTGGTTGTATCCACAAGGCAGAACCTTCTGATAGGTTCAATTTGCCAAGGCTTTTAGGGCCAGATGTAGGTGGCCAAATACCGGTCGGTAACGGCCGTTTCAGCCGTTACCAACGGGTATTTGGAGTTTGAGATGTAGGGGGCCTAAATAGGACCGATTCGGTAAATTTACCAAATGGGTAAATTTACTGATTCTGTAAAATACCGAATCGGTAAATCTAGATGTAGGTGGCACTGAAAACAGTGCCACAGGCCCTTAAGAATTTGTTATTTACCACAAAATAATATTTTGTGGTAAAGAACGAATTCCAGTGTACGTGCACATCTGTGCATGTACACCTGTGCCATGTGTCACACATACATGCCCAAAGGGCATGTATGTGTGTCACATGGCACACAAGCCAGAATCAGGGGTGCAACAGGGTGTCAAATTGACACCCTGCCCCCCTTGACAATTCGGTAAATTTACCAAATGGTTACCAATTCGTTGATTCCTATGGGCCTCAAGGCCCATAGGAATCAACGGAAATTACCGAATCGGTAAATACCGATTCGATAATTACCGAATCTTAACGATTCGGTAAATATTACCGAATATTTACCTACATGGCATTTACCGATTTGTAAATACCGATTCGGTAAAATTCGGTATTTACGAATCGGTAAATGCTATTTACCTACATCTGGCCCATAATGATGAATAAAATCATTACCGACTGACTTTGAAGATACTGTATTTTGTTGTGAGTCGCAAATTGTCTACTGATGCTTAAACTGCACAACACAAATGGAATCCCAGTTCTACCTTCGTGACGTCACACTTCATTTAGCCCTTTTGCTGCCATTGCCGGGGAAGTAGACCCACCCCTCCCAGGTAGTGTGTATTATAGTACCAGACCCTACAATTAGCTAATGCATTGTGGGATTCAGGGGCTGGTGCCTTTGTACATATGAGTTCAGGTCCAGTGGCAATCTGAGGAAGATGAGATACTGATGAGTATTTTGCAAGTATTTATGAAAATAGATAAACATTTGGACATAAGAAAGGATAAATGTTTGAAATATTTTTAGCAGTCGCACCCAGAATGGTTCAGGTATGTTCAATTGTACCCTCTAGTATGGACACTTGGCTCTCAGCTCTGTCATCTGTGCGCTACAACATTTGGGGTCGCATCCTGGGGAGCCTGCACTGCCTCAGCGCAGAGCCAAGCATGGCTTTTTATGCCCTTGCTGTGTTTAAACTTCTCGAGGTAGTGCATGGAAAGGAGAGAGAACAAGTTCTGTCGAAAGTCACGTATTACTCAGAGAAATTCTGAGTTATATGTATGATCATTAGACATCTCAAATGCACAAACAGGCACTCAGCCCTGCACTGGGGCCAATGCTCCGCCTGCGTAATTAAGAGTAATTTGCATTTTCTTCTTGCCAAGAGGCCAAAAAACCCCAATCTATTTTCTTTTCTTTTATCGCTCCCTCACTTGGTCCTCCGACGGATCTTGCTCATTGCATTGAGGGGTGAAGGAAACTAGGGTATCAATATTTGCCACTCAAGGAGGACCAGAAATTGGTAACTAACTTATAGAGTTGTAATCAAATTCAGATACATTACTCTCAGTACCATACTGTAACTGTACAGGATGGCAAAAGGAAGTCCGAATCACCTGAAGAAATTTAAACGGGCCTGGATCACACAGACTACTAACTCTGGTGTTGCTATTCAAAACAATAATAACAGAACCTGGTGTTCTTTACACCGTCTATAACTATTTCTGTTATAAATTTAAAATGTAAATACCTCAAGCACCATCCCTGTGGCAATAATGGTTATGTGACTTAAAATACTCAGAGCAAGTCGCAAATTGCATAGTTTTGCAACTCGCAAATAGGAATTTAAAACAGTGTTTCAGACACTGTTTGTGATTCCTAATGGGGTTGCAAATTGTCTGCCTCATTAATATTCATGAGGAAGGTCACAATTTGTGACCCATTGGGCTTGTAAACACACAAAAAGAAGGGGGACGGGGAGCTCAATTAAGAAAAGAAATGAGGTCCAGTGCCCTTGCTCCCAAGACTAATAATAAAACACAAGGTGGGGGCATCAGTTCCTCAAGGGGAGTCAACCAGAATCTGGTTTGCTCTGTTATGTGGTGGAAGAAGAAGATACTATCAGGAGTAGTGGAAGGTAAAGGTTTGCTCTGTGATTATCCTAACAGGTATGGAATGAAAAAATGTATAATGTATGAGGTGGATAGACTCTCCTCGATAACCTAGTGCCCTCAGAAAACCGTCCGAGCGCCCTAAGTCATCATTGGGCGTTGCTCCTCGTGTGGGTGGCGCTGCAGTCCCTCACGGGCCCCACAAGGGGACTCTTTTGCGGAGTTCTTTTGATAGAGATGCCGCAGTTGTGCATGCGGGTCTGGGGGCCTGGTAAAAAAATGCTGTGTTTCTAGTGAGTGAGTGCTACTTAAAAAGACCAAGCTAGACCCATAAATCAATTTATTTGGGGATCTGGATGGTCAATTAAAAAGGGGGTGGACCCTGGAGTATACCTCTATTGAACCAAATAATAGGGTGGCGCCTGTGAAACTAGACGCTCCTCTCAGAATAAGTGAAATAAGGTGCAATTTGGAAAACAGTTGTTATCGGGTCCCGACCCGCATGCACAACTGCGGCATCTCCATCAAAAGAACTCCGCAAAAGAGTCCCCTTGTGGGGCCCGTGAGGGACTGCAGCGCCACCCACACGAGGAGCAACGCCCAATGATGACTTAGGGCGCTCGGACAGTTTTTTGAGGGCACTAGGTTATCGAGGAGAGTCTATCCACCTCATACATTATACATTTTTCATTCCATACCTGTTAGGATAATCACAGAGCAAACCTTTACCTTCCACTACTCCTGATAGTATCTTCTTCTTCCTCCACATAACAGAGCGAACCAGATTCTGGTTGACTCCCCTTGAGGAACTGATGCCCCCACCTTGTGTTTTATAATACCCATTGGGCTTGGCCACCACTCACAGGGTTGGTGGCCTGATGGGGTCAGCATAGCACCATATCTGTGACTGCTTTTTCAATAAACAGCTTTTTTTTTAAATGCAGCCCGTTTTCCTTTAAGAAAAATGGGATGCATTTAAAAAAGAAAAATGAAACATTACTGTTTCATTTCTTAAGAGTAGGCAGTGGTCTGTGGGACCACTGCCTGCTCTTAAATTTTTTTTTCAATGCCAGTCATAATGGGTAAGGGGTCCCCTGGGGATCCCTTCCTGTTTGCGAGTGGCTTACCACCCTTTTGAAATGGGTGGTAAACTACGATTGTTTTGCGGCTGCAATTGCGGCCGCAACACAATCTTACATTCAAGTGTGAATCGCTATTAGGAAGGGACAGTCGAGTCACAAACCCTATTTTGCAGATCGGTAATAGGTTACCTACTCTCAAAATTGGGTTTGTAAATAGCGCAAACCTATTTTGCAGGTGCAAACCAGCCGATTTGCCATTTGCGTCTGCAAAAAACGGACGTACTTCTGGCCCCCAGTCATTTAAAGATTTCAATTAATGTTTATAATTTTAATAAATGTAATCAATGCATCAAACATCATTTAAATAGTTAATTTATGAGTCTCAAATAAGTCACATACAGATGTATTTTAAAACTACACATTAATACAGAGTCTAATGATAAAGTTCTCAAAGTCCCTAGTAAAGGATAGATAAAAAGTTCATAGTAAAGGAGTCTCAAAAACTAGCAAGATCAGAAGAATTCTGGGCAGGGCATTTCGAAATGTAGTTTGGCCAGGAGCCCAAGGAAAGTCCGCTATGCAAGAGGTTCCTGCCTTTGTAAGGGCAAGAAAGAGTCTGCATATTCTCGGCATCCCTAAAGCAGGTCAGCCTGCAAGCCAGCAAACCAACCAGCCCAAAAATCAGCAACAGAAGAGAGAGACTTCCTTCCTTCACGGATCATTTGATATCATAGTTCATCAGTCCAGATTTGTCACACCACCATCGTCCGACATCCATGAGGTAGTCTTCCGCTCATAAGGTGCAAAAGTGGTAACAAGAAGGAATCCTCGCATACCAAACATGGAAAATGAATGTCCGTATAAGGCACACTGGTTAAAAACAAAAGGTCATTCATTGCTAGATCTTTTTCGTGTACTAGTCACAAATGTTTGCTTCACATGGATCAACATTTCATATAAAGAGTAACGAGACTCAGCTTCTTATGGGAAAATACAAGAATATTGCATGATCATGTGTTGCCATAGAATTCATTCTCACTAGCTTCACGAGAAATTACAGGCCTAAAGAATAAAGTCAAGTTATTTCACATTAAAGGCAATACAGCAGAATTAATACATGTTTTCATTTGAAATAAGCACTTAATTTAATTAATGCAATTGTCTATGCAGTCAAGTGCCATAGATTGTCATAACACTTGTTAAATAGAAAATAAAGCCTGCTGCTACAAACTAGAAAACATATACATGTACCATATGTGCATACTTTTAGTAAGATGGCCGCAAGGTAGGAGACCCACTCGGGAGCTCCAGGGTTAGGGATAGCCTTATGGTAAAAATCCCGGTTTTAACCCTGCCACCCCACCACCATCCATCCACATAGCGACCGGAGAAAGGAAGAAGAGTGAATAAAAGTAAAAGAACTAAGGAAACAAAACATACCGAGGACTATTGACGGCACGGCCAGATGACGGCGTCCAGATGTCCAGCAGGGTGAGATGTCCAGCAGGGTGAGACGGCGGTGGACATCATCGAGCGGTCGGCCAACAGCGTGGTTACAGCTGGAACAAGAACCGGGGCTTCCCAGGACGGAACATCGCTGAATGCCGCGGCGGACACATCGGGAGAGGAGCGCCGATATCCGAGATCCGACTGACGATAAGGGAATGCGATAGGCGAGATCTGAGGCGGAAGGAGGAACCGGAGGGCACTAGAGATGCAGCGGGGACGGAGGAGCGGAACGTTGAAGAGGAGCTGAGGCATCTGCACACGGTGATGCCGGGAGACGGAGACGTACAGTAGCGGAGGACATCGGGAGAAGCGCAGGTGAGATACCGTTAGAATGCCAAGCGATCTAAGCGGATCTACGCTCTAAGCGGATCTACACTGCCACTGCTACGCCACACGGGCAGACAGATGTCAGAAATCAGGAGAGGGATATTAAGGTTTTAACGAGAGTAACCAGAAAATAAACAACGGCCTGCCTGACTTCAAAATGGCGGCTGCAATGGACACGTAAAGACGACTACTACGAGGAAAACATCAGCAGAGAAAAATAGGAAAAGAATTACCTGACTTCAAAATGGCGGCTGCAATGGACACGTAAAGATGACTACTACGAGGAAAACATTCAGCAGAGAAAAATAGGAAAAGAATTACGAACACGAGGAATACAACAAAAGAGTTAAATCGGAAATGAAAAAAGGTCAATAAGGATATAGAAAGGGAAAAGAAGCTCACAGACAAGTGAAAATAAAAATCGGAAATGAAAAAAGGACAATGAGAGAAAAATAGAAAGGAAGAAGGAGCTCATAGATAAGGGAAAGAGGACTAGTATTACAATAGAAAGAGAAAAAAGACTGTTACCACACATAAAATAGTCTGTTACTGTGGCGGACATATTGAAAGTACTCTCAATAGCCGAAGAGAAAAGGGAGAAGGGCATATAACTCTCAATCATGAGAGGATAACAGAGTCCAATCGCGAATTAACCTTGAATAAATATATACTGATATCGGAGGACTAAAGGTCACTAGAAGGGCAACACAGACGTAGAAAGTAGACAAAACTAAAGTAATATACATATACATTCAAACAAACATACTCCATACCAATCTAAATATGATGGACCATTACTTAGAACGGGAAGGCACGAACGCCCATATCATTAAATACCCTTCCAAATTATCTAAGAACGCAGCTAAAAAGTTCAAACATAATCTACTAAGAAAAAAACCAGACACACTAGTCTTGGACCCATCTTATAACAAAGATAAAGGAACGATTATAAATGATCTGATATTCTTCACTAGAAGAACGGCGATATGGCGCAATATCATTACAGAAATGCTTAACATAAAAAGTATAACTAACATCCCACATGGCACAAAACTTCTGAGCCAACCATCATCTAGAGGTAGAGCGGACCTCTGCATAACGATTTATAAGAACGGTATAGTGCTCATACAAGCAGCTGACAGCGAATTAAATAAATTTGACAACCTGTTCTCAACCCTAATAGGATGCGTAATAAAGGCGAGTTCCCAAACAGACCTGACCACACAAGATAACACCATAGACCATCACAGAGCTACCAATTCAGATTGCTTACCAGACACAAACTTCCAGGATCAAATACTTCCAACAAATCAAGAGGTCATAATCGGAATAAGAAGATCGCAGCGGAGGAAGGACGAAGTAAAAAACAAATTGGGCACACAATATGCAAACAGAACCAGGGAAATCTCACAGAGGGAAAACTCAACACAACTCCACAAGACCAGAAAGGACACAGGAAGAATTGTAGTGGATACACGGATGGCGAATGCCACACGGAAACCATATCAGAGGGAAGAATCAACATCTAGCATCATAGACAGGTCATCACCGGCGAGTAGGATGACAAATGAGAACACTGAAATCACAGATATAGTCGAAAACAAGCTGTACACGACATGGACATAGACGGAGCAGACTACCTAACTAATGTTGATATCGAAAGCAACACGGCGGTCCAAGACTTGAACAGAGACGGAGGAGACTACCAAAGGAATGATGATATCGAAGACAACACGGCGGTCCAAGGCTTGAACTTGAACAGAAATGGAGCAGACCACCAAAGTAAGGATGACACTGAAGACAACTCGGCTGTCCAAGACTTGATCAGAAACAGAGCAGACTACCAAACTATCGATAAGAAGGGAAGAGAGCCGATGAAGAGATCTAAACTCAAACCAGGAAACCTAAAACAAGGTCATAGAAATAGAAAAATGAACAAACTTATTTCCTCATTCCTAACTCGAAGAATAATCAAAGAGCTTAAATCACAAGTGAAAAGTATCCTAAGCACGGTTCAAGAGATGAAAAAGATGCTTGAAATCACAGTTAGCACCCACAAAAGAGTCGAGCACATCCAAGAAGCCTTACTTAATGTTAAAAAAGAGGGAAATAAGATGGCATTGCCCCTTTCATATAGGCAAAATCGACCTGACAGGAATCGCAATCAGCTAACGGAAGAAGAAACGCTATCCTTACTTAGGGAATACGAAAATACTGACCCAGCTAGAGGGGAAAAAATCAAAACAGTCCAGATCGATGCTAACAGAACATCAAGACTAAATGAAAGAAAAACCAATCTTAACAACCTACAACAAATACAACTAATCGCGAACTCACAGAACGTGATCACAAGGAACACGGGGAAACCTCTAAAATGCCTACTCCTTAAATGTAGGTCGGCAGCAAAACATGCATCAGACATAGCTGATCTCATCTTGAACAAAGAAATCGATGTGACAATTCTGACGGAAACATGGCTATCAGAATCCTCGTCTCCATATATGGACCTACTAGTTCCCCCACAGTATAGTATTGTGAGACTCGATAGGCCAAAAAAGGCAGGGGGGGGGGGGTCGCCTGCATTTACCGATCTGAAATAGAAGTCAAACTAATTCCATCAGAACCTCTTGAATCTTGTGAACACCTAAATCTAAGGATAAGATCAGAAGACAATCAAAAATGCAATCTACATGCGCTCTACCACCCTCCAGGTAATAATACTATATTCATAGACAAGTTAATGGAAATCATCACCACCAACGCCAATTCCGAAACTAATAACATTGTCCTGGGGGACTTTAACTTACACTGGAATGACAAACACGACAAACAGGTCAACGCTCTGAAAGAACTTCTTACAGAGTTAAATCTTAACCAAGCATGCACTGAGCCAACACACGAAAAAGGAGGCACGATAGACTGGATAATATCAAAAACCAACAATGCCTCAATTATATCAATTGAGCCGTGCGACTGGTCAGATCACCATGCCATAACCTTCCTGATAAACAATTTGAAACGGGACAAGACCATACAACCCACCAGACAAAAGAAATGGATGCGAGACATGAAAGATCCGAATATTGCATTACTAGTTGAAAGCTGTGAGAAGAAACTGATCCCACCAAACAACCTGCAGAGCGTAGAGGAACTTACTGATCATTACACTAAAACAGTAACGAATATAGTCAACACTACGATGCCACTAAAAATGAAAAGAGTCACAGAGAAGATAAAAACCCATGGTTCAGTGAAACACTGAATGAAGAAAGGAGGAAACTAAGACTAGCGGAAAGAAAATGGAGACAACACCCATCATCGCCCAAACTGAAATCACTCAGAAGAATAAGAAGCAAATACAACAAAAAGATACTAAACTCCAAAAAAGAATTTATCAGATCTCAACTAGATAACGCCAAAAACAGACCTCGGAAATTATTCAAGATTCTAAAGCAACAATCCAATAAATTAGATAAAACCAGCCAAGAAACCACTAAAACGCAAATAAGCTGTGAAGAATTCTCAACATTCTTCACAGAGAAGGCAAACAAGTTGGAAAGAGAGCTCAGGAAAGAGGCTGACAACATTGGCAATACCGACAGACAGAATCCCAATATCACCGTAGAAAACACCCTTGATAGGACAAAAAACAAGGCACAATGGGTTAACTTCAAACTACTGGATCAAAATACCATAGCCAGAACACTATCTGACATCAAACCTAACAACCACTATAATGATCCTCTACCATCAAAATGGGTCAGAGAAATAAACCACATTGTGATTCCCATTTAGACGAAATTAATAAACGCCTCTCTATCACAAGGGATCCTTCCAGACTGCCTAAAAACAGGTCAAGTCGTCCCCATCATCAAGAAACCGACAGCGGACCCAGCAGATCCAAATACCTTTCGCCCAGCAGCATTAAATTGCACCCCTACCCTAGTGGACTCAGCAAAATCACTAGGAATCACACTAGATGAGAAATTAAACATGAAATCCCATATCAACACAATGGCAAAAAGCGCCCGCTACCATCTGAACTACATCAGAAAAGTGAAACCTTTCATATCCAAAGCAGACCTCAAACTGGCAGTTCAGTCTCTAGTTATCGCGAGGATTGAATATGGATGTACGACGCTAGCGGGGCTGCCAAAAATCTCAACAGCACCCTTGAAAGCATGTCTCAAGGCAGCGGCAAGACTGGTCACTGGATCAAGGAAATTTGACCACATTTCGCCACACTTGAAGGCATTAAATTGGTTACCGTATGAAGCCAGAATCCAGCTAAAAATGGCATGCATAACACACAAGGCGCTCCACCACAATACACCCAGCTACCTTGCTCAGAAAATTAAACTATCTGGAGGGAACAGACCAGGCAGGAGCACAAAGGAGCTAATGTTGAGACCAGCCATCTTCAGGAAGAAGAAAACTTACGACAGAGCTTTCTCAGGAGCAGCACCTAGAATCTGGAATTCACTTCCTTCAAACATTCGAAAGATTGAAAACACGATATCCTTTAAGAGGGAAACTAAGATCTTCCTAATGAGTAAATTCCTTCCATAGTCAAAACATGGGAAGGCAGAATGCATGTTCATGGAATGAATCAGTCTCAGAAAATAAACACCCAGGATCGCTGGATTCAGTCACACATTATACTGTCTTTGTACTAAACTGTGGTTCTTTATGTTGATATACTTTATATGCTTGTAGAAATGTGTTCTGATATTTCATTTTATGTGACATATATGTACCTACCTCTTAATGTTGTGAAAAATTGCTACAACTAAACAGACTATAACTACCTCATGTGATGTGAAGCGCTCTGATACCCAAGGGTCTTGTTCGCGCTATACAAAACTCTAAAAATAAAAATAAATAAATAAATAAAAATAAAAATCATTGTTTTAGTAAATTTGAGACTACACTTGTATGAGCAACATGTCTGGAATGTTTCAGCTTTCACAGTCTAAGCATAGCAGATAAGCACGAAAATTCTATAGTACATTTCAGAAAGACTAGAAGAATAGTTTTTGCGAGTTTTTACTTTTTAAAATCAACATGTAAATCATTATAGTTGTGTGAAATCCAAATATTGTTTTTTATAACTGTATCTTTCATACATCAATTCTTATTGACTATTTAATTACGAAAGGTTCAGTTTGAAAAGTAAATGCATAGCTATTTTCGATTTTTTAGCATACTTCAGACTTATGGGCGAATCAACTGTTAGACATGTTAGATGCACATCATACATTTTTCCACTAATTCTATAATCTGAGCACTCTTATGCAGTGCATGTACTACATTTTCTCATAATCATTGGCATGTTCTAAATGTGTGCAAGGTACACATTCAGTTTATTTGTCTGTCATCGTTCTCATTGTAGATTTAGGTATCGTGTAAATGATGAACAGTTTTTACACTACATCAGCAGTACTTCACGATATGCCCTAGTAGCCCAGACTTGTCTACTGTAAAAAAAAAACACATACCTCTGTGAAGTGAAAGAGGGATTCCTTTCATGGGCAGAAACATTTGGTTTACTGTTTTTGATTAGCAATAGAATATACCTTTAATGGAAATAACCACTGATAATGCCAATAGGTCTGGCTTATAATTGAAATCAACTCTTCGGTCAATGGTGTGCTTAGGCACTCAACACATTCTCCTAAATGAATTCTGATCGTCATCTTTGCACCCAGGCACTCGTCAATCCGCCTTCTGGCTCACTGTAATGCTCACACACCACCCCCTCCACTGTAAAACACACACAAATTAACAAGCATATCAAAGATACATTAGAAGAATTAAAATAGGAAAAATGCTATATATTGTACATATTGTATCATTTTTTTAAACTTTTAATATGCTGTCCACATTTAGAAGCAATGTTCGGGCCATCTTAGAATGATAAACAGTTTCCATGATGGACAATAAATGCCAAGCTGGCAACCCGGTTTAGCAGCAGTGGCCACACGGGATACGGCATGTTGCAGATGAAATGAGCTGCAAGAGAGAGTCTTTGTCTAATGAGTTGTATGTACAGAAATAATAATAATATAATGAAAAAGGAGAAGAAGAGACAATTATGAGGACCTATAAAAAGAGAGAACGGGGAACTAAATGACTATGTCGCCAGCCGTTGTTAGGATGCACACACATTTTCAGGCAGAAGTGCCCTTACTCATAGAAAAATAGAGCCAGTGGATGAAGTTAACCTCTGCACCCTGCTGTATTTTATCATGGAAGGAATGAGATTGACACTCAGATCGACCAATGTCAGAAGAGGGCTGATTTAAAATCGCTGTATACATGTATGTATATATTGATGCGTGTGTGCATGCATGTGTGTATGTATGTATGCATGTATGTACGTATATATGTATGTGTGTGTATGTATGTATGTGTACAATAATGGATGGGTGGATAAATTACCCTACATCCGCTGTGATAACTCATGGGGCCGATGTGTGAGATGTGTAAATGCAGGATGAATGGTGTGTGCATGTATACTTACAGCTGGAGAGGTGTGAAGGGTGAGTGGTGTCAATGTGAGTGTAGTTGAGTGGTGTCTGTGTGAGTGGTATCTATGTGAGTGAAAGGTGTTTGGTGTCTGTGAGATTGTAAGGTGCATGGTGTTGGTGTGAGTATGGCGTCTTTGTGAGTCCAGCGTGAACTCTATGCTTGTGTGAATGCAAGAGGAGAGATGTCTATGAGTGTAGAGTAAGTTATGCCTGTATGAGTGCAGGGTTGGGGGAAGTCTATTGCAAGTGCAGGCGTAGTGGTGTGCGTTCTTTTTGAGCTGTCTGCATACAGAGTTAGTGGCGTGTCTTTTTGCTTGCTTGCAGCCACAAAGATGGGCAAAGTGAGAGGTGTGTCTGTGTGAGTGTAGGGTAAAAGATGTGTCTATGTGAGTGGTGTATCTGTGTTTGTGTGCAGGACGACTGGTGTGTTTGTGTGAGAGGTGTGTCTGTATCAGCGCAGGGTGAGAGACGTGCCTGCGTGAGTCCAGTGTGAGCAGTGTGCCTGTGTGATTCCAGGGTGTATGGGTGCAAGGGAAGAGGTGTCTGTTTGAGTGTATGAGTGTAGAGTGGGTGAAGCGTGTATGGGTGTAGAGTAGGGTGTCAGGTTAAGGTGTGTAGCTGTATGCATGCATGCTGAGAAGTGTGCTTGTATGCTTGCAGTCGAAAAGGTGTGCAGGGTGACTGGTGTGTTTATGTGAGTGCAGGATGCAAGGTGTGCCTGTTTGAGTGAAGGTTGTGTAATGAGTCAGGAATGTCTGTTTGAGTCCAGCATGAGTAGTTTGCCTGTTCGAGTGCAAGAGGGAGTTATTTGAATGAGTGTATAATGAGTTGTGTCTGCATGAGTGCAGTCCATGTGAAAGTTGTGGGTGCCAGAGTGCGAAGAGGTCCTTTGGGAGTTCACTTGTTTTTATGTGCATGCAGGTTGAGTGGTGTGTATGCCTCTGTGAGTGCAAGGGGTGAGGTGACTTTGTAAGTGCAGAGTGGGTTATTCCTGTATGTGTGTGCCTGTGAGAGCAGAGGAGGGGTCAACCTCTATGAGTGTAGCATGAGTTGTGTCTTTGTGAATGATGGTTAGTAGTATCATGAAGGCGAGTTGCGTACCTGTGTAAGTTCACTGTGAGGAGTGTACCAGCGTGTTGGATGGTGGGGGGGTCTGGCTTTGTGAGTCAAGGGTGCAGCACAATAAAGTCAGACCTATGGGAATTACCAATGCTTATTCTCTCTGATGGACTATTAACTGTGTCGCACTGCTTGTATGCAGAGGTGTTGCACCCCCTCAAATGTCCACGTGGGCAAGCCCACGCATCAATTACCAGCCTTCTACCTTCTTATTCATCACTTCTAAAGTTAAGGATGGGAGAGCACGCCTACACCCATTCACTTTTCTCCTTTAATTCTTTATTTGGCAGTTAAGATCAACTTACATAGCCAGAAAGTAACTAGAAATGTAACTAGAAATGCATCCTTAGGCGTTTTAGATATTATTATATTCTGGCTGATTTTCCCTTTTGGGTGGCTGCTTAATTTCTCTATTTTTAGTCAACAATACTTCTTTAAAAAGCCTTTCAGTAAAGCATATTTCATTTTTTTAGACAAAAAAAATATGTTTCTTACAGAATGTAATTAAGAAGAAATAAAAACGAAGTAATTTAATGTAACGTAGCATAAGATGACATAACATAATATCTATTCTGTTACCATAAAAGACAAGGCCCATGGCATCTTGCCCTATTGTCAATGAGAAATAATGTATTTAAGGGCCTCTTCTCCTTCAAGGTCACTTCCGCATTTACTTTAAAAATGCCTTTTGATTAGGCAGTTTCTGCAGCATGAGTTGAGCCTTGTTCGTGATGACTTATAACTTATCTCAGGATTTATATGATGTCTTAAGCGATAGGTGGAGAACAAATGGCTAGCTTTCAAAGCAGCAAAGTCAGAGTGGCATTGGAAATCCGTCATAAGTCTTACAACATGACATCCAATCTCTTAAGAAAAAAATAAAATTCTGTGAAAGAGGTCACATTGTAAAACAATTGGGATACTGGACAATTTTGAGCCCTAAGCATATTTTGAAAGCAAATTCTATCTAACACTCGTTCATTCTTTTGAAATATAAAAGTTTCTCTGGGGCATTTAATAAACTTGATATTCCGTCGGGGTTTATTTATATCCACTTTTGCAAACCTTTTTTTAAATATAGATACCTTTTTTTAAATGTACATACGTTCCCATCTAATACTCTTTGTTTACAGATAGGTTAACTTCTAATCTCCATCAAGAACCTCATTTCTAGAGGAACACTGCCTGATTAAACTGCTCTTTTTGAAATCATCACTGACCCTGTTTCTCCTCGCACTGTTGCCCTTTGTTGCCCTTTGCAGAGTACACTGTGTTAATTTGCTACACGTTAACTGGCTATTTCTGAAAGTGGTTATTAACCTTAGCCAGTAAACCCATGCTGTCAAGTTCACAAGAGAACAAGGATTAACTGATTTATTGCACATTCTATGGTCAAAGCCAAAGCTTGCATTAATAGGCAATAGAAAGCACAAAGGAGGGTCCAAAAAAACGTTATTATTTAATTCTATAGCACTTAGTTTCAGGGTACTAAAGCTATGGTATTTAGGTGCTTATTTCGATGTTGGACACCGTTGCAGAAACAGGACCGACCAACCCACCTCTGGACAGAGGTCCCGACCACCTAATCACGATGCATGGTGCGGTTGCATACTCCCATTCCTACCGTCTCTAAAACAAGCTCCCATTGAAGAATAGGTTTCTGTGTTCATCCCTGCACCCCGCATTTCAAGGTGCCAGCCACAGAGTGCAGGGATCAACAAGGGGACACCTTTGGCGTCCCCTCGGCCCCCAACCAGATGCCGAAAACAAAAAGAAGCCCTGCTTGGGCCCCCAAAGATGCTTTCTGACAGGGTTTCCATGTCGGAAAGGCCAGCATGGAAATCCTGCTGAAAACCGTGCATTGTAATCTAGAAGGCGGAAACACCTTCCATTTGGATTACAGACCGGTCTCTGGCTGACAGACTGGCTCCTGGAGCCCGTCGGGAGCCAGCCAATATAACCGGCCAGTTTCAATTCTGACCGGCTGTAACATAATCCGCCGGTCGGAATTTAAACCGATGATGAGTGTTCGAAAGCCTCCGACATGACGTCAGAGGCTTTCAGATACTCATCGTAATCAGCCCCTTAATGTTGGTATGATAATGTAACTTAATGTTGTTTTGGAAAGTAATGATATGTATTTTATCTAATGTTATTATTATTTATTGTTGCTTTGTTATATAAATTTGCTATTTTGTAGCCCTTGCTTTCTTTGTGCCGCCTGTGTTATTTTGCACCTCTTTGAACCTTGCCCTCCCTTTGTGTGGCATTTGCAGCTGTTCAAGGACAGTATATATTTGTTTTGCCGCTTCTATCACTAACACAATCAGGTTATTTTTACAAAACTGAGATGATTTTGGATTTAGTGGATTTTCAAAGGATGCCCTTGGTGGGCTTTAGGCTCCCAGAAGGCCCTTACTGATACTTCTGATTTACCACTGTCTGGGATAGAGTTGGGCAGGAAGAGGGAGGGCAGAGGCTAACTAAAGGGATTTCATTGGTTTGCTGATGGTTCCTGAGAACAGGTATCCGTTAACATCATATCCCTGTTGGGTGAAGGTGAGTGCTTTTATCTTGACATGCTTTTCCACAGTAGAACAGTGGCAGTCAGCAAGAATTGAAGATACGTGGGTTTGTACTGATGGTTTAACCATATTACTGGATGCTGCATATTGGAGTTAATTCACCTACTTTAAGAGGAATTATGAAAAGATGACACATGGGGATTATTATTATTATTATTATTGTGTCATTTATAAAGCGCGCAGCTACCCCAACGGGGTGTCCCGGCGCTGAAAGGAATGAGAAACAGTCTCTGTATACAGGAAGTTACTGGCAAAATAGGAAAGTTTTCAGAAATTTACGGAATTCGCGTTCAGAGTTACTCCTACGCAGCTCTAGAGGCAGTTTATTCCATCTTTGGGCGGCTCCCAGCTCAAAGGTTCTGCCCCCCGCACAAGCTCTTTTGAATTTTGGAGTGGCCAACAGGAGTTTGGAGTTAGATCGAAGGGCTCTCGAGTTACAGTAGGGCCGGAGAGTAGAGCGTAGGTGGGCAGATCCAAGGCCCTTGGTGGATCGGTAGGCCAGTGTCAAGGCCTTGAACTCTATTCGTTTGCTCATGGGTAACCAGTGCAATTCCCACAAATAGGGTGTGATATGCTACCTACGTGTGAGGGCTCCAATTAATCGCGCAGCGGCATTTTGTACCAGTTGAAGTTTCAGGCAGAGGCCTTTGGTCAGACCCAAATACAATCCATTGGCATAATCGAGATGAGAAATGATGAGGGCATGAACAATGGTTTTTCTATTAGCGCATGGGAGATAGTTTATGAATTTCTTTAGGGTTCTTATTTTAGAAAAACAGGCAGCTGAGACTGCGTGGACCTGGTTTTCAAAGGATAGTTTTTCGTCCCAATGCACTCCTAGGTTTCTAACAGAATCCTTAGGAGTGGGGGCTTGGCTCAGATCTTCCGGCCACCATAGGTTCGAGCTAAGTGGGGATGGCTCATTAAAAAAGAGCACCTCAGGTTTACCTGCGTTTAATCATAAAAAATTAAAATCCATCCATTTAGCAATGTCTCTCAGACAGGTTTTGAGGGGTTCAAAGGCATTGAGGGACGGTTCCTTAAGTGTGAAAAGAAGCTGAATATCCTCAGCGTAGGACGTCGTTTTGATTCCAGAGCAGGAAATCAATTTTGCCAATGGGGAAAAATAAACATTAAATAAAAGAGGGCTAAGAGAGGAGCCTTGGGGATCACCCCATTTCAATGGCCTAGGTGTAGAGGTGAATGGGGGGGATGGGTTGACAGATTGGGTATTCAGTTCAGCAAAGTAAGAACTGCATGCATCAAGTAGGGGAAGGGATAGTATGTGAACATTCCACTGGTGACCTTCAGTCAAATAATGTGTGTCTTCAACACCGAGGTATCCATTCTAAGGTGCTTGTGACGTCTTTGCAGACAACATTTATTTACACTGTGTTAAATAGTTTGGGGCAATGTAGTCTCCTGCAGCATGGCTTGTGGTATCTCAGCTGAGTCAGGCACTGTAGACTTCTGATTTTTGCTAGGATTAACTGTAATCTGTTGATTAACCTCCACTTATTAACTACTTAGTATATGCCTCAGAGCTTTTTAAAGATGTCCTTGGCCGGGTATTTTATTTGAAGGTTGCTCCATGTCATCCTTATGATTGTGTTAAACTAGCCCAAAGGAGCTAATGCAACTTAATAATGGAATTGAATACTGAAGCTAGGGTAGGGTGTTGTGACCCCCAGAGCTTCATTCTTTGGCATGAAAGCAGAAGGTGACATTGCCATCTTGACAGAAGGGCCTTGAGTAGGAGCCAAAGTGGAACCTTGAGTCCCAGTCATGTCGAGCCTCTGTAAAAAGACTCAGTGACTGACAGTGTCGAAAGCCTTTGACATATAGAGTCTGTAAGGGTCCCAACACTATCCTTGCGACCATTGTTACAATTCAGTCGGCAACACTTTCTGTTTTTTTCTAAATGGGTGGAGACCGGCTTGAGAATTGTCCATGTCATTGCCACCTTATAAGAATTTAGTAAACTCCTCTGAAACAACTCACCTCACTAAAGACTATGGAAATGTCATGTTTGATATGAGAATGTGGTTTCCTGGATCAGGTTGATCGAGGTTTGTTTTTTCTAAAACCAGGGTTTCAGCTTCGGACGTAAGGTTTTCAGTTACCTATCTGAATGATAGAAAACAGTTAAAAGAGTGATTCCTTAACAACTCTCCACAAGACTCATTTGCTAGATTTTTAAACGAGATGTGGACAAGGGCTAGATGACCATGCCATGTACTGATATTTACCAGAATAAGGTGTTCTTTTAAATGTAATATTTGGTACTGCAAAGGAGGTCAGTTGGTGCAGGCATGAGTTAAAGGCAAGCCAGTAACCCAGCAACTGGATGGCGCCTTCCTATGGTGAGCTCCAAATCTGATAGCAGTGGCAGAGCAGATCACTGGTATTTTGAAAGAAGTATATTAAAAATGTATAATTAAAACATTTTAACATCTGGCTTCATTTTTGGATCATTCAACTCTCTAAAATGTGAGATTATGAAATATTTATTTTAGATGGGTATGTATCCTGCAGACCTTGTTGTTGAAGTGTTATGTATTAATGTTGCTGGTATATACTTTGTATTAAGGTACATGTAACATACACAAAAGGAGGAATGCTTGCAATATGTCCAACCACTGTTAATCACTTGGAGACTCATTCCAACTTTTTGTTCTTTTGCCGACCATGCCACCTCAGTTTGGACCCAGCCATATGCAAGTCAGTATTGACCCTGCTTCAATATGAACAGTCCAGCCCAAACTGCCAGGACAGATCCTCCCTGAACCACAACACAATCAACCCAAAACCTGTTTCACCCTGATTGGGGCTCATCAGTATGGTGTAGCTTAGTTCAGTGGCACATGAGCGATGGACACACGCCTGGGTATGCCCTTATGGTGTTACAAAAAGCACGTAAAGGATCATGGGAGGAATGCTTGTAATTTGTCTTTTGGTGGGAAAATGAAGGATGAATGGAAATGCGACCCCTGGCAATTGCCAATGGTTAGGCAATTTACAAGCATTCCTCCCATCATTTTTTGTTTATACGATATATGTGATATTAAATCATGTTTGTCTTTAAGATAGTACTTAAGCCACCATTTTGGTTCTAGTTGGTGTCTTTATTTACTGTTTGTTTCTGCTGCTTTTGAAAAAAAGATGTGTCAGGATGTTCTGAATCTTTTTTATGGCTTGTATTCATAGGCAATACAATATCAAACACATCTGTCATCGACTTCTTCAGACTGAGAAGCTGTATATTGGGTGTGGGTTAGATTTTGTTCAGGCATGCCAACGACAATATTTATGCTATCACCCTTACATGATTTTTAGTTTGGAATTTGCCAAGATATTTTGATTTTACTAAAATTATTCTGATAATATACATTATTATTGGGCTTTCAGTCAGCCCTCTTCGTCTATCACTCTGTTATTGTTCCATTCACATTTTTACTCCTGCCACTACTTCAAACAACATGGGGCAATGGGTCAGCCCACTTCAGTCATTAGATTACTTCACTTGAGTTATGGCATTCTCCCTTTGACAAGGAGCACATCCACTATAGGAAGGTCACTCTTTTTGTCCTGATCACCTCTTTGTGTGACTGATGCTGGTGGTTACTGACTCTGAAAGAATCCTGGGCTCTGCTAACCAAGCCCAGGGCCAGTGCTCTGTCCTCTAAAGGTATATGCTAATTGGCAAAGACAATAAACCTGAAAGTCCTTCGTATATGGTAGGGCATGTAAACATAGAGACCATAGGCGACTTACTGCACTTAAGTGTGCACTGCTGTGGTGTCTTGTATCATTTTAAAGCCAGGCCTGCCCTACAGGCTAGTTTTAAAATACAACGATGTTCAAATTCAAAGCTGGAATTAAAAGCATTTCCAAAGTCCCCAAACTACCCTTTTATTATATTTAAGTCACCCCTAAGGTTTGACCTGGGTGCCCCAAGGGTAGGGTGCATTGTTAATAAAGCAGGGACAATATAAAATATGTGTTATTTGCCCTGATAGGTCAAAGTAGCCAATTGTAGTGCTGATAGCCTCATAGGTTAACATAGAAAGGCTTTATTATACTTAATAATGTCTAACTTTTGATTGGAGCTTGCTAGATATATCATTCAAAGTATCCAAATTATGATTACAAAAAGTCCAACAACATACCAAGGTCAGATTCATTATAACTATTACAGGAAAGTATGTTTAGAATATGCAATCCTGAATTACCTAAAGCAGCCCTGTAGCAGTCTTTTCTGATTGGTCAGCATTTTACAGCCTGAGCCAAGCTGCTACCTGAGTAGGTGTAAAGAGGCCTGGGGCTGCAACAATACAGCCATTTGTTGGGAGGAGATTTGCTTCCTGGAAAACCCAGGGAGAGGATGGCACAGACTTTGTAATAAATGACATCTTGGTATTTTACCTTGTAAGAGTGTCATAGCTCTCACTTTTATATTTTACCAATACATGGATATTAAACATTGTACACTATTTATGCCTTTGTTATGTTTCCAAAGTGGTTCTAAAACATGTTCTGGGTGGAGGGGATGTCTTTTTTTGAACTAACTTGGGGAATATTTTGTGGAAATGCCCAAAGATTAAATATGCTGATTGCCTAAAGTGACTAAAAACAATGGATTAAACCCAGATCTGTGGCTGGGGGTGAAGGTTTGTTTTGTTCAGCATTCAGTCTATCATTTGCTCTGTTTGCTTTTGTTACCCTAAGTGGGAAGGGTATGCTCAGATGTGGGACCGTGCTCTCTGTGTTACTGGATTCAAGCTAGCCTGGCAGTTGAGGGCTGCTTCCCTGAAACCGGTCCCAGGATGATTGATTCCGGTTCTGGGAGGACTTGGCCTGGCAGTTGGGGATGGACTGTTCCCATGGGGAGCAGGGTCAAGACTGATTTGCATGTTGCTGGGTCCAAACTTGGGTGGCATGATGAGCGAATTAATGATGGATTAAACCTAGATCTGTGACTGGAGGTGAATGTTTGATTTGTTTAGCATTTCGTCCATCATCTGTTCTTTTTGCGTTTGCCTCAATTGACTAGGTGCACTATGTTGCATATGTGGCATAAAAATTGTATCATATGCCGACGATACCCAGCTTGTGGTTTCACTGACGCAAGAAAGCGCCGGCTACACCTCAGGAAACCTGATGAACTGCCTGGAGGATATAAAAAAGTGGATGACAGGCTCTTCATTAAAGCTGAATGGAGACAAAACGGAGCTCATGCTCCTAGGCTCTGTTTCACCCACTGTACTCCCTTCCATGTGGCCTGAATGTTTGGGTACACCTCCCATCCCTAAAGAGAGTGTAAAAAGCCTGGGAGTATGGCTGGATAAAAACCTCTCCTTCTCCACCCAGGCCACAAAACTTTCCGCCATCTGTTTTGGCTTACTTAGAACACTAAGGAAGGTCCTCCCCCTCCTCCCAATGGAAGCAAAACAAGTGGCAGTTCAGGGCCTGATCCAGTCCCGGCTGGACTCAAATAACGCTCTGTATGTGGGGGCCCCAGAGCTGTCCATGCAAAAACTGCAGGTCGTCCAAAACTGCGCAGCCCGCACGTTGCTGCAGATTCCAAGGACGCAGTCCGCAAAACCCGCCCTGGTTGCCCTACACTGGCTCCCAGTAAAGCAGAGAGTGGCATTTAAGGCACTATGCATCGCCCATCGAGCTTTCTGGGGGTCTGGCCCAAGGATCCTCAACAAACTGGTTACTCAATACCATCCCAATAGAAACCTCCGATCTACGGAAGCCTTTCTAGCCGTAGTCCCAAGAGTGCGGAGAGCCAGGACCGGAGGAAGGATGTTCTCCTTAAACGCTGCGAAGATGTGGAACACACTCCCGCTACAAATCAGAACCAATTCCAACTTACTCTCATTCCGAAAGCAGCTGAAAACTTACTTGTTTACCAGATCCACCTAAGCTCGTCTCCATCACTCATCAGTTCTGTTTTTTATGTCTCAGCGCTTGGACGCCCATTGGGCAGCAATCGCGCTTTACAAATCACAATACAATACAATACAATACAAATGAGACTGCCTTAAAGGTATCTCCAACCCTGGTCTGGGTGTGGGAGAAGTGAAACTGCACCGGGCGGCTTGACTTTGGCATGCTAACTGAATGCATGTGCAAAAATGCACTTTTAGACATTACATATGGTTTGAAGCACCCTTCTCCTCCGTTCACTTGTCACCAACCTCCTAACCAATAATCAGTGAAAACAAAGTATTAGACGAAACTAGTGGAACAAGTTCATGAGTCTGCAAAAGGAAAAAAATAACTTAACTAAATTTGGCAGCTTTAAAAAATTGAAGCCTGTAGTATTGTGTTTTTATCTAGGAACCTGAATCAATATTGCTATTGTATGCCCTTGTACGCTATAATCAATAATATCCTTATAATGGCATAAGAATCAGATCCATATTTAAGTAAATAGCCCTTGCAGTCCAAGGCACGGCAAAAGCTACTTCCTTGGATTCATAGAAAGCACAACGAGTTCTTTCGACACACCAAACCTCCAGCAACCTGGGAAATCCCCATTTGCTTTGTTTTGATTTGTAATAGAACTCCTGCGAGCACTGTAAGAATGGCCAGTTCTTAGTGACATCTTTATTGACGTCTTATGTCCAAACCTTACGTCAAACTCTGCACCTTTCAGGTATAAATATACCAACGTTGCCTTAAGCAAACACACGGTGGTGGTTTTGGAGCAGAGCAGCTATCTACTTGCCCGAGAGCCCAGCTGATGCGAGAGCCCACGGACGCTGCCCCTCCTCTTTGACGCGCTGAGAAAGACGCTGTCTTTCCTCCTGCTGAGAAAATCCAGCTCCGGCGTTTCCAGCCTACCCTTGCGGGTTGCTGGGATATCAAGTCCTGAGGAAAGAGATACCAGACCTCCTACATTCTATTCCCAAGGTACAGTGCTGACTAAACCCTTAAAGAGAATTCTTGAATCAGATTCTTGGCAAAACCAACTTAACTTAAACTGCTACTTACTTACTCCTTCCCATGTATTAGGCTTAGGTCAGGTACACCGGGGTAGGCGTATTTTAGAAGCACCAGTTGAGCACTTTAGTCAATGTATATATGTATGTATATATTTTATCCATTTTAAAGTATCTTATGGATAAAAAACCATATCAATGCTTTTACAGTATTATTTCATAATACTCCTTTTACTGTACGTACTTTACTTTATATTAAGTACTAGCAGCCCACCCCAGCGTTGCCCCAGGGGGCTTGGGGCAGCATTTCAGGCTTGCGTGCACTCCCGCCCCGGCCCCCGCCCGCCACAACATTGTCTGTGTCCCGGACAATGTCGCGGCGGGCGGGGGCCGGGGCAGGAGTGCACGCAAGCCTGAAATGCTGCCCCCAGACCCTGAGCCTTACCGCAGTTGTTCCGGGCCAACCTCCCGCACCGGCTCCCTCCCGTCCCGTGTCCCAGAGCCTTACCTGAGCTGCCGCTCCTCCCGAGCTCCTCACTTCACCACCGCTCCTCCTCG
This sequence comes from Lissotriton vulgaris, assembly GCF_964263255.1. Classification (NCBI taxonomy): domain Eukaryota; kingdom Metazoa; phylum Chordata; class Amphibia; order Caudata; family Salamandridae; genus Lissotriton; species Lissotriton vulgaris. The sequence continues at coordinate 938,469,887 of NC_141693.1, read as the reverse complement.
TCATCATGTACGTTGCGGCCAGCGCTACGTCGTGCCGTCAGCGTCGCGGCCGGCGCTACTTTCAGGGCACTACTTTTTTTTTTAAGTTATATTTTTAAATTTACGTTTTTTTTTATTTTCTAAAGCCTATGTCCATCTGCACACCCTGAGGATTACAACACTGTATTGGGTGTGTGGATTGGCGCTGTGGTTCCTGAGTTTACCTTGCCAAAAGGTTTATGTTCTCTCTTTATAATAGTAGTATAGATTGCAATTGTGGCAATTCATTTCTCTTGCATGAGAAGGAAGACTGCTCAATAAATAATACCTTTTTATTGAAAACGCCCGTCTCTCTATTCTCTGCACTCTGGTGAAACTAAGAACGCACAATTGACTGAGTGAAATAGCTGTCTATTGTTTTCACACGACTCTAGAGATTTACTCTTATTCTGGGGAGCAAAGTTGTCATGTTATATGGTTGTCGGAAGCTAATCCCTTCTTGTCTATCCAGGGAGGTTAAACTCCTCCTCGTTTATTCGAGAAAGTTTCTAGTGACCTCTGAGCTAGCTGGCACACCTTAAGTCTAATATAGTCAGTAGAGACCTAGTTGACCTCAGTCCTACGTCTACACTACTGAATATATTATTCCAATGCGCAGAGCCTATTGGGAATATAGGAACTACACTACAGTAGCACGATTACCCGAGAAACATTAAGGAACTCCAAAGGTACCTGCATGTCTGTAGAATCTGGTTGATCCACCTTGCAAAAAAAGTAAGCAGAAATATCAAATATTCATCTGCACTTGATGGAATGAATGCAGTCTGTATACAGTTCTGCAATAACCATCCTGTGTGGTTGATACAGTTGGACCACGTACTCGCATGCCTCAGGTTAGGGTGCTTCTTATACTGGCCATGTGATTACTACTTAAGTGGCTGATGAAAGCACCATCATTAGTTAGTCCATTGTACTATGTTAACCCTCTAAGGATATCCTGATGCTAGAACTTATCAATCCCATCCATGCGCTAATTCTGACAGTTCTCTGCTTTCACCTTCCTGGACTGAAGGTGGAAGAGCAAAGTTTTCCAAGCTTCAAATTGTTGACTTGTTGTCAAACACCAAGTCTAGTCTTGGTGGTCTTGCTGTTTGTTATGCTCAACTAGGAGCCTCTTCACATGAACTTCCTTGTCTGACCCTCTCTGCAGGCTGAGTGGGTGTGTCTGAAATGTTGCTCGTCATTGTTATTTTTATTTCTATCTAAAGGTTGAAGTGGTATTACCTTTGCTCTATCTATAGTTTTATCATTGGTTTGTTTATTGATGGTCCAGGTGAATCTATGCCTACCCTTGACTCTGCCCATGACACATGTGTGTGCCTTGCACTTGACAGGCAAGCTCGCTCCTGTGTCAGCGCTGAGGATACATCAAGGCATCATATTTGGCGTCAAAGAAACCAACTCAAAAAAGCACCCTAACAGGGACTTAAACTTCGCTAGTTGCTGGGATTTCAGATAGGGAGATTTGAATGCCCTTCAAGAAGCGCCCTTGCTCATTCCCTATAGCATTTCAGATAGATAATCACTCTCTTTTTCTTCCTTATCTGAAGTGATAAGGAGTACTATGAGTTCCTTTTTCTGATGGTAGAGTTTGACCCCCTTTTACATGGAACATGACATGGGGGTCCGTAGTGGCCCTGATATGAAGCATATATTTGGCATCATTGATTTTTTTAAAGAGAGTGTAGGTACCAGTCCATTTTTCTTCTGAAGCATGTCTCTTCATAGGCTCCATGGGGAACACTACTGTCATTCCATATACACACTCAGAGTTTCCTTTTAATCCTACAAATCCATGCTGAACCCCTGTCTTACTTGATATTAGTTTTGGCTTTATACACAAGCTGGACTTTTACCCTGCAAAATCCTACCATAATCAACCACTTCACCTGTGGGAGATCTTGGATTGCCTTCTTAATTCTCATTAAAAAGAGTGAGAAGACCTCAAACATTGTGACCAAAATTCAATTTGTAGTTGCTAATCTCATCGCTATTCTGTGCCACCTCCCTGTTTGTAAAAGCAGACATAGAAAGAAGATGTCTCGCTTCCTCCTTAATGGGGTTTCCAGATTTCCTATTATGCTCTCAGCATTTTGTTCAAATGTGCCATAAATTCAGTCGTTCGTGGGTGGTAGGGGATGGAGAACCTGTAATTCTCCCCAAACTCATTTTACAAGGCCTTCATGGATGTGGACATCAATATTGGTCTTTGGTCTAAAATGACTTCTTGTCTCAAACTGACCAGGTTCATGATGCCAAACTAGCAAGGTCCAGCAAAGGATTGGTAATGCTTCTAATGGGCCCTGCCTCGGAATGTCTAATGGCATGGTAAAACGTAACAAGCATGTACTTGTTGCGCGTATACTTAGGATAGAGATCAAAGAACAAACATTTTCCCTTAAAAAAAACACAGGTACTGTGATCACTGTGTTCTGACCATGAGACTTTCCTGATTAACAAGTGGGTAAAGTGAAGAAAAAAATCACCAAATTCACGCCAGCGTTGAGCTAGTAGAAGATCAAAGACAACCTTTATTTGTTCATTTTAAGGTCAAAATGCGAGCAAGAATTACCTCATTTGCCAGCCTCATCACAAACTTCTTGTGACACACTAGTACAATCAGCCTCTGGCTAGTTCCAGGTTCATAATGGACGCCATGTGATGAAGCTGAGGAAAAGGGAAGGTTTGGGACAGACAAGCTGCACTGCTTAGTACTGCTCAGACATAATCTCTGCTTCAGCAAAAATATTAACCTTTCTTCAAACAGGATATAGATTATATTCATGCCACATCAGAAGGCAACACGGTCTTAATGATTTGAAAAAGTCTCCCGTAAACTATTCATTAAATATTTGTGTATTTTTGGAAGAGGGAGTTTCATTGATTGTCATATACACTTTGGAGTTGTAGCTTCGAGCATTCGATGAATAAGTGAGTACAAACAGTAATTTAGGGGCCGATTAGGATTGCGGTTTTTCCGCATCCTCCGGGCCGAAGGAAGTGTCCGCCGGCCCGGAGGATGCGGAAAAACAGCTGCGGAGCCTTCAAAGACCCCCCGCCAGATTAGGATGGCTGCGGGGTCAGGAAGACCATCTGCCGCTTTTCCGCCGCGGTCGCCTTACGACCACGGCGGAAAAGCTCTAATATGGAGGCGGTGTCTAACAGACACCTCCAGCCATATTAGGATGGGGGTGCACAAATGGCTTTCCGCGGCGGCTTCTCCGCCATGGAAAGGCATGCGGTAATTCCTTTGGGGGCCCGTTGCTGGCCCCCAGGGTGCCGGGGGGGTGGGGAGTGCACATGGGGGGTACCTATGGTACCCCCTGCATTTGCATGCACAAAGCGGCAGGCCCCGCGCGGTGCCCGCCGCTTTGTGCATGCAAATGCGAAGCATGCATTTTTAACATTGCGGCGGGTGCTGCTACAAGCAGCACCCGCCGCAATGTTAAACATACAGGATGTGACCGCCAGGGTGGCGGTCACATCCTAATTTGCACGGAGGGACCGCCGCTGCCCCTGCGGACGGTACCACCTCCACTGGGGTGGCAGACAGATGCAGGTCCGTCCGCCATCGTAATAGGGCCCTTAGTGAACACAGAGCATCCCTCGCCAGTCTAATACAGTAAAGATGAAACATCAGCATGCAAAAATGTTTTGTATTATGCAGGCTAACGGAAACAATTGTTGCCTTCCTCTAGCTAATGCCTGTTTTACCTGTGATAAATTGACTAGACCCCCCCAAAAGGGAACTACACAAAATAATGAGCAAAAGTGGGAGGCAAACAAAGATTTCCATAGTACTTGTCCGATTACTTTCAAGACGGCCCCGTATATCAAGCTCCTGCAACAAATAATTGAAGACGGAAATCAATAATCATGTCCTATTGATTGCTTAGTATTTCCCTTTGTTTGAATAATGCATGAATGGTGCATTGCAATGAAGTTGCATGCAACGCACATCAAAAGAGAAACAAAATGAGCTCACTGCTATAATTTATGTGGTAAGATTTTTCATGGCTAAGTGTCCATAAAACTATTCCATAAAACCATCATAATAATAAAACACTTGTGAAGCAATTGTGTACGTGAGAGACAGTGTCCCGCCCATTTCTTGAATGGAACCTGGACTACTCTCTAGCACTGACAATGCTGGTTAAATAATTACAAAGACCATGAATTTCTGAGCAAATAAAAGGCTACAAGTTTTACTGATTTTAACACCAAAGACGTATTAATGAACGACCAGGCAACGCACATTATATTCACACAAAAGCAGTATAATTAACGTTAAAATCCCCCAGAGCCAACTGACCAGTCTAAACTAGCCTGCATACCCTTCATGCTGCATTATCTGTCCACCTGACCTTTAGAAACTGTGTACAGCATTTGAACAGCAGATAAAGGCTGCCCTGCTCCAGACCGAGTAAGGCCCTCATTACGAGTTGACCGATAAATGGTCCAGATTCCCCGCTCCTCCAAAGGGTCCAATATCGGGGGTACTGGGGTGGGGAATATCCAGTCCATTACAAGTTTGACCCTGAGGGGCCACTAGGAAATGAGGAATTACTGGGGGAACTGGAATTTCTGGGTTGCGTTCTGCTAGTAGTTGCCCCATTTTGGACAAAACATTCTCTTTGGGATTTTGGTGGCTTTTTAGTAGCCAAAATTTCCCAGTAAAAGTTAAGAGATCCGTGGTGTCCCTAATGATCTCATAATTCCAATAGGGCCGGTACGGCCCCATCGAAATTAGGAGGCAACTCGTAAGCAGGACGTTAGTACTAAGCATGTATCCTTGCCCCCATCAAACTACTTTTTTGACGCTCGCCACTGTTTTTTTTAGCTCTCCATCAACCAATCTTCCATTCCTTATTTCTCAATTGAGTTGTTCATGAATATGGGAATTTGAAATCTGTTCTTTGGTGAGTCGAGCTTTGTACCATATGATTCTGTACCTTCTAAAGGGTAGTGGAATTTCAGTGCTATCCTGGATGTTGGGAAAGTCTCATTGCAAAGGGTTATTTTCACGTTTTTATTATAAAGAAGCTAAGTTATGGTGATTTGTTTATTTGTTTAGAATTGCAGCAAACCATTCCAACCCTGAACTCCCCCGATGCAGAATCACCTCCCATTGTAGGTCTCTTTCTTGAATCTGACCTTAAACAGCGGATTTACTTTAGTGAATCTCAAATTTCATTTGCAAGTGCAATTCATGAGCATTTACTGGAGATATGTGTAACCAAAGTGCACCCATGCTTTGTAGACAACAGAGAGGGTTTTAACTTAATTCTCCTAATTCTCTCTACTTCCAGTAGTCAGTCCAGCTTTGTAATGGGCAGCGAGATAGGAGATGACTTCTGTAGTTTGACATAGAAACGCGCAGATTGGCTTTATAGATCAGGAACTTTCAGAATTTCGTTCATTAGTGCTTGGATTATAACCAACATTACAGTAGTCTAGCCTCAATAATGCCAAGGTCCAAGCAGTTCAATAGACGGACGAATTGAACTAACACGACCTTCAGCAGTGGGATCCTTCTCAACAACATGAGATGGAACTTGATGTCTTTCTTTATGGTTGCATAATGACTAAAGTGATTAAAACCAAACTCCAATTTGTTTTACTTTTCTGACAGGACCTGACATGGCAGCCAAGTATTCTGGCCAGTCAAGAGAAGGCTCTTCTCAGTAAGATCTCCAACTCTAAGGATTTCAATTGTTGATCCATTCAGGTAGAAATAGCTTTTTCAGGCAATAAGAGATGATGTCACTGTTTTCTTTGAGGCTGTATACTTGTATATGCAGTTGAATATCAGCCAGTTGTTTCTTTAGTAAAGGAACAATTATTTTTTTAAAGAGTGATTAGATTCATTCTGTTGATGGTGCAGCGTTCAGTAATGGCTGTGAGGAGCTGTGGGGTCCTGCGTTGGGGCAGCGCATTTTCAATGCGAGGTTGCGAGGCGATGCATCACACTGCGTCGGTTCTGCTTGGACCACAGCTGGGCTGGCAAAGTACCTTCAGGCTCACATCCAAGGGTCCAGGACTGGGTGGTGCCACCCCCAGTCCTAAAGGGCAAGACTCACAGTAGAGTCCAGGTGCTGGGTTCAAGGGGGTTGGAGCCTTTTCTGTCCCTCAGGCAATGATCAGGAGGGAGCCTAGTTGCTGTAAACACAACATGCCTGACCTGTAATTCCTACTATTAGTTGCTTGAAAAATTGGTACAAGGACAGAAAGATACAAGGAATTATATAAAGTGTGAAATAACATAAAGTGCAATATGCTCTTGAGGAAAACACTTGTCACATGGGCATTTCGAGATTGACGAAGACCAAGAGCCCTGCTATGGAACTGTGATGAGCGGCCAATTTATTAAATGTCTCATTAGGTTTCAGTTACTTTTGGAAACAATATGGAGAGAGGTTGAGCAACATTTAAATTAATACCTTGGTATAGTATTTATTAGCTCAATGATCATACTTGTATGTCTTTTTATTTTTTAATTGAAATAAGCACTTTCTCTTTATATTTTCATTCTTTTAATAGTTTGTGTTATGGTACTTATGAAATTAGAATTTATTGTGATTGTTTTAATTAAATGAGGCAAATAAATTGTTACTATTTCTATTACCCTGTACTGGAGAGGCTACCAAAAATGGAAAGTACATAAACCTAAAGAAGTAAGATAAAACCTATGCCGTATGTTATGTTCTAAAATAAGGTATGATTCAATCCTTGGTGTGGTAATCGGAGCAGGTAAGACTGCAAACCTCTGCTTTGTATCTGTTTCCGTAATGCGCTTCATAGAGCGATAATTAAAAAAACAAAAGTTTCACTCGCTCTTTAGCGCCAGAAACTCTGGATCAGTGAAGACCTCGGGGGCTCCAGTCTAAGAAAAACTGTTTACATAGACAAGCTGTTGATTCTTGTTGATAATGTCTAAAGATATACACTCCCTGAGTATTAATCTCGAAAAGCCTGTTTCTGGCATACGCCAAATCCTAATCCATAACAACAAAGATGAAATTCTTAAGCCATCCTTTAAATTATCCAATTGTGCCATGGTATGATGTAAGTTGCAGTGCACTAGGGTGTAGATAAACGCCTATTCACAAAATGTTTTTCCCTTTGGAGGGTATCAAATTTGATATAGCCTCAAACTCCTACCCTATAGAGCCCTACCTGTGTATATGTGGTTCTATAAACCTGAATCAGCTCTTTCATGGGCTTGTGCCCTAGCTAAGATGAAAAGTGGCAAATAGGGTATGTTATTCTATGGATTTGCTGTGTTCTTACATTTAATAGATTACCCAAAATTTGCTCTGCATCAAATGGGATCTCTAGATAGATTAAAAAAAATTACTTCACCACAAGAGTGTGTTTTATCATACAATATTTCAATTTAGTTTCTTTAGAACTGCTAATCATAATAAATTATTTTGCATGATTAATGTTTAGATCTGAATCCTGCATGAAAGAAGTAAAGGAATCCATCAGGATTTGCCACCCATTTGCAGTTCTAGCATTAAGCACTGCATCGTCTGCATAAAGGAGGGTAGGGATAGGGTGTTTCCACATTTTTGGCATGTTCTTCCACTTATATGAAAGGTAAATATCTAGTCCATTTATATATAAAAGAAAAAAAATTGAGCCAAAATACATCCCTGCCATAAACCATGATTAGAGTTAATCTTGGAAATACATTGCCCATCCGGGATAGAAGTCAATATAGGTAATCTAAAGGGAATGATCCCAAATTCTCTGTTAGTTTTCTGATCTTTTGGAAAAACAATAGATTTTTGGAGAGTTAGTCAGAGTCAACAAGTGCATGATGTACTATACTTATCCCTGAGACATATCTTAATTGGATTGTAGTCTGATTGAGTCTATGCAAAGTTGTCTCTTTCCTTGAAGGATTGCTCTGTGATGTTGCTCTAAGTGAACATTAAACAATTCTCTTCCAGATGCTATTCGAGTTAACCTCCACTGTCTATCAAGTTTCCAGTCCTGTCTTTTCACGTGGACCAGTTTCCATTTGATCCACTTGTTAACCATCGGCTCTGCTTGTCATGATTTATTTCATTGAAGTGAGCTCATTGCATCCCAGGGTTTGAAGATTTCTTTGGAAAAGTGATTTTCTGGAGATTACTAGAGAGTTCTTTGGAAGAATTATTCAAAAACAATTTCTTGGCTATTGTCAGATAATGAGAATGTTTCATCAAAGCAGATAAAAGCTTGGTGAAACCTGTTTGGGTTGTCAGCCCTTGCATTACTATGGAGATAGGGGATGATCTTTTTTAAGTTATTCAGTTTTATGCATTTACCTACAGCTTTTCTAACGAATGTGATTAAGTGATAATCTAGCCACTAATAGGCATTGACAGTTAAGTTTGAAATGTGCCTGCAGCAGTTGAAGAGCAGATTCAGAGTTTGTCCTGCTGAGTGTGTGGTGAGGAACGCTGTTGGGATAGCTGTATCTTTGTGGCATGCATGCATAGAGCGAGGTCTGGCCTAAGTGGTCTGATTTATTGCGTAATTAATTAAATTACAATTTTTCGCATGATAAAATAATAGTACAAAATTTAAACATTTTACTAAAATTGTTACTGCGCACAGCTGGAAAATAATACAAAAAACAATATTTAAAACTTTCATCCAGAGACAATCCAACTGTCTAGAGTTCTCAGTCTGTTTTTGCAGGTTCACGATTTCCTTTACAGTCCCTGGAGGTACGATGGCCATAATGTCCTGCCTCATTGGCCTTCCCCCTGTTCGGCTTGGCCAAGAAGTTTTTTCACCTCTGCCAGAAATTTGATTCCCTGGTACGCCAGAATTATAGAACTGTCTCCCAACCAATTTGTTACAGCTTGTCTACAGGAACGGATCTTTAGTTCGTTCATGGTGGGTTTCAGAAGTGGGAGCCTCTGTGCCGTAAGTGCCAGACATACACAAAGAAAATGGGCTAAGGTTTCTGTTTTATAACCACATAGCCGACATTGCTCCGTCTTGTAAGTACCTTTCCAGGATGGTAGTAAATCCTTTGAGATGTGCATACCCATCCTGTACTTTGTAAATGCTCTTTTTAGATACTCGCTAAAATGGGAAATTAAGTAAGCATGTGGTTTTACTGCTGTGAAAGAGTTGATAATAGTCCAGCCGTGCCGACGTTTTGTAAGAATACATTTATCTTCTTGAAAGGATTTCCTTTTTGCTGCCACATTGGCCGATCTACTTTGGCCTGCTTTATCCATCCCGGATTCCCATGCTGATTCCAATTCCAGCTCTTTCAAACAGAATTTCAAATACTTTCCCCAGGTACACGGGGTTCCGGTCTCCCCTTGGTTTTTAATTTCTTCCCAGCTTAGTCAGTCCATTGTATCTGGGTCTGCAGATCTAAGTTTGTAACAGAGTTTCACGAAGCCGCTCATGCTCCTGAATCTCTGGTTTTGCAGTCCAAATTCGAGCCTGTCTTGTGACACTGGGGCAGATTTTGTAAGATTAAAAACGGCTTTATAGATTTTGATTTGTAGCTCATTTAATAGGTCGACTTCCTTGCCACACCAAGTAACCAGGCCGTAGGATAGGGTGGGTAAAACTTGGGCCTCATAACTTTTAACAAGTGCTGATAATTTGGGCAGTCCATTTTTGCTTTTAGCAAATGGTAAGCGAAGATTAAGGATTGGGCTTTAGCTTGTATTGCGATTTTGTGCTCTATGTGTTTCGCTCGTTGTGGGCCTTTAGGCCCATAGGAATGAAAGGGGGTTATTCCTTCTTTGCGATTTGCAATTTGCTAATCGCAAATAGGGAATGTGTAGGAATCGTAATATATTTAGTGATTCCTACATGAATCCCGTTTTGCAAGTCCTTATTAGCGATTCCTTAATAATCGCTATTAAGGACTCGCAAAACGGGACTATGATGAATCTAGCTGTAAGTTCTTTATCCTGATTTAGAGTTGCGCAGAATGGTACTCCATCACAGACGTGGTAGCTATCCTCTCTATCTTACAAAAAGTGTTATAGGATGTAATGCACATGAATTAATGCGAACAACAGTCCCATTGCGTTTGTAATGGAGTAACCTGTCCGCTAAACCTTCATTGAGGCCCTTTGTGTCATTGCGGTACAACCTTTCAGCTTTAGTGATAGTGTGGTGGTGCCCAGATTACACATAATATTTCACAGAACTTAGAAACAAATATGTACCTCAAACATGTCCCAAATGTGGGTGTGTCCCATGAGGGCAGCTGATGAAATATTTATTAGGAATGGGTCATTAACTTGGATCCAGAGTATTCTGGTAGCTGCACTTCATCATTTTCATTCCTTGCAGTTATTGCTTACAATGTTTGCAGTTGTTACCTACATACTGTGAAATCACCATATTTTTTGGTTTATTTGCAATCGTTTCTAATAACATTTCCAGGCATTGATTTATCTTGTGAAATCTCTTAAAACCACTATTTATTGCTCATCCAAAGAGTGTATCTCTTTACTTTCAACAAGGGAGCACCCTTTAGACACGTCCTTCATCCAGGTGCCAGCATTCTGTGCAGTAATTGTTTATATTTTAAATATGTTCACTTTTTCTTTTCTTTGCATTAAAGTATGGACACCCTCTTTATTAAACTGTTTTACAAAATAAAGCACTGAGACACATGGCTACATTTTAACAGATTTTTACAAGAACCATATTGCTCATACGAATAATTATCTTCACTTATTATTTTAGGCCACCAAGTTGGAAAGAGACAAAAACCAGGAAGTAAAGCAGATCAAAGAGCACGAGCAGCACAAAAATATTGTGTTGGTGACAGAACTGAAGGCGAAACTCCATGAAGAGAAAATGAAGGAGCTGCAAGTTGTACGAGAAACCCTGTTGAGGCAACACGAGGCAGAGCTGCTGCGGGTCATAAAAATTAAAGACAATGAAAATCAAAGATTGCAGACCGTGGTGAGTGCCTTGCGTGATGGTGCACCAGAGAAGGTCAAGACTGTGCTTTACAGCGAAGCCAGAGAGGAAGCCAAGAAAACCTTCGAATTAGAGAAAGTCAAAATGCAGCAAGAAATTTCTGAGCTAAAGGGTGCCAAAAAGCAGGTGGAAGAGGCCTTGACTGTGCTTGCTCAGGCTGATAAAATGAAGGCCGCCGAGATCAGGAGTGTGTATCACCTGCATCAGGAGGAAATCAGTCGGATCAAGCGGGAATGTGAACGAGAAATACGCAGACTGGTATGTGCTCAAATTATTACCTTTTTGATAGCTAGAAATTTGTTTTCATTTCTTTAATATATTGCAAAATTCATTTTGTTAACAACTACTATAAAAATATAACATTATTAATTCTTACCCACTGTCTCTTAAAGTAAACTAAAACGTTCATGTTATTCTCCAAATATTTGAAACTAGTTAAAGAAGCTGAAATGCAGCATAAGGTGTATATTTATCTGTTTTCGGGTGTCTGGATTTGATGAATTTGACCAATGGCTTGATGTAGCATTGCTCCAAAAGTAAAAGTAAATGAGAATCTCACAAATATTCTCAAATTCGTAAGTGCTCTGTGATGAGGGGTTGGGACAATAAATATGAAAAGTGTTGGGATGAAAGATTGTTTCAGATCCGAATCACTACAAAAGTCCTAATATTAAGGTATAGGCGGGTGCACTCGGATGTATTTTTATTTTCTCATCGAACAAGTGACAAAGTCAGTTTTGAAAATAAAGATTGCAAATCAGAGCTTTTTGCTAGGATAGAGGGGAGAGTAGGATGAAAAGCAATAGAATTAAAACCTTTTAGTGCGGACTGAAACGTTACCGTAGTGCCAATATTCAACGTTTATTGTGGACCCCATCCCTGCTTGAAAAGATTTAAGACAGCACTTTTTTTTGTATTTATTGGATCATATGTAATTATGTGCCAAAGTTGCAAATTTGTGTACAGAAAACTGAAAAAAATATTTCTTCATGATTTGACATTTAAAAAAATTAAACACACATAAGCAAAACAAAAACTGTCATTGGTCACTAGACGAACTTATCAAATTACAAATGTTGTGCTTACGTGCCCGGCAACACTGATCAAGACCCATCACTGCACATCCTGTGGACCATAAAACCCACTTTTAGAGATGCAATGGCAAGTACCATTTACCTCCTAAAAAAGAAACCAACATCCCCTGAACAGACATGGGACACAGATCAGCATACACTAAATTCTACCATAAATACAAGACTCAACTATTGAATAAAAGTGGAATGGGTAAGTGGGAAACAATAGTTGTTGTGGGCAGTGCCGAAATTGCCATTGGCAGCAACAAGAATAAAGGGAAAATTGAGGCCTAGTCGCAGATCTTTCACTTTGCTCCTTGCCCACCTCCCAGGAAGTCACTATACCATCCATGTAGCTTCCAGCCACGTCATCGATGACCCAAAGTGTTGTATGTCATTGGTAGAAACTAGTAATGTTCCTGAGAAATTAAGGTCAAGTCAAGTATTCCTGGGGTGACAGGTTCAGCATAATCATGGTTGCTCTCATTGACTATGAACCTGCCAGGATTCCAAACTCCATTTCTGCTTCAAAATAGTGGAGAAGTGTGGCTCACTGGTTAGAGCAGGCAGACCCTGAAGCAGAGGTCAGACCCGGGACCAGGGCTCAATTCCCGACGCGGCAGGGTCTTGAGCTCCTATGTTCATGGACTCGATAATTCTTGCTTCGGTGCCTGACCTAATCATGGGTTCACACTCTGCAACTCTGGGCATTAAGCTTGCTTAATCTCCACAACGGCCCCCCCGCGGCGGGATGCCTGGCTTTCACCTTGGGGATGCCCTGTAGGGGCTATCTCACAGGGAAAAACCAGGACGGGTTCCAAAGGCAAGCTTTGAGATACCCCTTCGGGGGTCGATTCTGGCGCTATATAAGAATATAATAATAATAATAATAAAAATAAATATTTGAGACCATGCTCATATTGTTGAATGTCATTGAGGAGCATTTTCTACAGTCTAGAATTGATAAACCAGATAAAGAAAATGGAGTAAAATAATTTCATTATTTGCATTGAAAGATCACCAAATAGTAAAGAAACTCTGTACACCAGAGAAAATCCTCGTTCTTCATCCGGACTAAAATAATAAATGCATCCACCTTTAGCATTCAAGAGCCCATAAACTTCCCAAACATCCATTTAGATGATGGTCCTTGCCAGCCATTCAATGTCAGACACAGGCCCAGACCTGTCCTTTTTGTTCTACAAACTGAAAAGTCCTCTATCAGGGATGTAGGAGTCCGGGCCCCACTACCCCATCAAAGGAAAGTCTACATCACGTGTGAATGAATGGAAAAGTTACTCATCTTCTTCAAATATTGACTGCAGTGTTTAAAAACAAAGGAAGATAATAGAGGTCTTCTACACTGCCACAAAGACATGCATGCTGTCCGTCATTTATCATCCACACCCAGCAAGAGATGTCTATTTAATGCCATGAGTGACTGACATATTACCCCAGCTATGGATAAAAATTAGCATAAATTGCCCTGAAATATTCATGTTTACAAAAAAAGTGATGATGTATGCCCCTACTGACTTGTCCTAGGGTCAAGCAAGAACTGCATCCGAACCATCCGGAAGCAATCCTTGGCATGGCGCCATTTCAGGCTCCCAGGCCTGTTACTGGTCTAGAAAGGCTAAGCCAAGGCATGGGCAGTGGCGTAGCTAAAGCTTCTGGCACCCGGGGCTAACCCCCAGATTGCAGCCCATGGCAGGTAGCGGGTGAATTTGCAGTGTTTAAGTTATAACACCACTCTCTACTCCACTGCAGGTAAAAGCAAAGGTTGGAGCGGAGGTGCAGCGTGCCCAACACTAACCTCGCATCCCAATGTTGGGTGTCAGAGAGATTTACATAACATACAGAATAACAATAAATCACACAAGTGTGTAAATCAGTGTACAAGATGTGTTGCATGAGCTTAGCTCTTTCTCAAAGTCTTTCATTTATGGGATAGGCAGCCAACCAGCCCTGGTCATTTGCCAATCTGAGTCACTGTAATGTCATATGGGCCTATGTCGTCAAGTATCAGTTAATCCAGCGAATCCTCTTATGACATGTAATACAGTTGTAGCCAGAACAAGTAATAATGGTGGGGAGGTGGGATGAGGGTGGGTTGTGGGGGAAGTGGATAGACGACGGAATAAGGAAAGTAAAATAAAAACAAATAAAAAAAACACTTACCTTGCACTCGCCCCATTGCCAACTCAGCAATGCAGTGAGCACAAGGTAAGTGCTTTTATTTTGTTCTCCATTTTACTTTACCTATCCCGTCATTTGTCCACTATCCCCCCCGTCCCCCCCCCCCAAATGCCCTGCCCCACCGCTGTTACCTGTGCCGGAAGTGCCCGATGCAATATGAAACACAGAAACTGTTTTTTTTTTTACCACAGCGGTTACTTATATTTGGAATTTTAAAAGTTCAACGGGCTGGTGGATTATGATCTCCCCATCGGTGATCTAGAAACTCAGCTAATGTCCAGCCATTTTTCTGCCAGACACTTGTGCTTCCCAGAGTTTAATTTCGACTTTTGGCATGGAGCATATTGTTTCATATCAGCATTTTGCTTGTTATGAGCGTTTTAAAGAACTTTTAATTGCTGTAGTGACAGTGTTTTTAAATTAAATTACTGTTAATATAGAAAGGGTAGAAGTCTCAACCATGAACATGGGGCACAAGTAAAAGATGCTCAAAGAAGATCTAGACATATCTGTGTAATAAATGGTTTAACTTCAAAACCAACTATCCAGACTGGTGATCTCAAAGCCATATTATCTGACTAACTAGTGTGGGAAATAAGATATGCAGGTGGAAAAAGATGCAACTTTAAATGAGTGAAAATGCCATAATAGCCATAAGAAAATACCTGCATTTTCATGAAGCTCGAAGAATTTCAAAACTCTGGACCAAAGGAGAAGGCTAATTCAACCAGAAAGATCCAAGACCGGAAATGCAAACATAAAGGAAAGATCTTCTGAAAGTTGAAATAAGAATGAAAATAAAATTAGACATCCAAATCCTTCCGTAACTGCATGGGAGAGTGCTGCAGACATGAAAGCAACCTCAATACCAACATGCCCACACAAATAAAACCTCAATATTCAGGGGGGACATGTCTATCTGAGTTAATGTGAGGTAAAAGCTAGTAGCAGTTCCAAGACACAAAACAGACTAGTACTTAGCACCTAGATATATGCAGCAGATATCATGTTACCTTAAGTCAAATTATGTAAAGTCTATTTACTGATTAATCAAGCCAGTCTGCATCCCAGTGTAAACCACAGATGAAGCCGAGTTCCAAAAGTCAGTGAAGTTCATGACGTTAATAGCCAGGTCCTCTTACATGTACAACCAATTGAAAAATGGCTGTATATAACTATCAAAAATATTTGCAAAATTAAAATCCAAAGAACCGGGTTGCAAATTGATCTTGATGAGCAATAATCATGGAGTAATGGAATATTATCAAGAGATATGTTTTTTAAAGAATTGATCCAAAACATTTGTTTTAACATGAAACATGGCTCTGCAACCATAGAAGCTCATTGCTTATTTTTCTACATGTTTCTAGTATCGGAAGAAAAGGAGAAAGAGGAAATCCTCAGGTCTTCAAATCACCATTGTACTCAATGCCTGCAAATGTTTTTTATAGGGATAGTAGTACTACAGTGAACCTAATTTACATCGACAACATCAAGATAAAAAAATGGAGAGGAAAGGTAGAGGAATATTTGCAAATTAGCGTGGTTGCTCATATATAGATCAAGGAACAAAATTATGTATATATTATTTGGTTAATTAGCAGATGTCTGTGCCAAGGTAGACATTTTCCTACTCTCCAACACAGTCACTAGGGAAAAGTAATTCCACATCCATACAATTCATAGAGATTGCGTGAAGAAAAATATATATAGGAAGTGCCTCACACGACCACCATGAGCCTGTTGGCTGATACGCACCAACTGGGATGCTTTCTCATCATTGGCAGTTTTCCTATAAAATGCCGAAGGGACCAACATGAAGACTGAATCTAATAGCGCTATTTATGTGTACCCCTTTCAAGTCAAACACAAACATCAACCTCCCAAGTTCCTCATAAAGGAAGAAATGGCGGCCTATTGTCCTCACAAAAATGTGTATATTAAAAATGAATTAAATGTGGCATCTAGCATATGTATTTATTCCCTGCCCATGCTCATGATTAAAACCAAGTCAGATGTTTAGACTATTTTAATGTGAAAGGCCAAAATGTTTCATTGCCATTCAACAATTTCCTGGCAAATTCATCAGGTCACGAGGACCGATAATCACCCAGTTATGCACCAGACCATATGACCCCAGGTTGAATGCCTATCAGTAGGCAATTGGAAGAGCGTATCTGGACTCAAAATTGTGGTTGTCGCCAGTGCCTCAACCTCTCTGTAGAACCACCACTTGCAAAGCACAAGTTCAAATGCTGGCAAGCCAAGCAGTCAATTTAGCCCATCAATCTTATGTCTGTTAAGAGTTAAAAAAATAGAGGTGAGCCTTACTGTGGTACCAGAAGAAAAATGTAAGTATGTTTGGCTTCTGAGGTTAAAACAGCAGATCCATTAGTTTCTTATGCAGAGTAAAAGATCACCCTTGCTGCCTGTTCTCCTCTTTG
Source organism: Lissotriton vulgaris (assembly GCF_964263255.1). Taxonomy (NCBI): domain Eukaryota; kingdom Metazoa; phylum Chordata; class Amphibia; order Caudata; family Salamandridae; genus Lissotriton; species Lissotriton vulgaris. The sequence continues at coordinate 938,453,167 of NC_141693.1, read as the reverse complement.
GATGTGGTTAGAGAAAGCTGAGTTAGACAATGTCTTTTAATGCATCCTACAAGATAACAAGGACGGCAAATTGCTGACTGAATTGAAACAGGGAATAAATAATTTGCTGTCCAAAGAAAGACTGATACACAAGGGGAAACATTGAAGTTCATCATGGGTGAAAAGTCCTACAGAGATCACAAATCGTGGTGCAATTCATAGGAAAATAGATAGAGTATCTCCATTCGAAGAAAGTCAAGTCATTGTAAGCTTGACATTGACGATGGCCTTCATGCATCGCCCAACCAGAACAAACAAGGCATATATTAATTCTACCAGTGAACAGAAAAGCACATTTATTACATTGTATTTTGGCAAAGCTGGATCATTAACAATGTTCATCCTAAAGGACACACATAAATGATGAAAACAAATAATTCTTGTCCTCTTCTTTCACACCAGCCCTTACCATTACCTCCAACACTACTCTAACATTGGTCTTGTACCAAAATATCAAATTTTGATACTGGCCTGCACTCCACATCAGCTGTCGAATATAGACTACCAAAACATTGTCAATGTAAGTAGTTGGGCAGTTGAGAAGAGTAAATCTATTTCTCTCTGCATGCTTACTTTGATGATCTATTAGTGTCCTATATTCTGTGTCAATACAAGTTCATTTCGAAATTACCGACCTTGATATTTTGATACGCATCCCTAACAAGGTTCGAGTTCGAATACACATAATTTTTTGCAACAATTCTTTATTGGTATTTCAGTGGCGCCATGTGCCTGATACAATTTACAAAGAGTATCAGAAGTGAAGCACACGTTGAAGAAAAATATATAACAAAACACCAGACACTCATGTCCACCCGAAAGAAGCAAATCCAAAATTTCTATAGAGTAACACTACGCAGGGCAGTCCAAAAGGAAACAGACAGGACAAGGCTGTCACCTATTATTTGGTGGTGATAGCTGTAAGATGTATGGTGAAACCTACTCCCACCCCTTAAACGTTACTGAGCTCCCTCCTCCGTCGGGGTGTCTGAGGGTGCCCCATGAGTAATGGGGTTCCCAGACCTGGGCATATGCTTCCATGTGGTTGTTTCTCTTATAAAAAATGCTTTTGCTTGCCACAAACTTGGACAATTTGGAGAGGCAATATGTTCCACTAGGCACCTTAGCTTTCTGCCAATAACAAAGAATGCAGAGCTCATCTGAAGCCGGGCCTGTTGTTGCCAGTGTTTCCCATGTTTTGTAGGGATTTCTCAGTCAGACTTTTCATGTAAAAGAGCCAGCTTGGCCGACAATGTCAGACCAACTTTTTCCGAGCCACCAAGAGTCATCCACACCACCGACCAGTAACCAGAGAACACTGGACAAGACTACAAAACGAGCTCAATGTCACATCCCCTTTGTCCACAATACCAGCAGTCTTGATGTGTTATCAGGCCGGCCAGTGCAATTGAATCAAGGAAAAGATCCTGGGAAGGATGGCAAATGATTTGAATGAGGATCCAGAAATCAACTGAGATGAGTATGCTGCACTCTCTCCAGGATGGCCATTCAACTACCTGGCTAACCGACTCATATGCTTTCATTGTTCCAGATAGAGGCTGCTGTATGAAACCTTAGGTCCAGCTTGAGAGTCTTGTGGACCTGTTTACAGCTAAGGAAAATATGTACAATGATAGGGTTGGTGATCGCCCGCGTCCCTGGGTGTGCAACATACAGGTCATCAAAGGTAGCATCACATTGTGGTATGGCACTCTCAATCTTACATCAAATCAGCGGGTCCGTAATCCTCCCCAGCCAGCTGGTAGCTGTGACAAGTGGTGAGCTGTGTAATATGTGCTAACATGGGGAGGCATAACCCACTTCCCTCCGTATGTGCATATAGCTTGGACATGCAAAGGCTTGGTTTATCCATCCCCCTTATGAAGCCCTTAATCACCGAAGCCAACAGTGAACGGGTACACAGGGCAGTAACTTCCCCAGTACATAATTAAACCATAGGGCCGTCAGCATCATCGTAGCCTGTATGCAGCTTCATTGAGATAAATAGAGATGGGTCAATTTTGAAAAAATCCAAACTAGTAGAGGCCAATGAAAGGGACAGTGTGTCTTGTGCTAGATGTAGCAACCCTTAAGATATATAAATGCCTAAGTATTTTGGCCCCATCTGCACCCATTTCCCTCCCACTCTCTGTATGCAGGCTTGGGTGTTAACTATGGACATTGGCATTGCCTCACATTACCCCGAACAGTCGGGAAAGACATTCATGAGTGGGAGACTATCATTAAGATGTTGTCCACATAGAAGAATTATTTAATGCGCCCCTCTTCTGTGGGTAGGCCCTGTATGAGAGGCAATGTCCGATCACCAGTAGCTCCAATGCCAGGAGAAAAAGTAAGGGGAGAGTGGGTAACCCTGGTGATTGCCTTGCTTAATCCGAATCATACAGGCTTAATGACCCCCACATTTGACTTACACTGTGGCTTGTTTTATATACATTTGACTTTACTGATAAAATCCTGGCCCGAGCAAAGTGTTCCAAAACTCTGAATAGCTAAGACCATTTGCTGCGGCTGAATGCTTTCTCTGCATTCAAGCACAGTGCCAGTCGTTCGTCATAGTTTGTGAATCCCACAAAAGGTGGGCCAATGTGCTCATATGGTTGCAAGTAGAATGCCCACACACAAAGCCTATCTGTGATGGGTCACCTTCCGGATACTATTAACAAGGACTTTCATCATAATCTTCATCTCCACATTCAGTAAGGAGATCGAGAAATAGCATCCACATTCAAGGGGGTCCTTCCCATTCTTAAGGAGGACTGTAATAGTGGCCTTATTCAAAAGAGGGCCCAGGTTCACTGTTGTGATCTCCTCCTGAAAGGCACAGTGTATGAGTTGCACCAGTTGTGGTTTAAAAGCCTTATAAAATTTCCAAGGGGCACCGTCTTCACCTGCCGATTTACGCATTGGCGGATTGGCTTGGCCTCCTCAATTTCATCATAGGAAATATCCCCAGCCAACAAAGCTTGCCCTTTGATAAAACAGGGAAGTGAAAGGAGGACATAAACTGGTCCTCAGGATGGGTGAGGTCACTGCTATCAGAGTCATAGAGTTGTTCATAAATGGAGGCAAATGCCTCTGTGATGTCAGTGTGATGTGTAAGAAGGCAGCCTGTGAGGTGTCGGACAGCCAGTATAGAGACCTGAGCTTAATGTTGTGGAAGCTGGAAGGAGAAAAGGTCACCAACTTTTTCACCCCTCTCATGGGGCCACATGTACGGCACGTTTTAGCGATTACAAGTAGAGAATCTGGCCGTTTGCGGCTGCTAAAAATTCAATGGTCATATACCAACCTTATTTTCGAGTCGATAGCCTATTACCAACTCACAAAATAGGGTTTGGGAGTCAATATTAGGAAGGGGTGTTTCAAGGGGTCCCTTTCTAATAGTGAGTCGCAGGGGCATCTATGAATGTTTTGTGACCAGAATGTGGTGGCAAAACATTCATATTATACTGACTCCGTAAAGGAGGTGGTAACACATTTACAAACGGGAAGGGGCAGACAGTGATTCCAATGACCACTGCTTACTCATATAAAATGAAAAGGTAGCTCTTCATATTTCTTTTTTAAATGCATCCTATTTTCCTTTAAGGAAAACAGGCTGCAGTTCATTAAAAAAATATGTTTTATTTAAAAAGCAATCGCAGACTTGGAGGTCTGCTGACACCAGCATGCCACCATCCCTGTGAGTACAGGCCATTCTCAATGGGTTGCAAAGTGTGACTGACCTCATGACTATTGTTGAGGCAGGTCAATTGCATTCTCCATTGGGAAATGCAAACGGTGTTGCTAGCGCGCGCAGTTTCCCCCAGGTTACCCGAGTTACCAATTCTCTTACACGCACTGGGCCCTTGGCGTGAAAAAACCTTTTATTACCCCACTAATTTGTTTGGGTGATCCGGGTGAGGATTTCTCCTCCTGCACGCTGCCAAGAGTAATCAAGTTTGGATTTACCTCTGCTTACCATGTACCTGACTTACCACGGGCACAATTCTTACGACGGACCTGGAGCTATTAGGGAAAATAGTAGACAGGCCTAACATCCACTACACTTAAATCAGTAATATACTTTCCACACTTTTGTAAAATGACCACAGACACCTGATGAAGTTTAGAACTTTATATAAGAATTCAAAAAGAAGAAGCCAAGATAATAAGCGATACATAGAATAATATATCAAACATTAAAATCAACACCAATAGGTAACTTTGCATCAAAAGTATGACCATTAGGATATATGGGAGACTAAAGGTAGGAGGTTTTAGAACAAAACTAGTCACTGCAATTTTATACTAGAACGTAGGAATTGGGATGAGACCTAGGACATGTACTTAACCTAAGTATTTAAGCTATTCTTGCTAAGTTCACTGCAAACCACTAAAGGAAAGAGGAAAAAACGGGAACATGCTATGGTTTTATAAAATCAATGAGTTTCTAAAGGAGAGGGGGAGAGAAGGAACCAACTAAAATTCAGACACATATAATTGCAATGGCAATAAAGCAATAACACAGGTAAGAATGCTTTCACCAGATCAGATAAAAGGAGAGAGAGAGAGAAACTCAATCCCACAATCTATATTTACCTAGTTCAGATTGAAGACCAACCCTGGCCACGGGTCAGTTGGGAAGACGGGGACAGGGACCCTCAGAAAGGGAATGCCAGAATGCGAGCAGGTACAGCTTACGGACAGTAAGGACAGGATACCCCTCAGGTTCAGGTCAAGGACTGGGCCTCCCAGGGTACGACCAACACCCACAGCTTCGGACAGCAATGCCTGCGTTACCCCCTCCTGCAAGTAATCCGCCAGAAACCCCGATTGGATTTTCGAATTCCCCAGCAAAGTGCTTCGCCAGCACTTTAGGATTTTCCACCCCTTAGGAGATTTGTGGAAAGTATGGACAAAGTGCTCCGCAGCACTTTCAGAATGAGCACCTATTGAGATCGTAGGGTCAGTGACAGGTCTGCTACTCGGACAAGTCGGACAATTTTCCTAAGCTAAACTAGGGCAATTATACGGTTTTGGGGACCCTTAGACCACCCACTAATGTTGCAAGTGACAGTTTCCCACATTGTGATTGGTCAGGAGAGGTGGTGCGGTCATTACCACCTCCTAGAATTCAGTTTTCTCATGTTTAATATTCAATTTTGCACACCCGCCCCCCGGGTTCACGTTCCCATGCATGGAATACAGCAGTACAGGACAGTTCACAATAGGTAGCAACAGTATTGCTTTTTCCAAGGTAAGACTCCGTATTCCCAGCGATGTTCCCAGGCGCATTGTGCTTCAGGAGCCAGCTGGCTAGATTTAGCTTCTGCGCGGTTAGAACTTTCTCCGGTCATGTGACGGTGCCCAGCAGAGCTTCAAGTATGGCTCCGCTCATGATTGCCCCAGCCCACAAAGACGCGGTACATGAAAAGTAAGCGAAAACAAATTAAAATCATACATAAAAATGATCGCACTGTATACCAAGATAAAACTTAACCAACCCTTACTTTATAATGACTATAGCATTAAGGATTAGTGCGAAAAGACAGATAGGCTAAAGCAGCTGCAGCAAGCAGAGAGCGTGGTGAGAGACAAGCGGCCATATTTAGCATCAATGCGCATGAGCACAGAATCCCTCCAGAATGCGAGTGCGTCACATCACATGGGTATGACCGACGCATGCGCAGACTGAATTTCGGCAAAGCAGCCATTTTCAGTGCAAGCTTCGTTTTAGTACGAAAAGACAAACAAGCAAGCATCCTGGGGACACCCGCGTGTTGGGAAAACGCTTTATAAATGACGAATAACGAGGTTAATATTATTATGCAGTTTAGACAAGGGTTTTGCATACGAGCAAGGCGTTTTACGGGCAAATCCTTGCTCCATCAATCCCCTCTTTGATGATATTTACTATCATCACTACATGAAGGAAACAGATGCCAACTTTTCTCATTCATCCACATCACTCATCCGAATTTCAACAAATTTGTCGTTGAGTTTTCTTGCAGCTTCTCTATGAGAGTGGTCATTTTTCGCCTTTTTGTAAATTGCACTCTTCAACTCTTCTAATTCTAAATCATCAATATTTCTTTTCACCCCCCTCGGATTTACTGTATATTTCTTTTTGCACTTTTGACATTTGCAGCAGATAAAAATGATCAATACAATCACACCTATTATAACTATTGGCATCAGTATTTTCCACAAAATATTCCTACCTAAGTTAGTAAACCAACTACCTATAGAGGAGAGACCTCCAGTCAGTCTCGTCCAGGCACTGTCAACCTCCAATGGTTTGAGTTCCCTTTCCAAATTAGTTATGTTCTTCACATATTGTTTTAATTCGATACTTTTATCAGGAATGTAGGTGCAACAATGTTGCGCTTTCAGCATTCTACAGACTCCGCCCTCTTTTGCTAATAGGGTGTCAAGGGCAAGACGATTTTGTAAAACCATTGATCTGATCGCAACCATTTCAGTATTGACCAGCAGGAAACCAGCAGCAGTGTCCGTTGATAACCGGTCCACTACTGTAGACAGTTTGCAGATTCTATGGGTGTTCAGAACTACCCCCATTCCAGGTATCAGTGCACTAAAAATGTCACCTATAATTTCACCTACACTTTCGCGCCTACTACGCACTAAGCCATTAGTTTCATCATCGCTTCCAGCTGCATTATTCACATGGTATATTTTCGGGAAAACAATGCCAAAATAGCAGCTTCCATACCAGTGATCCGGCAATTTGAAATAAGCCTTGTTCCCACATATATAATATATTCCGGGAAACACAGGTTCTGACCCATTTTTGAAACCCCAGCCTCCAATTACCTTATAATTATGTTCACACTCGCTGGAACCGATGAATACATTGTTATAGTACTCTGTCTTTTCCCTATGGATACAAAGTTTCCCCTTTCTTTCAAAATCCAGCAACAAGGCAGGACTGGCTTCGCCTTCTGAGGTGTTATCCATGTGCTCAGCCCACCTAGGGATTCTATCTTTCTCGTCATTTGCCTTCTTTTGAAACTTTTCTCTCCTTCTGTCTGCCATCTTTATAAACATCTTTTCCTGCTCTTGCAGTGAACAGGTCAGATTGTCTTCTCTTGCTTGATCTAAGTCTATGTTCCCTATAGTCAGGAAATATTCTCCCATATAGCGGGTCATGTCACTTGTAGTATGTACACGGTTCAAATGTCCTCTAACAGGAAGTTCAGAAAATACTACGTCATCATTTGAATAATAGTACTGCAAGGTGCTTCTATAGAACAAGCTAGCTAATATACTACAGGAGATTCCATAGGTCAAAGGTAGATGGTGGTATGTCACGCCTTCAGCCACTGAGGTTGGTAGCTTCATGCAGACATAACAGTCCTCTATTTCCATAGCTTCTACATAATGCACTAATAGGTTAGCAAAAACATTCAGATGCGTCCTGTTTCTCATTTTGTGAAAATGTAGTCCATCCTCATCTGGTGCTTCTAAATTAGGTCGTGTGTGTGTCAGTCCTACTCTTTTGTCGCGTCTTTCTAGTCTTCGTGGTGTTTCTGCAGTCTGTACAACCCCTACATCTACTGCTTCGGGTTCAGTAGGGGACAAGTTTGGATCTCTACTTATCATAAAGGGTAGAAAAACGGTTAGTCCTATCCACATTACTATTAGCATAGCTACACTACACAAGCATATCTTACAACAGGTTTTGAGACACCCACACCGGGATCTCCCAGAGACACTCGGATCCGACATTTTTAGCTTACAGGTGGCTTTTGCTACCCCTCTTCGTTCCCTTGCACCAAAGGCTCACTTCGGGGTCTCTCTCAAGGAGGGTCTTCGTCCGAACTCCGATCAGCAATGGACTCGATGTCACTGTTGCCACTGTGGTGTGGCTCGTCAATTTCTTCCAACACAAAGTACGTCCACTCAGGGCTCCGATACAGTCGGTTCTGTTTCTTTATTCTGTCGCTCTTTCTCAGCGATTTGCCTTGGGCTGCACTTCTTTCACTTTGAGCCCTTTTTCGGTCTTTATCGTTTTCTTCGACTGTCTTTAGTCTGAGCCTTAGTCTCTTGACGTATCGGGGTGCACTTCTTCCTCCGTGCCTCCCAGTGGTTGAGGAGACTTCGCCTTCTCCGTGCACTCTTTTCACTTTTTGTTGTGGCACTTCTGTTTTCCTGCCTGTCTGACTAGTTCCAGGTCTTTCGTCTATTTCTTCTGCCTGGTCGCTAATCTGTCCCTGCTCAGATTCAAATCGCACTTTCTTTTTATTTCTGGTTACTGTTGTTTCCGTTGTCTGAGCACTTTGATCTAATTCTATCTGTTCCTGTTCATGCCCTTCGATCTCTTCGCTTTCTTCTGCATGAACGTCAGCTCTAATTTCTAACTGTCCCTTTCTCGGCTCCGGAGTTTCAGGAGGAGTCTCGAGGTCTTGATCTGACCCTACTTGGCCTATGTCCTGATCAGGTTCGTTGTGGCTTTCGTTGACCTGACCTTCTTCTTCTATTTCTGACTCACCTGGACTATCCCACTCACTGTCTAAGTAGGAATATTTCCTGGTTCGTATTGGATCATGAACTGGTTCGTCGGCGGGATACCATTCAACGTCTCGACTTGTGCTCGGCAGTTCGATGTCAGCTAGCTCCGGACTCTCTTCCTCGGAAGCCTCTTCAGCTGCGCTGCCTTCAGCTCCAGTCGCGTTTTCTCCGGGTACCCGCTTTGTGTGGCTGGCGTGGATCCACTTCGGTACACCAGCACACTTCACAGCAGTGGTAGTGACGAGGATCACTTGTCGTGGCTTTCCCCACCTTGGCTTCAGGCAACTGCTCCGGGTGTGTTTCTTTAACACCACCCAGTCTCCTGGTTGCAGATTGTGTGCTGGATCCCTTGGCCACTCGTCTTCTGTCTCTCCAATCTGCTGAGAGAGAGAACGCACTTGGTCACCCAGCTGCTTGCAGTATTCTAGCACCATATCATCAGAAATGCTTAGCAGTTTGTTTCCGGGTACCCATGCCTGGCGCATCACTCTTCCCATCAACACTTCATGGGGACTTAGGCCAGTCTTTCGATTCGGGATACTTCTCAAACTCATCAGCACCAGGGGTAAAGCCTCTATCCAGTTCATTTTTGTGGAATCACACATTTTTCCCAATCTGGACTTTAGTGTGCCATTTATTTGTTCCACTACCCCAGAAGCCTCTGGATGGTAGGCACAGTGCAATCTTTGCTTCATTTTGAATGCTTTACAGAGTTCCTCTAGGACATCGTTGGCAAAATGCCCACCTTGGTCCGTTTCGATCGTCTCTGGGATCCCATACCTAGGTATCAACTCCCTGAGCAATAATTTGGCTGTGGTGATAGCGTCATTTTTCTTAGCTGGATATGCTTCCACCCACCGGGAGAATAGACATACTATGACTAAGACATATCTATATCCTTTGCATCTGGGCATGGTTATGAAGTCTGCCTGCATTCTAACGAAGGGCCCTACTGCCTTTCCAATAGTGCTCTGCTTTACTACGGTCTTCTTTCCTGCATTGAATTGCTGACACACTAGGCACCTCTGGCAAAGCCTTTCCGCCTGGTTCTTGAACTTTGAATTACAGAACACCTGTTCAAACACCCGACACATCGCATCTCTTCCCATATGTGTTGGCTCATGTATCATTCTGACCATGGGGTCGATCAAACTATCAGGCAGCACAGGCCTCCCAGTCGGATTCACCACCACACCATCTTCTCTCAACTCGCATCCATTTGCGGCCCACCTGCCCTTTTCTTGCCTGTCTGTGGCTTGTTGCAACTCTTTTAATTCGTCCCACGTTGACACATTCTCAAACAACATAAGTTGGCAGCTGGTTCCATCCCACAGGGCAATTTGTAGGGACATATGGTGTCGGGCACAAAACTGTGCAATTTGGTCAGCGTACCTATTACCGGCAGTCACATCATCATTTCCAGATCTGTGAGCCGCACACTTGACCACAGCCAATTCATTGGGTAATTGGATAGCTTCCAGTAAGTCATGCACCACCTTCCCATTTCGGATAGGTGTGCCTGAGGAAGTCATGAATTCTCTTTGTAACCACAATTGGCCGAAGTCATGAACAACCCCGAAACAGTACTGACTGTCTGTGTAAACAGTAATTCTTTTGTTCTTTGCCCTCTTACATGCTCGAGTTAACGCGATGAGCTCCGCCACTTGTGCAGATTTCACCTCGCGCATGTAGGATGCCTCGATGGTTCCTGTCAGTGTAACCACAGCATAGGCAGCACTTAGACTTCCACTCTCATGTCTCAAACACGAGCCATCCACGAACATTGTTTTATCCCCGTCAAGTAGCGCTATTTCACGGATGTCTGGACGGGGTTTTGTGCTATATTCAGTTAGATCGATGCAATTATGTTCCCCTTCCTCATCAGAGTCTACATCCAGAGGGATAGGTAACAGTGTCGCAGGGTTTAGGACATTGCACCGAGAAATAGTTACATTTTCAGCACCAATCAAAATTCTCTCGTACCTAGTCAGCCGACTAGGTGTGAGGTACTGGGTCTTAGTTCTAGTCAGTAGGATGACAACAGAGTGAGGAACATAGACAGTGATGGGATGTCCCATGACAATGTTCTCACTCTGTTCCAGACTGACGCAAGTAGCAGCAACGGCTTTTAAGCAGCCAGGCAGTCCAGCAGCCACTGGATCTAGGGTGGCCGAAAAGTAGGCTACCGGTCTTCTGACTAATCCGTGCTCCTGGGTCAGGACCGAAAGAGCACAATTTTCTCTCGTGTCACAGAACAGCTCAAAGGGCTTAGTGTACTCAGGCATACCCAATGCAGGTGCGGTACATAGACAGTTTCTCAGAGTTACCCAAGCATTCATGCTTTCACTGTCCCAGTGGACGGGGTCTTCTACTCCTTTCTTTGTCATATTTATCAGGGGTCGGGCTAGAGCTGCAAATCCTACAATCCATTGTCTGCAGTAACCCACAACTCCCAAGAACATTCTCACCTCTTTCTGGGTGGTGGGCAGTTCCATTGCCTTAATTATTTTGATCCTTTCGGTAGTGACCTTCCTGATTCCTTTTTCTATCTGGTGCCCCAGATATTTTACTGAGTTTTTACAGAATTGTAATTTGTCAGGCGACACTTTATGTCCTCCTTTTCCTAGGTGATTCAGCAAGGCAATTGTGTCAGTGACACAGTCAGACTGGGTTTTAGATGCCACTAACAAGTCATCTATGTACTGCACCAAAACAGACTCTCTTGGCAGCACTAGGGATTCAAGGCACTTTTTCAATATCTGGTTGAAAATCGATGGACTTTCGGTGTACCCCTGGGGGACACGATTCCAGACATAGATATGGCTGTCAAATTCAAAACTGAAAAGGAATTTGCTTTTGGGATGCAATGGGATGGAAAAGAATGCGTGGCACAGATCGATGACAGTGAACCATTCTGCATTCCAGGGAATCTGGTATAGTATTACTGCAGGGTTGGGTACAATAGGACAGCAAGGCACAACAATTTGGTTTACCTTGCGCAAATCTTGCACCACCCGGTACTTCCCACTAGGCTTTTTGATCCCAATGATAGGCGAATTACAGGGGCTGCTCAACACTTCTTCTATTATTTCTGCTTCGAGCAGCCTCGTAATTTCAGTCGCTACTCCTGCCTTTACTTCTGCACTCATTTTGTACTGTCTGGTTTTCGGGTATACAGCATTAGTTTTTATTGCTATTTTAACTGTGTCCACATTTGCCATCAGGCCTACATCTTTTCCTGTGAAATCCCACACTTCTGGTACTACTCTTAGCTGGAGTTCCTCAGGTAAATCCTCAATTGTCAAAGGCTTGATATCAGCATCTTGTCTGACTAACATCAGTTTGTACAGGCCATCTTCATCGGGGGTCTGAATTTCAACGCCATTTGGCGTGCAGAAAATGGTACAACGCATCTTGCACAACAAATCACGTCCTAGTAGGTTTACAGGACTGGAATCACAGACCACAAATCTGTGCATTTCCTTGAAATTTCCTATAGAAATCTCCATTGGTTCAGTTACAGGGGTACTTATTATCTGATTTGAGACTCCCACTACTTGGATTGCTTCTCCCGAGAGGGGTAGGTTAGGAACATCCACTGTTCTTACAGTAGATCTGGTAGCACCAGTGTCCAACAGAAAGGTGACGTCTTTTCCCTCTACCTTTCCTTCAATGTATGGTCCAGTCTGGTCTACCGGTAAGGAGGCGCCAAGTACGCACTCCTCATCCTCCCCTCTCAGGCCCCGTCAATCTTGATCTTCACAAAGGAAGGTATCATTTAGCAAGTACTGTGGAATGACCGCGTTTCTTTCACTCTCAACCTCCCATACTTCCGCCCTCTCATTCTGCTGACCCTGACTCTTAAAATTCTGCCTAGGAGCGCGGGGTACTGGAGGTAATTTTACCTGTTGCTGGGTTTTTCTTGTCCCCTCTTTCGGCACCTGTGGATTTAAACCATTTACAGGGGCATTACCAGCCTGTAGGTGTGGACACTCGTCTCTCCAATGCCCCATCTGGCCGCACCCATGGCACGGAAACTTTTTCATGGCCTCTTCACGACTCATTTTAGGTCTGGGCTTTCCTCCCCCCCCAGAATTGGTATTCGGTACATTATTATCAGAAGTCATTTTACTTAACTGTTTTTCTTGCTGTTCAGCTAATTTTACCTGTGCCCACATCACTTTCTCCTTGAGGGCTTTCTTTTTATTTTCGATTTCATCTTCGCAGTATTTTGCATATTTCAGGACATCATCTATGGGTTTTCCCTGCCAACTGATTTTGTTATCTCGAATCCATTGTGATATTTCAGGCCTCAATCCTAGCACAAATCTGTAACTGAAATGGGTCATGTCTTTCATGTCTACATTATCGATACCACTGTAAGTTTTGAATACCTGTAGTAACCTTTCGTAAAATGAATGCACCGTTTCATCACGTTCTTGGGTGGTTCTATCTATTCTGGTCCAATCTGTTTCCTTTGCTGGCACCTTTTTCTTTAGGTACTGTATGACCTGGTCATATTTCCTCATTACATCCGGTGAAGGGGCTCCCGTTTTCTCATCTCTGGGATATTCATCATTAGGCCAATCAATTTCTATCTTACATTCGGTCCACAGATCTACAGGGACCACAATGTCGAAAAACCCATCCAGGTCTTTCAGCAGGCATTTCTGAACTTTTATGAAACGTTCTACCTGTCTGTACCAGTCAACTGGTTTCTCACGTAATTTCGGGAAGTCGTTTGTAAATGACACAATGTCTTGTCTGGACCAAGGGACATGGACATATTTTCCTCCCGGGACCTCTCTCATGGGGCACAATTTTTCTGTTGGGGTTACTTCCTTTAATACGAATTCTGAAGTTACGGACCCAGCCCTGCTGCCTTCCTTTTTCTTTGCCCACCTGGTTCTCCATTTCCCCACTTCGCCCCATTTCTGCAAGATTTTCAACAACTCTCTTACTTGGATCTGCTTTCCCATCACATTCAGGCTTTCTAAATCCTTGTCTGAGAAGTCTACTCTGTAAGGTTTCTGAAGAATTTTGGAGCGACTAACATCAACTCCCATTTCTGTGGCGGCATCCATTATCTTTTCATGGAGCACTCTAGCACTCCGGGTAAGATTTTTACTGATGAATAGTAACTCTTCTTCATTATACGAGCTCAGGCGCTCAACTCCCACGTTCCCAGCCATCATTTCTTCTATTTCTATTCTTAATTTATATATTTCCAATGCTTTAGGTTGGGGAGTGGTCTCCTTCTCTATCTCCTTTGTCCATCTGTCTAATTCTTCAGGGGAAACTAAAGAGGCGTTCCTATTTCCAGTTGCACTTTCAATCACCACTTCCTTTTGTCTGGGCTGACTTCTTGTCCCTACTACACTGGCCCTTGACTCCCTTATGGGCAGATCCATCAAACTTCCAGATTCACACTCACTTTCCTGATCCTCATCTATGAATACTTCCTTCCTCGGGGTCTGGAAGCTAGGAGTAGGCAATATTGGGGTGATAACAGGAGGAAGGGGACTAGTCAGGTAATTTTTATACATTGGGATAGCAGGACCAATAGTTACCGGAATGGTCAAAGAATCAGGATGGGGATGCATCTGGGCAATGGTTCTGACTAATTCCTCTCGCTGTTTAGTCAGGGCTTCTCTCTCTTTTTCCTGCAACCCCCTTTCGGCAGAATTGCCATGCAATACCTGAGGTACTAAGGACGGATAAATACTCGGGGCAGTCGGGGCAACCAATCGAGGGGGACTTTCCCCGAATGGCTGATAATTCGGGACTGTGGATTTAGGTCTGCAAAACCCATCCCTTCCACTATGTTTACTGCTTGTAGCTGTCCCGTCTGTATCACTATCCCTCCTACTTCGGGGGTAATTTGTAAAGGGATTTTGAGAATGCACCGGTTCTGATTCTGCTACATAGGGAGGTGGATTCTTCATTAACAAGTCTTCCAGGTGTTCATCTTCTATGTCCCCCATAGGTGCTAGGTGATGGGTCTTTTCTTTACTTTTTCCTCTTTTCTCCTCTAATACCCCCATCATGGGGAACAGCCCTTCAGTTAACATAGACTGCCTCCACTGTTTCATTTTCTGCTCTTTGGTTGGCGTTGGAAGTCTGGGATACCACTTACTCACTCCCTTATCCATTCGGGGTTTATCTCGCTCTGCAGCCTCTATCTCCCATTCCTCCAAAGCTTCGTACTGGGTCAACCTAGGTCTAGGGTGCAATTCATTCATGCGGGTCCTTAAGTTAAACAGGATCCGACCATTAAATGTACCTTCAACAGGGAATGCTAGGACTCCGTCATCTACAGTATACTTTGCCCAATTTTCTAGCCAGACACAAGTGTGATACCCTTTATCAAACAACATGAAAGAGGCAGGGGTATTTGGCGGGGGAATGAGTACGCCTTCCCTCGTTCTAATGGGCTTGTCAGTTTTGAAAAAATTCTTAATTTTGTCAGAGAATGACAATTTTCTCTTTATTCCATACATCATATGCGGTCTACCTCGTATAAGCTGATCCTTATGAAATCCTAGGTACTTTGGATTCGGTATGAAATCTGGATACCACATGCAACTCTCCAGACTCGCTTCTAACTCGGCTTGATTAATTTTGTTTACTTTTGTGCTTCCAATGCTAGCGCGACTTTTATTTCGCACCACCCAATCAGGTCAGAGAATACAACTACGGTTAACCAATGGGTGCGCGGCCTTTTCGCAAGACAGAGTCTCACGCTTCGGCACTCACCCCTCCTTTACAAATTCAGCTCCGCTACCCACCCGCTGTTTTGACCAATACCAGCGCGGCACGGAGTGACGTCAGAGCAGCTCTTCGACTGACTCCCTCCTTCACAAGGTAACGGAAACTTTTTACTCTCTCTAAAGTGCGAGTGCAAGTTTTAGTCGATAACACACAACGTTTGCCACTATGTCTGAGTGTTCTAAAGAGAGAAAAGACTTTTCTTTCGCTACTAGTAAACCACTTCTGTCTACTTTTCATTCACTCTGGATAGACTTCTTTGCCTGTCCCTTCACACTAGTAACATAGAACCCGTTATTCTTCTGGCTCATCCACCTTAGTCGGGGATATGTACTGAGCCAGGATTTCACCAGCGAACTATTTTACTTACCAGACAAGCCTCGGAGACCCTACTATTCCTTCCGTATGCGACCCTTACTAGGTGATATCGCAATGAAAGTTTTATAACGGACTCGTAGCTATCATTCACTCCAGAAACAAAAAGGTCCTAATTAGTGCTTCCAGTTACTCCTTTAACCCTGCACTAATGATTCAAACTTAGTGACTTCAACAGCTAACCGGATTCTACTCACCGTTAGCTAAAATACTTCCCCGGGGATTCGGACTACACTGAACATTTACAAACAATTCTGGGTTAATTCAACATGCAATATTTATAGCAGCAATGCAAAATCATGCACATTTACATATAAAAACACATTTCAAAATTTTTTTTGTAAAAATACAGTAGCAATCAGCAGCACGTTTTTATATTCAAGGTTTGTTTATGACTATCCTGTCTACCTAATCTAACTAGTCCAAACCATCCTCTGGCTGCCAGAAATTACTGCTAGCGCGCGCAGTTTCCCCCAGGTTACCCGAGTTACCAATTCTCTTACACGCACTGGGCCCTTGGCGTGAAAAAACCTTTTATTACCCCACTAATTTGTTTGGGTGATCCGGGTGAGGATTTCTCCTCCTGCACGCTGCCAAGAGTAATCAAGTTTGGATTTACCTCTGCTTACCATGTACCTGACTTACCACGGGCACAATTCTTACGACGGACCTGGAGCTATTAGGGAAAATAGTAGACAGGCCTAACATCCACTACACTTAAATCAGTAATATACTTTCCACACTTTTGTAAAATGACCACAGACACCTGATGAAGTTTAGAACTTTATATAAGAATTCAAAAAGAAGAAGCCAAGATAATAAGCGATACATAGAATAATATATCAAACATTAAAATCAACACCAATAGGTAACTTTGCATCAAAAGTATGACCATTAGGATATATGGGAGACTAAAGGTAGGAGGTTTTAGAACAAAACTAGTCACTGCAATTTTATACTAGAACGTAGGAATTGGGATGAGACCTAGGACATGTACTTAACCTAAGTATTTAAGCTATTCTTGCTAAGTTCACTGCAAACCACTAAAGGAAAGAGGAAAAAACGGGAACATGCTATGGTTTTATAAAATCAATGAGTTTCTAAAGGAGAGGGGGAGAGAAGGAACCAACTAAAATTCAGACACATATAATTGCAATGGCAATAAAGCAATAACACAGGTAAGAATGCTTTCACCAGATCAGATAAAAGGAGAGAGAGAGAGAAACGCAATCCCACAATCTATATTTACCTAGTTCAGATTGAAGACCAACCCTGGCCACGGGTCAGTTGGGAAGATGGGGACAGGGACCCTCAGAAAGGGAATGCCAGAATGCGAGCAGGTACAGCTTACGGACAGTAAGGACAGGATACCCCTCAGGTTCAGGTCAAGGACTGGGCCTCCCAGGGTACGACCAACACCCACAGCTTCGGACAGCAACGCCTGCGTTACCCCCTCCTGCAAGTAATCCGCCAGAAACCCCGATTGGATTTTCGAATTCCCCAGCAAAGTGCTTCGCCAGCACTTTAGGATTTTCCACCCCTTAGGAGATTTGTGGAAAGTATGGACAAAGTGCTCCGCAGCACTTTCAGAATGAGCACCTATTGAGATCGTAGGGTCAGTGACAGGTCTGCTACTCGGACAAGTCGGACAATTTTCCTAAGCTAAACTAGGGCAATTATACGGTTTTGGGGACCCTTAGACCACCCACTAATGTTGCAAGTGACAGTTTCCCACATTGTGATTGGTCAGGAGAGGTGGTGCGGTCATTACCACCTCCTAGAATTCAGTTTTCTCATGTTTAATATTCAATTTTGCACACCCGCCCCCCGGGTTCACGTTCCCATGCATGGAATACAGCAGTACAGGACAGTTCACAATAGGTAGCAACAGTATTGCTTTTTCCAAGGTAAGACTCCGTATTCCCAGCGATGTTCCCAGGCGCATTGTGCTTCAGGAGCCAGCTGGCTAGATTTAGCTTCTGCGCGGTTAGAACTTTCTCCGGTCATGTGACGGTGCCCAGCAGAGCTTCAAGTATGGCTCCGCTCATGATTGCCCCAGCCCACAAAGACGCGGTACATGAAAAGTAAGCGAAAACAAATTAAAATCATACATAAAAATGATCGCACTGTATACCAAGATAAAACTTAACCAACCCTTACTTTATAATGACTATAGCATTAAGGATTAGTGCGAAAAGACAGATAGGCTAAAGCAGCTGCAGCAAGCAGAGAGCGTGGTGAGAGACAAGCGGCCATATTTAGCATCAATGCGCATGAGCACAGAATCCCTCCAGAATGCGAGTGCGTCACATCACATGGGTATGACCGACGCATGCGCAGACTGAATTTCGGCAAAGCAGCCATTTTCAGTGCAAGCTTCGTTTTAGTACGAAAAGACAAACAAGCAAGCATCCTGGGGACACCCGCGTGTTGGGAAAACGCTTTATAAATGACGAATAACGAGGTTAATATTATTATGCAGTTTAGACAAGGGTTTTGCATACGAGCAAGGCGTTTTACGGGCAAATCCTTGCTCCATCAGTGTCTGAGACACTGTTTTACATAGCATTTTGCGAGTTCCTAATTGGAAGTCGCAATAAGACGGAATTAGGAACTCGCAAAATGTTTCCATCATACATATGGCCCTAGGTGTCTCCATTTAAGCTTTCAGAGAGTTCAGAGAACCTTTTCCACAGCAGCAGTATGAAGTGCATTTTATTCCAGTTTGGCGACTTGCAGTTTATGGTGATTAGCTAGTGCGCATACACATGTTTGTATTTGGGCACAAAAATCACTCCCCTTGGATTTATCTCTTTTTTTAGTATTTTTAAGTTACAGAAGTAAACAAGCAGATCAGCACAGAACGGGCTTTGTTTGGGCCCTAGTCACATAAAAAGTAGTAAATCGGCACCCGTAGATTTACTTCCACTTGTGAATGCAAATTACTACTTTCTGGATTCACCTATTCTGATTGGAATCAGCATTTAAAGATGTGCCTGGCATAGTATTCCATATAGATTCTAATGGGATTAATGTGTTTCATTTTTTTTTTTTTTTACATTCTCTCCCAACAGCCTAGTTTTACATGATGGAGAACACCTTTACAAGGGGAATGGATTCCCTCATGCAAATGCACTTTAACATTTAAAATATATTACCCCATATATGTTCTCCACGTCATAGCCATGAACTATGAGGTCGACTCGCCTCCTGACAGGGAAACACTACCCAAGCTTTCCTTTATTTCAATTAAATTGAACCCACTAATTGTGTAAAATGCATCTCCCCTTAACCACTTTCTGTCCCTTTATCTTCATGACAGAGAACGCTATGGTATATGGCAGTAAGGTAAGCCGTAATTCCTCTTCATTTATGCATTAATTTAGCAGTTACTTGATTCCTACCATTTTTGGTGCTGCCGATAGGACGCGTGCTTCCCATTCAGGTGCTTGAGCTGGGGCGGGAGGCTTTTCCACAGCATGTTCTGTCAAGAATAGTGCTGGAGGAGATGTAAATTGCACTCCGGCTCACTGGTCTCTGTGCTCCCATGCAAGCGTGCATGGATTATAGAGCACAGGCGCCAGTACATTCTTGAGGAATTTGATCTTGCGAGGTAAGATTCGGTTGCTTAGCAACCTATTTAAACAGAAAGACACTGCTACGGTGTGTCTTACTGACACAATGTAGCTGGTTCCCAGTACTTCTGCGGCAGGGCAATCTGCTAATGAAGAAGGCTTGTCTATCTCAGAGTTGCAGACTTCAATTCATGAAGCTGTTCCCTCAGCATTGGTTCAATTAGTGCCCAAATAGCAAAATCTGTCTTCTGAGGATAATGAGGATTCTGAAGTCGGTCCCAGGGGCAGATATGTGCAAGGTCCTTAGTTTCAGGATGTGTTGAAATATGTGAGAGAGATGTTGGGTTTCCAAGCGAAACAGCTTGTGGAGGACTAATTCCTCTCACAATACAGAACCCCAGCAGCATGTGACTTTCCCATTCATGAAGTCAGTGAATGTGTCTTCCTAAAGGACTGAAAAGACATTGACAAAGCTAGCTTTCCACACTCTTTGGCAAAAAGATGTGTTCTGCAGTCATTCCAGGAGAAGGTCCCACAACAGCCTAAAGTATATTAGATTTTTGTAAGCGTCTTTGGCCTCTGAAGGGGCATCTTTGGTAGATACTAATCATACAAAAGTGGAAATCTCATTGAAGAGGGCTTACACTGCCTCTAATTTTTCTATTTGGGCTGCCACCTATGCAGCTTAATGTTCTCAAACTTTACTAAAGGATTTCATGCTTTTGTTTGAGGCTCTTCAGGAGCAGAGGGACACTACACTAGCTAATAAAGAAATATTTGCGCAATTTTTACCAGATAGCTCTTTTGGGCTTCTGCTACAGCAGCAGCAGTCTCTATTGATGCACAACGTCATTTGTGGCTCAAGTTTTGGAACGTAGATCAATCCCAAAAAGTGTTTATTCTGCGGCTGCCTTTTACAGGGAATAAATTACACTCTGCACAATTCAAAGATGGTAAGGAAGGCTGCTGAGGACATAAAGATTCTACAACCATTTCGTCCTTACAATGTGAAGAAATCTTTTATCCAAAAGATACATAATCAAGCTCTTCGAAATAAGAAGCCCTTTCAAGGCTGCTCTCGTGTTCAGAGAGCTGCGATGGAAGGAAAACCCCGGCTGCAGCAGAAGTCCCAACACCAGCTTCAAGCAAACAAATGACAATCAATCAGATATGGTGGGAGGAAGAATAGCCCACTTGTTTCCAAGTTGGCAAAACCTAACTTCATACAAGTGGGTACTCAACATTTTCCAGTATGGTTATTAAATAATTTTTCAAACTCCCCCAGTGGAACCCTTCTATGTTCAGACACAGCTGCCAAAGAATCGACTGAAACTTCAGGCAATTCATCTGGTGGTGCTGAACATGCTTCGAAAGTGGGTAATAATTCCAGTTCCACACCACCAACATCAGTAATGGTACTATTCAATTCGGAAGATTCTGACCTATCCTAGTTTTGAAACAGCTCAACACTTGTGTACAATAACTTCCATACAAAATGGTGACACTGCAGCAGATCATTCCGGCTATACATCCAAGATCTCAGAGATTCCTTTGTTTCACAGTCAGAGGCAATCATTTCCATTTCAGAGTGTTCCCTTTTGGCCTCTCCCCCTCACTGAGAATCTTCATGATGTTACTAGCTCTAGTAGTAGCTCACATGAATTTGCTTGGGGTGCAATTGTTTCCATATTTGGAGGATTTGCTTAATTGTTGCATCTTTTTTTTCCAAGGCTCAGGAAGATATACAGTGGACCATTCAATTGCCGTAATCTCTAGAACTGGTTCTGAACTAGAAGAAATCACATCTAATCCCAGTATGTCAAATACAATAATTTGATTTAAAAAAGGTGAATGTGTCTCTGCCCGAAGACAGAATGGAGAATCTCAAGTCCAAACTCCAAAAATTGTTAAAGCAGACAACAGCTACAGTCAGACAACTCCAGTGTCTCACGTCCCTATGCACAGCATTTGTTCCATTGTCAACGCTTCACCTCAAACCATTGGTGCAACCTGTTCTAGCTTACTGGTCTCTGACTTCCCTAGATTACAATGCACAAATCCCGATTACACCCATCAATATTCAAGTACTCTGGTGGTGGCTGTCACAAAAGAACCATCTGCAAGTATGCATATGACAAATACCCTTCCTCTGATCATTATGACAGACACTAGTCAATGTGGTTGGTGGAGGGCCCTAGGTTCTCAGGAGGTACAACGGTAGTAGCTGGAGTCAGAAAGCCTCAACTCCTAAAAATAGAGGGAGTTAGCAGCAACAGGCAGGGCATTGTTGACTTTGAGAATGTTAAGAGGAGGGAACCTGTCTTAGTCAGACCAGACAACCAGGTGGCAACAGCTTATATAAACAGACAGGAAGAGACATGATGCCTGACTCTTGCATCTCTGGCCAGGGGAAATCTTGAGCTGGGGCGATAAGAACATGTACTCTATCAAAGCAGTATATATTAAAGGGTCATCCAATGTCCACGCAGACAGTTTCATCCTGAATTCCATCCTCCATAGACCTCCACCTATCTCGCCAATCCTTCCAGCTGGTGACAAACCAGTTTGTTCTTCTTGTCTTGGACTTCTTTGCATACCCATTGAATGCTCTTCTCAGGTTGCTCTGTACAGAGACTGCATGGCCACAGGCTTGTGGCACAGATGCTTGGACTCTTCCAAGGCCACAAGAGCTCCTGTTTGCCTTTACTTAATTTCCCCTCCTCTAGAGGCTGCTTTAGAGGATTCGGAGGGAGTCTGTCACAGTTTTTCTTGTGGCTCCATTCATGTCTCTATAGTTTCCAATTCTGATTCAGCTTTCTCTAGAACCCTGCCTTTACTTTCCTCTTCCTCTTCCTCTTTAATTCCCGGACCAAAATCCATCGGATACATTTGCCAGCTTGGAAGTTGAGTGGTCTGGATTGCAAAACCTAGGTTGCTCTAAAGAAGTAGCATGTGATAGCCAATCAGCAAATAGATTCCATATTGAAATCATATGCAAAACACTGGAAAAACTTTTCTTCCTTATGTTCTGTAATGGGTCTGGATCCAGTGTTAGGGGATCCATTTAAATTACTAAAGGCTTCTCTCCTTCTGCCTTAGCCTACCAATGGGTGGCCATAACATCCTGCAGGGAAACTTGAGGAAATATTTTGATATTCTCCCTCTAGTCACAAAACTTTTCCGGGCAAGAAAACCTTTCATGTCCCCTCCGTTGCATTTCTGTGATCTTTTGGTGGTTTTGAAAGGATTACAGAGGGAACACTGTGACCCATTGTAGCAAGCTGAAATGACTTGGTTGTCTGCAAAAATAGACTTTTTGTTTGCAATTACTTTGGCTTAAAGTTTCATCGAGCAGTCACCTCGTATAATTACTTATCCATACTTAAAATTATTTCTGGACAAGGTTGTTTTACATCCAGTTCCAGCACTGAAGACAAAAATCCTATCAACTTTCTATACAGATCAGGAAATAATTCTTCCTGTCTCCACTTCTGATCAGGATTTTCCATCTTCACTGTATGTGCAAAGGACCAACCTCATTTATTTGGATAAGACTAAACATTTGCTTCAAAACGGAAAAAGGCTACTCGGACAACCATTAGTAGATGGCTCTGCTAAGCCATACAAAAGGATTATGAAAATCTGGGTCCGACACTACAAGGAAAAGTATTGGCCAGGTCTTCTAGGACAGAAGCGGCTTCATGGGCTGGAGCAGGCAGTGTTACCCTGCAGTAAATGTGTTGAGCAGCAACCTGAGCTATATCACATACTTTTCTCTCTCAATATAAATTGGACATTTTGTCTGCAGACACTAATAATTGTGTTTTTTCTGTGCTATTCATTTCTTTGAATAAATATTTCAATGTTGGCATAATATATTTGTGTCTGTTATTTATAGCTTTGGTCAATACTCATGGGTCATGGCTATGATGAGAAGGACATACATGAGGTAATGAATAGATTACTTACTGGTGATCTTCATTACCCATAGGATAGTCCTTCTCATCATAGCCGAAGCCCACTCCTGTCCGTTCCTGAGACACATTTATGTTTGGCTTAATAACATACAGAAAGTGGTTGGTTAAGGGGAGGCGCCTTTTACCAGATAGGTGGGTGCAATGTAATAGAAATAAAGGAAACTTGGGAATCATTTCTTTGTCAGGAGGCGAGGCAGCCTCATGGGACCTGGCTATGATGAGGAGCAGTATTCTATGGGTGACGTAGTTCACCGGTAAGTAATCTGTTCATTCTCCTGGAGAAAAAGTATTTCCCCTACATTCCTACCTAAAGTCGGGTGATACATTTTAATTCTTACCTTGGAAGGAAAGTTAGCCCAGCCTTTTGATGGATTAAATCTCCAATCATTTCCATGGTATTAAAGAGTTGGACTGTAATTTGAGAATGTCAACAAACTTCTATGCTTGTCAGTGTAACAAAACTTTCAAGACAATCCATGGTGTGAGATGCCCATGTTCCTACCCCTTTAGTAAATTTATGACTGTGGTGATATCCACTCCGCCCTCGTAAATCGCCTGCCCTGAAACCCATTGTGAATTACTCACAGGAGTAGAAAAGGTAAATTTACCTTTGTGATTAGGGCCCTCAGTCTTAAATGACTTGATTGTAAATGTGATATGTGTTCTTTGATGGCCTCGTTCAAACATCAAGGACTTGCTGAACTGATCTTTGAGCTAAAACTTGCAAGAGTTTCCTTTGTTGCTTTTATTTGTAAGTAATTATAGGGCGTCACATGTCACACTGAGATTTATGAGCTTACTTAACGTAGATGTTACAATAGGACTAAAAACCACAGAGACCTTTGTGCCAGTAATCCGGTGTATTTCTGCACCTAATCAACAGAGTGAGGTCAAAGGAATTGAGTAATGTATACAAATGTGTTTCATAGGGTGGATCACAAAGCCCTCCTTTTGAAATGCTCCCATAATATTAAATATAGTTTTGGAGAAATGTTCCAACATTTTAGGACTCAAAACGATTCCCAGAAACACTGGAAATCTACACCGGTTGTGAATTGTCCACGCATAAAATTTGTGAATCTGGAATTTCTCCAAAAAGTAAATTCCACATGTTTGAAATAAAATGATAATTTCTCTTGTATCTTTTGTACTACATATTAGGGTTTTCTCTTTTTGAAATACTAACCATATTTATGTAATCCGCAAAGTCTCACAGTAGCAGTGATTTACAGCGTCACAGACTATGGGCCTCACTAGGAGAGAGCCCTTAATTGACGAGATAATCCTGCACTCAGTAAATACAGATACACAGATTCCACAGGGTTCAGTATTTACCAGGTGTGATATTACATTGCCTTACAAGCATCAGGATGGTGAAAAACTCTCTAATTTCATATGTCTACCCACACTCTGAGCTGACCTGTTCCACCAGGCATTAGCTTCCTAAATTTGAATGGAGAAAAATGTGTGAAATGTCTGCACGCATTGCAATCGCTGTACAGGCGCAACATCTTATTTACCACCTAATCTGAATTACTGGTCCTCCTTAAATGAGGTCCAATTGAAGCATTTACAGTAAAAGTAACGTTAATTTTGTGATTTCAATTAACTGATTTATGTGGAATATCTGTTAAAAAGCATACAATCCTGACCCACGGATGCCAGAGATTAGCTTGACAGTGTGTGCCAAAAAAGACGTTGGTAACTTATAAAAAAAGCCATGAATTTGCAATAGCTATTTCGCCTTACCTGTGATTAATGCTATTGTGAAATACAGCGTTACACAGTACTTTCATTTGTTCTTCAAATTATTTCTATTTATGTTCAGGGAAATTACCTCTGTAAATAAAATTGTAACTCCCACCACAATCCAGCTTTCTCTTGGTTGAAACATACTGACATTTTTATGCATGTGTAATAACTTTTGCTCAAAGGGACATAATGTTTTCAGAATCCGTTATAAAAATAGTCGTCTCAATGTAGTGCATCTGAAAAAGAATTTCTTACATTTACTTACTTCGCCTATTTGCTTTTTTAAAAAGTTTACTCCCCAAACTAAACATGAGAGCACAACATATGTAAATATAATAAGATGCCATAATATTATTTAATTACTTTGAATTTTGAAGAGATATTTAAGCAGGAAGTGACTTGTGAAGCAACAATAGAATAATTCTAAAAACAAAGTAACATATTAAGATGATAGGTAAATATCCTAGTTCTCGTCCAGGGACTCTATATAGCAATACAAAGTGTCCCATGTAGAAAGTCCTTTGTGGTCAGAAACTCTCAGGTGTTGTGACCACAAATGGGCATTTTACGATGTACAAAGGTCCTTTTATGAGTCTTCCAATTCATAAAAGGGCTAGAACGACCACTCTCAAGTTGTAAATGGGCGGGGCCATGAAAGGCGCATCTACAAGTTACAAAAGTATGTATCAATGGTTTGTCACTGCAATTGTATTGCAATCTATTAGTCAGTTTAGAACAACTAGTTGGGGTGGTAACTGATTTGCAAAAGGAAGGCTGTCCTGCAGATGCAGTTTTCTTTTGAGAATTGTATGATTGCGTGCTCAGCGACATCAAGCAATGAACTAGAGGGCCCTTGCCAGCTCCCCCTACAATGTCTTCCCAAGTGGGATTTTCTTTAAAGCAGCTCCTGTTCTCTTTTGGAATGCTAACAGAAGAACAGAGGTTTGCTGTCCATTTCAGGCCACCATCCATGCGCTCGTAGCCAATAGTAATATCTAATATAGTGACTTGCTTAATTGATATTCATCAGACAGGTTATTCTGTGAATGGCCATTTTGTGAAGTGACCTATTAGTGCAATGACAGACAGGTCTCAAAGAGTTGATGCTCAATTTGAATCTACTATTTACACCGGCCGAAAACTCCTTTTAATGTGTGACTAGGAGCCTTTAGTAACAGAGTTATGATGCAGTCTGTATTTACAAAGCTACATTTTGTACACAAAATATACATTTAATGATTTAGATGATGGAAGTTTTCACTTATGTTCATTTTCCTTGTTTGAGAGGATTTACTAGCACTTGCTAACAGTATTTTCTGCAAAGTAGATATTAGGCAAACTTGCTTAAAAAATAGATGCAAAACACAAACGTGAAGAATGTCCAGATTAAAGATAAGCCACTGTTAAACATACAGATACAAGCCACTGGTGCATTTTCAGGGGTTCAGTTTTCTTCATTCACCCACTAAAGCAATCAACTATATGATTAAGCAAATTAGCATCAGCATGCTGATTGATTTACAGCACCGGTTAAAAGTCTGGCTTATCTAAAACTGTAAATACCCTACTTAAGTCAAAGGAAGAGATTATTAATGAAGAAGGATTGAAATGTGAACATTTAGAGCATGATTAAGAGTTACATTTCTATTGCAATGGGACTGTAATAAAAGATTCTTCCAAATTCACCTTTACAATTATTTGTCCTAGAAAGGAAGCCAAAGAAAAGCTACTAAAAGTAGATTGTGCACACTCAAAACGTTACCACCAGTGCAGTTCTTTTGCTGTAAACTCTAATATAATGATTTCTTTGTTCACAACAGGTCTCATAGGTTTCTATCGTTGCAATGTAGTGGGCAATTACTATGTTACTCTTTATCTTTATTGTCGGTTCGGATAAAAAGATCATCAATCGAGAGTTACATCAGTTCACAAAATTAAAAATCATTATAATCATGGTGGTAAAAACGAATTCTAAAAACCTTTTTACTTTGCTACTCATATCCTGATTCACAAAGCAATTTGTAGATGTAGGCCTACATTTAAGTCTGAAACTGACTCCATTTACGCCTAGCAGCTATCAAAGTAAATGATTTTACTACTGTGCAATATCTTGCAGAAATTGTGTATAATTATGCAGTAAGAAACTCCACATAAGGGGTGGAGGGGGAGATCAAAGCATGATTTGGCTTATAAATTTGTAAATACCCTCAAATTCAGTGGCGGCTCCTCAGAGTAGAACAATGTTACCCATTGGGGGAAATGTTTTGATTCCTAAAACCAATATGAACATAAATATATGCATCTCAACACACCCGTTCAGAAACAAAAACCGGTCCCAGCACACTCAGGTTCACTCCGACAGTTTATTGCGGCTTGGGGTAATGTATAATATATATATATATATATATATATACACATACACACACATGCACGCGCACACGCTTGCGCACACACACACACACATATCACCTCCAGAGAGATAGAGATATGGCCCGAATAAGAATTGTATATCTTTGTATGGAAACTGCTAGAACATTCATGAAAATGGATATGATGACAACGAATAGCTGTTTCAGATTACTAGTTAGAGATGAGCATATTCAGACAGTAAAAAAGGAATTAAGACCTAAGTTTCCCCAGGTACCAAAATAAGGGGAGGCGAAGCAGTCGGATAGATCCAGGTTATCAAGCAGTGGTGTAAAGGCTTGAAGGGATGGATTTTTTAGAAATCTCCTAATATTGTTTCAGATCTTGTCAAAAACAATGTGGTTTTAAGTCTCACTTTTTTGAAGAATTCTCTGCTTTGAAATTTGGTATGGCTATTGTCAGAATCCTTCGCAAATGAAATGGTATTAAGCCAGTTCTCCGGATAGGGTTCATACGTCATTTAAATACGATTGGTCATACTGGCCCGATAATAGAGATGCCAGTCAGGGAGTGCCTGTCCACCTTCGGTTATTGGAAGTTTTAAACTTTTTAAAAACCTCTGCTCTTTCTTCCTCTTCCCAAAAAATCTTGACACTGCAGAATCTACAATTCTGAAATATCAATGAGGGACGTAAAGAGGCAGTGAACGAAAAAGATACAGGATTTTGGGAAAGATATTAATTTTAAGTATGTTATATTGTCTTATTAGGGAAATAGGTAAATGCATCCATTTGTCCAACAGTAGCCTAATCTGCCGTAGCTGTGTACTATAATTATTCTCAAAACATTCCTTAATGGAAGCTGCAAAAAGAATGCCCAAATACCTCCCTCTGATCGCAGCTGTTGCTCCCCGTGTAGAATAAGTTGTTTTTTGTGGGCATTTAGCCTATACCCTGAAACTTGGCCAAAATTTGTTGTTAACCATTTGACACATTGACCTGGTTCTGAACAGTGTGAGAATATTAATACATCATCTTCATAGACTGCCAGGGTGGATGCAAGTATCAGGTATGGATTGCTGGGCTTGCTTTTATATAAGAGCCAGCTGTAGGGCTCCATATACAGAGCATAGAAAGCAGGAGAGAGTGGGCAACCTTGTTGAGTGCCATGTAAAATAGGAGTAGAATATGTTGTCTGATTTATGCTGATCTGAGCTCTCGGGATCTTATAAATAGGCTTGGCTGTATTAATAAATCTGGTGCTAAAATTGAATTGGGAAAGTATTTCCCAAAGACATTTCCAGGAAAACCGGACACATGCTTTCTCAGCTTCAAGTAGCATGATATTTAGAGGTTCCTGGAGAGTCTTGCCATGTTCTATAAGAGGAGTAATTAAGTTGGTATGAGAGGACGTATCCTTCCCTGGAATAAAGCCATGTTCGGGTGATACAAGCTGAGCGAAAATCTTACTAATCAGATTTGCCAAATTTGGTAAATATTTTTGAATTGGTGTTGAGAAGTGAGATCGGCTGAAATGAACTACACTCTATAGGGTTTTTGTCTTTTTTAAGAAATATTGAGATAACAACTTTATTCCAGGAGGATGGAACCCCACTGGTATTCCGAATCACTTTTAGCACTTCCAAAAGCAGTGGGATGATTGTGGGTGCTAGAATTGTATATACTTCTGATGGAATACAGTCTGGCCTAGGTGCTTTTCCTGATGGTAAACTAGTGATAACCTGTCTAAGCTCATTCGCTGAGAATTCCATATCCAATATATCTTCATCGCTTGTAGCTCGTTTAGGCAGGTCTAAGGGGTCCAGATCATTTCTAATATTGGCAGTACGGCATTCCAGCTCCTCCTGGTACAGCTTGGAATAATAAGCCATAAAAATAGAAGGGATCTAAGAGTGAGGAGAGCAAACCTTTACTGTGAGGTCCTGAATTGTTTCAATCACAGTTTTGGCATGTCGACCCAGCAGAGGTAGGCCAACAATCTCTCTGATTTCCCTGCCAATTTAGAATTTCTGCTTGTGCTGGCTTGTGCTTAAAAGGCTTTTTTGTTTGTACGAGCCATTATTAAGGCAGAGATATGGCCTCATAGGTGCTTGAGCGGCTACTGAGTGGGTTGAGACCTACGACATATGTAGTCAGAGTAAATTATTCAATTGGCCCCTAAATGCATTATCCACTTCACTATCTGCTTCAGAGATCAGCATAGTAAATGATTGAGAGATTCCCCTTATATAGGCTTTCAGGGTGTCCCAGTCCTCAAAGGGATGAGCTGTTTCCAGAATAATTGTAAGAAATTTCTAACCATTTTTGTTCAATCTCGGAGTGGTCCCAGTGAGGCAGATGTAAAATCTCCGCAATACAGCTCGAGAGGATTGAGGCACTGGTCAAACAGAAATCAATATCCCAGTATTGTCTATGAAGTCTAGAAAAATACATATAATTCCAATGATCGGGTTAGTCTCTCTCCAAATATCAAGCAAATTCTGTTCCGGTCCTACCCAGCCGAGACTTATTAGTCGTGTAAAGCAATGTGTTCTGAATAAAATTAAAATTGCCAAATATAATGATAGATAGATGAACATCACTCAATTTTATCATCATATTTGTGAAAAAATGTGGCTCTAGTTATTAGGTGTATATAGGTTTACCAAAAGAGAATTACTTTGGCTTTGCTGATTGACTATTTTGACTCTAGTCCATCAGCCCTCAAAATCTACTTCAGGTCATAGGGCCTTAAAAGTTTTATTAAACATAATAGCAAAGACTCCCCGTTGACCTGAGTAGTATGTGGCATTAGCTAGATCGTATATTCCAGGAGCAGTATAACCTTGGCAGCATTTAGATATACAACGGAAATCAGCTTCTTTTTGGGTGAGATGTGTTTCTTGAAGGACTCAGATATCCAGTTTCATAGGCAGGCTTTCAAAAATATCTTAGCCTTCATCTTTCCGCCTTTTAAACAATTAACATTCCATGATATAAAATTACCATCTTTCTCTCTTGTTTTTAGGTCAACACTTCAACAAAGTATGTGGCAAATAGTTTCGAATTTAGTCCAAGAATTTCTATTTAAGCAAGCAACTACTGTTAAAACCTTGTCAGAATAGGCCCTAGGATACTCACTTAGCAGAAAAACATAACCACTCATTGTCCTCACCCTGGCTTAACAGAGACAAGCCAAACTCATGTAGACTGCCAGCTCAAAGTTTATGGGAGTGTGCTAGGAAGATGTGCTGTGAAGTAGATTCATTTAGAGAAGGGAAAATCTTTCAGTCTTCTTCTTGACTCATAGTATGAAGCATATAACTGAACTTGGCTTTCAGAGGTAAATGTGTAAGAATTGTTTGTCTCACCAGGAGTCTGTGGATCTTCTTTCCTGCAACTAAAAAGGAGCACTGCTCTTAGCTGATGATGGGGGAAAGGAGGGACAATGAACTTTATAAAGAAATACATATACATTATCCTAGTATCATACTGGTCTTTTATATCCTTGTATTAACATACACAAGACGTGCACCTGCATGGGTGCTCCAAAAGTGTCTTTTGGGGTTAGTCTTTCAGTATGTTTATTTCTTCTATCAAATAGTGCTAAGGTCTTATGTCAAGCCTCTGCTGCCGCATCTTGATAGCCCATATGAGTGATTGGGTTGACCTATTTCCTTACTGTTGCATGGCACCACGGAGTTGAAAGCCTTCAGAATGCAAAGAAACTTGATATAGTTCATGTTTCTCCAGGAAATTGTACTTAGTGGACAGACAAGCTTAATATATTTCAATCCTCTCAACAAGCTTACTGCAGTTGGCAAATAATGGGTTGCTTTTCACATTAATCTGGCTTTAACCTACTTCAACAAGTGATAATGGAGTGGTACGTCACACCTTAATTTGGTACAAGGGATGCACTTCACCCACAGTTCCACACCTGTCCAGCACTCATATCTCGCCACCACATGAGCAATAAAGTCTCATTTTACTAACCTCTCTCATCTGGTACTATTCACTGCCAGCATACACAAGAGTCTGGGAATCGAGGGAGCTAGAATATACCTCCAGCTCTGGTTTCTGCTGCTCCTTCAAACAGATATTGCTGTTGACTGGAGGTGCCAAATAGCAGGCAACGACTTAACATGGTAGCAACTTGCGGAATACGTGTGCTCAAGCAAGATCCAAGGTGGCTTCTATTCTGCAAGGTCTTACTGTCATCCTCAGTGCTCAGCGAGCTAATGGCAAAAGAGTGATACAATGCAGAGATATCAGGGGTAATGGCAAACCAAAGAGCCCGGCTCAGGGCGGTTATGGTTAGGCCACAATAAGGTTATGTTTAAAACACTCAGATGTGCAAAATTCAATCGAAAGAAGACACTGCATGGGTAATTTCCAACCAATGAGGAAAAGAACAGAAGAGGGCTCTGACAGACCTGTCCAAGTATCTTCTGTTACATAACAGTGGTGCTACATCTGTTTGTCACATATAGACAGTGAAACTGATAAATATCACTGTTATTTTTTTATATCACATATTTCAGAATTTAGACATGGATATTGATTTAATAAAATACCAGAAGTAGTAAAATTGACATCACACACCCTTTGATACTTAACAATATGCCTGAGTTGACCATTGTCCTATGACTCGTACCTGTAAAACCTCCTATTAGCTAATGATATGCTAAGGTAAGGACAAATAATATATATAACAGAGTGTAAACAGGATTCTTACAGCCCTGTTTATTTTTTCTTCTTCTTCTATTGCCCTCATCACCCCCGAGACCTGGGGTGGCAGGAATAGCGGTAAAGGAACTAAGGGGCATGGTAGGGGCAGCAGCTGCAATACTTTGCTACCCTTAATTGACGACCATGTCCACAGAGAGAATATCTTATTCCTTACCCCATGAATACGTTGCTTTTTGGGCAGGATTTAAATTAACTGCTTGTGGAACCTCCCATAAACTTGGACCTAAATGTCTATAATCATCAGGTAGAAATAAGATACTTTCTAATACCTATTAACAACTAAACCTCTCATAACTAATTCCCCGGATTTAGATGCTGGTATCACTGCATCTAATTCTGGGTATGACAAGTTATATTCCCCAGACAGAGGTATAACATGCATATCTAGTGATGCTCTTTTACTTCATGCACGCTTTCCCTATTTTAGGAAAATAACATGCCTAAGTTTGCATCTATTTATCAACTGCTTGGAGCAGGCGATAAATCGATGTGGGAGGGATGAGGTGCAGGCTTTGGGGGGAGGCCTGAGTAGCTATGGGGAGAGCTGGTGGGAGGGTTTGCTCTATTCCCAATGGTCAGGAGGAGGGTGCGTTTGGGTGAGGGGCAGCAGTTGCCCAAGGCCTCCACAGTACTACACAACGCTTTGGGTTCAGTGTGTCCAATCCTGGAATTTCCTGTTGCGGTATTTGTGAAACTGGTTGACAAGAGGCCCGGGGAAATCAGGAAAGTTAAAATAGCCCAGTGCCCTACTCAGAGCCACTAGTACTGTCTCCTGTAAACCACTATTTAACTTAATTTAGTGAATTCTCAAGTGTTTCATTTAAGATGCCATCTTAGTAATTAAGAAGCATTGAGTGGATGTTGCCATGTATGCCATAATGGCAAGCTTTAGTTGGAAATCTAGTCTCAAGAGTGGTCATGAGGAATGCATGGAGGTTTGTGGATGTTCACAGATATATTGAATTGATATTCAAATGCTGGAAATGCTAGAAATGCTCACCCAAAAAAGGCTGGAGGAATTGTGATTCTGAGTCAGGGATAGCAATGGAACATCTCAAATATCATTGCTGGGAAAGAGAATCCAATTCTGCACAGTACTATATTTTGCCTGTGTGACTGATATTCTTCCAGTGAAGAACACATCACAGTAAAAGTACCATATGTAAATGTACATTTCTGCCATAGTTATGCACTCCAGGAAATCTGTGACTATCATATACTTATTAAATGTGTGTGAACCTATTAAAGGCAACATTCCACTCCAAATATTGAAGGCAATCTTTGAGAGTAGATTCGTAACTTCTTTCTTTTTTTTTATTGGCATTTTTAACTACGGAAATATATATTTTTTTAAACCCGGAACACCCACCCAACCCCTCTGACCCCAAAAATTTAATTTACTAGAGAAATAAATTCTGCCAAATATTAAGATGCTAGTAACTAAATATTTGCTTTTCGAATAAAACGGTTACAAAAATGACATCAATTAATTACGGTGACATAATAATTCATCATATAAAAGGCCCAACATATATCTTAAAGTGACCGGTGATTTAGAATACCACAATAGTTTTTTCTAATAACATATAGATCATACCAGAAAGTTGACCCCCCTACCCATTAAAGTCACAAGTGCATTTATAGCTGAGTACAAACCAGGGACACCCCTAATCTTCTTTGCTTCGCCAATTGATTAACCCACTTAGTCAGACATTTTCAAATTCTCTGTCCCTTCTTCCTCGCTCGAGGGCCTTTTCTTGCGTAAACCGCTTTTTCCAGGTTGTACACTGATTAAAGCCGGACCAGCCATTGCTGAAAAGAGGGAGGATTAACATTGAGCCAAGCTGCTGCAACACATAATCTAAAAATAGCCTTAGAGACACAAAACAAAACCCCTCCTCAATCTGATCTTTGTTGAACTCCCAAAAATATCAAGGGGGGGGGGTAAAGTTACATGCAGGAACAATTTATCTCCTAATTGCATCAATCACAGCGAAAGGGAGCCGCAAGTAACGAAGAAATGGACAATGTCCGTTCCATACAGAGCGCATCGTGGACAATTAGTTCCTTTACCTTTCCCCCATTTAGCAATCCTGTATAGAGTATAATATAAAAAGAAGCAGGTCTTATAAAACTGGGCTTGGAAATTTGTGGACATTAACAAGGATTGTGCCGAAGAGAAGACTTAATAAAATACTGAATCCGTTATACCTAATTTAACTTGCCACTTTGCAGAGTAGATCATGTTTCATTAAATCATTCAGAAGATTGTATATTGTACCAATTTGGGAAATTTTAAATCTGGCAATTTCTCTATAAGTAAAACATGTTTTAAACCTGCCAGCCCACCCACTTTGCGTTGTAAAAAATCCTGATTTGGAGGTACTTAAAAAATTCCTCATGATTAAGATCAAATTCTAATCTGAGATCGGCCAGTTGAAGAATAAAAAGTCCCTAATTTATTTATTCTGGCATTTATCCACGTGGTCATATGAAAGATCTCTGGTAAAATTCTTATTACTTTGAAGGGGCTTATAAAAGTTTAGTCTGCCTATACACAACAGTCTGCGATCTGATGTCCAAACCTTAAAGGCACAAAAAAGAGTTTTATAACACACCCATTTATAATATCCTCTGGAGCGTTCCAGCAGAATAGTGGTGCAGTGTAGTAGGATGGTAGCCCAGTAATATAACTTAAGGTTAGGAAAAGCCTAACCCCCCCCCCCATATCTTTTGGAAGTGACAACATTTTTATAGATGTTCTGGGTCTTGAATAGGCCCATAGGAATCGAGAAAAATGGCTGTCAAATTTCTTCAAGAACTGATTGGAAAATTCTAGTGGTATGATTGTAATTAGGTACAAATGTTTTGGGAAATATATGATCTAAACTACAGTATATCTACCCATCAGGGGTAGATGTAAATTGTTAAGCCTACCAAGTGCTTTTTTAGTCTTATCAGCCAGAGGGGAATCGTTTTCTTTAATGATTTCATCTATGTTAGCAGTTAAGCTAACACCCAAGTACACAGCGTTTTTCACAACTCTATAATCCCCCACGGGTATCTTCTCATTGATAATGATTTGTGTCTTATCTTTATTAAAGGAATACCCTGAGATGTCTCCAAACCTTTGGGCCTCTTCTTCAACTGTCTTAATAGACACATCCGAATTTGGAGGGACCAGAGCTACGTAATCGTGATCTTAAATTGTTCGGTCATTTTCCCGTTCATGGATATGCTAGCATCGGACTGAACATAAAGTGCTTTTACTGCCCGGGCGAAGCCTAACCCGATCTACATTCTCTGCATGATCACCCAGTGATAGTGCAAGGCAAATGCTTTTCCGCATCAAGCAAAATCAAGGCCATAGGGTCTCCTGTCAATTGTGCAGCATCAAAAAGAGAAATAACGCTTCTAATGTGGTCTGTTGTGCCTCTCCCAGGAATAAATCTGTGCTGCCATTTAGAAACTATATTGTAATTCACTTGTGATGAGCGTTTGGCTAAAACCTTTGAGTACATTTTCAAATCCCCATTGATTAGGGTGATCAGGCGATAAGATCCAAGCTCTTGAATAGGTTTGTTCTTCTTAAGGAAAACAATCATTTAGCCAAAGACCACGAACTAGGGAGAGCTACGCCTTTGAAAGTTTGCTTGTAAAGAGTTGTAATAAAATTCTTGAGTAGACCTGAGAATATTTTATAAAATTAGGTAGGTATAGAATCTGTACCAGCGGCCTTCCCATCAGGTAAGCTAGACATAGCCAGAAGAATCTCTTCCCAGGATAGGTGCCCATGTAGTAACTCTTGTTACTCCCTAGTCAGTTGGTTCAACGGGGCAGAATCTAAATATTTGGAGATACACTTCTATATCAAATGGGCCTCCCTT
Organism: Lissotriton vulgaris; assembly: GCF_964263255.1. Classification (NCBI taxonomy): domain Eukaryota; kingdom Metazoa; phylum Chordata; class Amphibia; order Caudata; family Salamandridae; genus Lissotriton; species Lissotriton vulgaris. Next base: position 938,417,138 of record NC_141693.1, on the reverse strand, counting down.
TCTGGGCCCTCGGAATATAATACTCAATAGTAATTCTGAAAGGAAGCCCTTATCTTAGTTGGATCAGATACCAATCCGTATGTAGGGTCCCTGATCATGTGTATTTCGTTATAAATGGTTTTCTGTCTTGTTCTCATTGCTAGATGATGTCCTATTTTTTTCACTACATTCATCATTCATAGGTTTTATCCCTGTGTGCGGCTAATTTAACTGCTGCTTTTATGGCAAATATTTCCCCTATCACGGCGTTGGCCATCATCTCCTCCATCTGGGCCTCCTCCACCTCAGTCGCCTGGTGCACAGCTGCTACTGACTTCTCTTCTGCCCGAGCTACGTTATTCTGATGATCCTGCATAATGCATTTTTCCTTTTTCCCCACTTCAGAGAGAACTGTATGTTTTCCCCCAGGATACAAGCCTTCAGGGTACCCCACACAAGTCCTGTTGGCACACTACCGACATTCCGTCTCAAAAACACAGGGGTCCACTACTTGATATGTTCACAATATTCATCATTGTGTAACAGAGCCCTTTCAAAGCTCCAGTGAGATGCCTTTTTGTAACCCCCTCCCCCTGAATCTCAAATTTTAAAGGATTATGATCGGAAGGAAACTAGGGGGGGGGGATAAAGCTCAATCTGACCATCCTGTATTAGGGACGAAGATACAAGAAAATAATCCAGTTGGGCATGAGACTGGTGTGGGGCAGAACAAGATGTATATCCGGCGTTCCATAGGTTTTAAACTAGACCATTGATCCATTAGCCTATGATCCCAACATAAATTCTTCAAAGATTTAAATACTTTTGGCTTTCTCCCCGTGTACCTCTGGTTTCCTTCCATGACCCAATTGCCAAGTAAATTAATATTCATATCCCCACACAAAGGATCAGCCTGCAGAGTCTCGGTCCAGCCTGGAAGGAATTTTCCTCTGTGTCTGTAAGGAGGAGTGAGGGTCTTTTATATTGAAGTGGTCAATCCGAGGTTTTTCTAGAATTGATATGTGCTGAAAACATTTGCTAATCTCCTGCTAATCCTTATCTAAACAAACATGATCATGCACAGCTCGCTGCTGGCCATGGATGAAAAAAAGTGGTGACCTTTATACAGAATAAATCTACCGTGCATGCTGATGTACGTCAGGTACAGGGATTAAGATATAGTACCAAGAGCCTGATGTCAGAGAGACAGAAGTAAGCTACTAGTAAAAAGATCACATGTGTAAGACCGATTTGTCATGTGGCTGGGGCACAATGCATGTAATTCACTATGTACACGATGGGTCTAACCTAAAGGACATGACAGTTGCCCAGTAGTTCAGCTGGGAGCGACCATCCACCTCTATTCTTTAGGAGAGATAAAAACTTTATAGATCTTCTAGGCTGAAAATAGGCCCACAGAAGTTGTGCAAAGAGATTATCAAATTTCTTTGTCTTTGGTTCAAAAATTCTAAAGGGATAGCTCTAAAAAAGAATACAATTTTCAGAAAAAATATAATTTATAAAATATTGCATCTACCCACTACAGAGAGATACAAATTATTTAGCCTATGCAATGACCTCTTCGTCTCCATTGCTAGAAGAGCTAAATTTTCTTACACAATCATGTTGATATTATACAAAATGTTCCCCTGAGAAATCTAGCCTTGTTTACAACTCTAGGGTCAGCCCATTCAATCTTCTCATTCAAAATAAACTGTGTCTTTTCTTTATTTAAAGCATAACCCGAGACCTCCCCAAAGCATTGAGCCTCTAATTCAATTGCAACAATTGACCTTGCCGGAACAGGAGTTACAAGCACTATATCATCGGCATAAGCCATACTTTTTGTGTTGTATCCATACCTATGAATTGGGCGGATACACAGATTTCTTTCTAGTTTCTTGATAAACGTGTCAATATACATAGCAAAAAGCAAAGCATAGCAAGGGCACCCTTGGTGAGTCCCCCGTGCTATTGGTAAATTGCTCTGTCAGTACCCCATTTATCAAGACACTAGCCGTAGGTTTAATGTATAGAGCCTTTATAGTCTAAATAAATCTTGGCCCGATCCCCATTTTCTCCATTATGGTCCACAGGAAGAGCCAGGAGACTCGGTCAAAGGCCTTTTTAGCATCAAGCAGAATCAGCGCCGTAGGGTACCTGTGACCTGCGTTGCATCAAACAGTGTGATGGACCTCCTTATATGAGCAGTGGTGCCTCTTTTAGGTATAAACCTGTGCTGCCATTTAGAAACCAGTCTGTCGATTACTTGCGATAGGCAAGAGGCTAGTATTTTAGAATACATTTTGGAGTCCCCATTAATTAAAGTAATCGGGGCGATATGAGCCCAATTCCTGGAGTGGTTTATCTTTTTTAGGGAAAATGATAATTTTTGCAAATGACAACGAAGGAGGAGGAGCAGTGCCACTAAAGATTTGCTCTAACATAGTTTTTCATGTCTCCTTCATTTGCTCAATAAAGACTTCATAAAATTCGAACAGAATAAGGTCAGAACCAGCGACTTTCTCATCTGGTAGACTAGTCAATGCAGTAACAATCTCGTCCTATGATGGGGCCCTTCTAAAGGTTTGCGGTCCTCCTCATTCAGTCTGGTCATCCAAATCGGGTCTAAATACTTATCAAAAGTACTCTGCCTGGTCGTTACATCACCGAACCCTTTCTCTGCATACAATGCTAGATAGAACTGACGGAAAGCAGCTCTAATTTTGTCCGACTCTGTTACCACCCCAGCCATCAGAACTTTAATTGACCGTATCTCATTATTGGTAACTTGTTGTCTAGTTCTCAAAGCCAGGTGATGACCAATTTGTTTGCTGAATTAAGAAACCTTTTCCCTGGAGGCGGCCCACTTGGGGGCAGCTTTCTTAGCTAAGATTTCTCCAATTGCTAGCCTTAGCAGTCGCAACCTCAAACTGTGCCGAATCCACTTCTTTCTTTTGCCGGACTGCCCAAATAAGCTTTTCTTTGGACCTCGCTAATTTCTTATGAAGCTCTTGTAACACATGTTTGCCTTCTTTGCTCTTCCTTAATGAGAACTGAGGTGTTTCACCCCTTCCCTTATGCATGCCTTTAAAGTGTTCCGCACCACCCCTATTTGTGCAGAGCCAGTATTTCTTCCCAGAAACTCCAAAATCCACACTTTCATGTGGTCACAATATTCCTTATTAAATAGTAAGGCTCTCTTGAAGCTCCAGGAGGAGGTCTTTTTGTTAATGAAGACCCCCTTGACCCCTTGAATTAAAGGGTTGTGATCCAACATGAACCGGGGAACAAGCTCGATATTAATATCCTAGACCAAGAGAAAGATACTAAAAATATAATCTAGCTGGGCATGTGACTGATGTGGAGCAGAATAATAAGTGTACTAATAATTGAATGGTCTTAAACAAGACCATATGTCAATATGCCCATGGACATGACATAGGGTTCTAAGAGCCTGCAGAACTTTGGGATTCAGATTTGTAAAAAACAGTTGACCATCCATAGCCCAGCCTCATGGTAGATTAATATTCATGTCTCCGCAAATTGTGATAAGTAGGGGCCAGTGTGCCAACTCGCCTGTGAGCCAGTCAAAACCCCCTGGGTCATCTGCGGTGCTACCATACATTGAACATAAAGTGAACAAAGACATGGATAAAGGCCTACATTCAGTTAGAAACCATCTCCTGAGGGGGTCCAGCTTGGTTTGAATAGATTGAAGTGAATTACTTCGGGTTAAAATTGCTACCCCTTTGATATATGCACTCTGTGAGGTCCCCCCTATCAAGGTTTAACCCAACATGTTTAACAGACCAAGCTGTGCCCCTTCAATGTGTGTATCTTGGAGGCAGACTAAATCTGCCCCCTACAGTCGCAATCCCTGTGAAGCTTTCAGTCTTTTCCACAAATAGTTTAATCCGCAGACATTAAGGATGGCAATTCTAAGATTCTCTATATTTAACATTCTGACCTATCTGGGTTTCTCCCTGCCACGCAGAGAATACAATTCAAAATGCTTCCTCTTGTCGCTGAATAACAACAACATAACCGAAACAAAAAAAGAAGACCTACTACATAGGTATACCTTCTTCATTGTGTGGGCTCCTCCATCTAGCCCCCTGCCCTAACTGACGCCCTTATCCCCCAGGTTCCCCCCACACTAACCCAACCGAACTCGCCTGAGTGATGGACGCCTAACTAGTGATCCCGCCACCCAACCCCACAGTGTTAATCAAAGGAAAACATTACATCTTTTGACCTAACAAGACTGCTTTCAAATTGACTTGGATTTTGTAAACTTTTTTTCTTTTCCTCCACCCCCTCCCCCCCCCCAAGAACATAGAACATGTTAAAATAAAAAGAAACCATAGAGCCTAAACATCAGAATTGAAATCTGCGAGGGGGGGGGGGGGTGTAACATTGCCCTGTTTTTTACTTAATTTCATTGAGATATACCTGAGGCTTGGTTTCAGAAGTAAAACTACAAGAGAGGCCATTTAGATTATTTTAAGCTTTGACACATTCATCAGATAAACTTGGGCCCCAATCTTTTGATAAGCGACAAACATCTGGCAGAGACGCCATCTGCGTTCAACTGTTGCATGACTGTTGTCTGGTTTAACAAAAAATGACACAGCTTCAAATGTTTTTTTTTAGTTCGGTCGAGCATGCTCATGAATCATCTGTCTTAGTAAAAAGTTTCCAAAATAGACTAAGATGACTCTAGGTTTCTTCCCTTCATTTGATGGATGTTTCTTGATCATGAAAGGAAATTGATGTGCCCGTTGTATCTCTTTATTCGAATTCCAGTTCGGGTGGTCGGGGAATGCACCTTTCAAGAGATTCACCATAAACTGTTGGGGGTTGTCCCCTTCAGCCCCTTTGGGTATTGCAAAGAATCTGAGGTTATTACAGCACTTCCTGTTCTCCTGATCCTCCAACTTCCACATGACGTCAGTCATACAGGCTCCTTGGGAGATACTGTGCGCTTTTAAGGTGCTGACTTCTGCTCGAAGACTCTCAGTGCGATCTTCTATCTCAGTGACACATTCAGCAATGTCTGAGCAAGTTTTGGTCAGCTTCCTGATCCCCTTGAAGTTTCTTGGCCGTACCTTTTGCTTGGCTATTGTTACTCTGCACTTCTTCTTGAAACTGTTTGATTGAGTGAAAAATACTGGACAAAGAGGTTTCTTCCTTGTCCATCCTTAGCTTGCTTCTGTCTGATCCAGATTGTCTAAATGGCTCATCACCATTGGGAATGGTAAGCTACGTGCCAGAGAAGTCCCATTTTAGATGGCTGTGGCTCTCAGTTTCCCCTTTTGTGTATTCTGGGCTGACATCCTTCATTGGTGGTACCTGCCTCATTCGTGGTGAGGCTACAGCATGAGTCTGAAAATGCATTGTCGCTTGAAGACGGATTCCCCACTGTGGAAGAGTCTTATCAGGCAGTTTAGGAAAATACATTTTCTCCAGCTAGCTCAGGAGAGGGGGCTACTCGTAGTTGCAACCCCCCAGCTTTAGTCCCATTTTCAAGTGCTCGAGTAATAAGGGTATCTTCTTCCCGCCCCGCCTTTTTTGGAGATCCTTCAGCTGAATCCTGGATCTTATCCCTGTTGGACACAGTCACCCTAGATTTAGCGGCCTCCTGTGTCTGGGCCACCATATCCTCCTTAGACAGATCCAACTGCCTTTCCAGGTCATGGCTCGGCAGAGGTTCCCATCCAACTGCATAATTAGTGAGTATCCCAATGGCAACCCCAGCAGTGTGAGAATCATCTGCTTTCCGCCCTTTGGAGCTAGCGAGAGAAGAGGAGGGAACAAGTTCTCAATGGAAAGTTGGGAGCCTCCCCCTTCTGTGTGCGCGGCCCAACAGTCATACATTGTACTACTTTCTTTCCCCCTCCTCCAACATTCCTTTTACCTCTAATACCAGCTTCATTGCATGTGTCCGCGGGGCAGTGGAAGCCGCACCAACAAATCCCTGTAGTTGTGGGGGGTGGTCGTATCTTAGTGCCCTGTGCCCCTCTCATTGCCATAGCAATTCTTTGTGGTGCCCCCGCATCAGCAACCTGCCCGGATTAGTGGGCCATGAAGAAGCACAGAAATTATGCCGCAGCAGCCACCACCAAACAATCTAGTGAGGTCGGGCTGCCGCACACTGACTCGCATCCCCAGAAAGAGCGCCAGCTACCGCCCAGTGTGAAGTGCAGCAACTTTCTCAGCCGAGATGAAACCCCAAACTGCATAGCTGATAGCTGATTAACAGAGCAGACGGCGTGGGCGGTGAGCAACACAGTGAAATATTCAGGCGTCATTTGGTCCTAACGAACACCCCCATTGGTTCAGTTTTAAAGGAAATGTTTTAAAGTTTACAACTTTGATTCAATCAAGATGGCATCAGGACTTTCACACTTTTGTCATAAGTAAAAATGTAAGTTCTCTAGTAGTTCATTAGAAACCTCTGCTGCTGTTGGAAGTATGTTTTTCTCGGTCTGTCAGATGTTATTCTTACATGGCTGAGGAAGCTAGTGTGAATTCTATTAGATTCTGTCGCAACTTTCATAACCTCGATGAGAATATCAGGAGAGAATTTTTTTTCTCTCAAATGCGTTTCATCAAATCTCACCGAAGGATCAACATTTTACAGAGAATAAAATCAGCTTTGAATATACCACAATACCTAAAATGAGTATTGTACCATCAACACATGATGTATAATATGATTAATATCTGTTATCAAATGTGTGCTCCCTATTTTGACCCTCAGAATCCGCTGTTCAATACAATCTATGTCAGTATGGACCATGTCTCAGAATCCTGCAATGGCTGTCACAACGTGCCACAAAAAAATCCTTTGTACATATGGCCCTTAGCTTTCTGACAATTTGGCGTAATTCCATTCAGCCATTTACGCTGTAGCACGTTCTATGATTCCCTATGAAAAAGGCATAAGGAAATTGCATGTTAGGACCCCCCATAATGTTTCTAACCCCCGCTTGATGAATTCCCCTGTAGCTTTTCACAAAGGAGCAGAGGTAGATGAGACTTTTTTGTAAAGTTTTGTGAAGACTCATCAAACTGTACCCTAAAACTTGCCCTCCCTCTTCCAAACTGCTGAAAATGTCAAATTCATACCATTTGTAAAGAGGTCTATGAATAAAATACCACAAGAAAGTGCATGTGCTGCTTCCATCACTTTTACAAATGCCAATAGTTAGTTACCTGTGAAGGTGTGATAATTCAGGCAGCTGTTTTATCGTTAGGAGGGTTGTACCAGTCCACTTAACATTCAGCTGCAGTTCTTTTCCCAGTGAATATTGTTTATTTAATGAACCACTTAACGTAACAACTACTTGCGTTAAGGATTTAGGGAAGAGGGAAAAAAGAGCTGTGCAAGAGTTGATCTATATTTTGATAAACTGTCCTGTCAGCATTATATACATGAATGTGTCAGAATCTAAATTGTTCTATTTACATGCAACATTTTGATTTCTTAACGTAGAGAGTGATCCACTGCACTACTTTAAGATACGAGATATGAAAGTGAATTTCAATATACAAGTTCCTCAGTAAGAGGGGCCTCTTAATAATATGTTTTGAGAAATTGGGTTGTTGGTTGAATGGAGGGTGACCCCTGTTTAAGCAACAGCCACAATCCTTGTCAGGGTGAACAAAAAAAAGTCACAAAATTAACCTGTGCTTAACCATCTGGTAACTTGCCACAAATGAAGTCAGGCTTAACTTAGAGGCAATGTGTACCATATTTATTCAGCACAGAAATAGTATTAAAGTGAAAACCCAATAATAGAATACATTGTAATACATTATTTGACACCTAAGCAACAGACATCCAATCAGTAGAACCAGAGTTATGAATTTGTAAAGATTTTTTGTAAAATCTAGTCATAAAAGGTCAAAGTACCAACGGCGTACATCTAGACGCCCAAGAAAAATATAACCTACTGCAATGGGACACGGGTGGGATATAAGAAGTAGATTGGGCCCAGTTGATGCATTCCTTCGGACTTTGAAGAAATTTTGAAGAAAATGTTATGAGAAGGTAAAGTTCAGTGGGGCAAGGGGGCAAGCGGTGTCACTGGGGGCCTGGCACAAAGTTGTGGTAAGGATTTCTATGTTCTGACTTAGTGTCTTTTTGGAAGTCAAAAATCGTCAGAGTGCTGAACTGGAAGCTGTAGCCAACAAGAGTTTCAGGAGGCCTGATGCCCCTTCGTCAAGGCACCATTTGGACAGGATTTTATTCTGCAGAGAAAAATGTAGTGCAAGCTACCATGAAGTCAGGTCGACCTGCGATGCACCCCAGGCACATTGACAAACAGGTTGGAGCAGGTTTTTCTCAGTTCACAAAGCCATTTTCAGCCCAACAATGTTTAAGTCCCAATTTTTGGATTTTGACTATCTGGGCACCTTTACCACCACCAATGGACCAAGACTAGATGAGCACCACTTGGGAGTTCAGGACTTACTCAGGCTGGGTCCAGATGCTGGCACAAGTTGATGGGATACAAAAGGGGATGATGGATGGAGCGTTTGAGCAAATCAAACACTCACCCTCAGTCAACTGATCTGGGTTTAATCCATCACCATTCTTTAGCTCACTCAGCCACCCCAGTTCAGACATGGCCATATGCAAATCAGTCTGACCCTGTGCCTCATGGGAACAGTCCAGCCCGAACTGCCAAGCCATGTCCTCCCTGGACAGGAAACAAGCATCCTGGGACCGGTTTCGGATTCATAATCCTCATCAGCCAGGCTATCTTGAATCCAGTGGCCAAGTGAGCAAGGGACTCACGTCTGAGCATACCCTGCCAACTTAGGGCGAACAAAGCAATACATTTGCATATGGCCATGTCTTAACTGGGGTGGTGTGGAGTGCAAAAAAACGATGGATTTAGGTCCAGATCTCTGTACTAGGGTGAATGTATGACATTGTTCTGCATTCTGTCCATTAATTGTTGTTTTTGCATTTGTCACCCCGAGTGGGATGGGTATGCTCAGACGTGAGTCCCATGCTCTCCACACCACTGGAGTCAAGCTATCCTGGCTGAAGACGGCTGATAGCCAGAAACTGGTCCTAGGATGCTTGATTCCGGTCCAGGAAAGACATGGCTTGGCAGTTCGGGCTGGACTGTTCCCGTGAGGCACAGGGTCAAGGCTGATTTGCATACGGCCATGTCTGAACTGGGGTGGTGTGGAATGCAAAAAAATGATGGATTTAGGCCCAGATCTCTGTACTGGGGTGAATGTATGACATTGTTCTGCATTCTGTCCATCAAGTGTTGTTTTTGCATTTGTCATTCCGAGTGGGGTGGGTATTCTCAGACGTGAGTCCCATGCTCTCCACACCACTGGAGTCAAGCTATACTGGCTGAAGATGGCTGATAGCCAGAAACCGGTCCTAGGATGCTTGATTCCGGTCCAGGAAAGACATGGCTTGGCAGTTCGAGCTGGACTGTTCCCATGAGGCACAGGGTCAAGGCTGATTTGCATATGACCATGTCTGAACTGGGGTGGTGTGGAGTGCAAAAAAACGATGGATTTAGGTCCAGATATCTGTACTGGGGTGAATGTATGACATTGTTCTGCATTCTGTCCATCAATTGTTGTTTTTGCATTTGTCACCCCGAGTGGGATGGGTATGCTCAGAGGTGAGTCCCATGCTCTCCACACCACTGGAGTCAAGCTATCCTGGCTGAAGACGGCTGATAGCCAGAAACCGGTCCTAGGATGCTTGATTCCGGTCCAGGAAAGACATGGCTTGGCAGTTCGGGCTGGACTGTTCCCATGAGGCGCAGGGTCAAGGCGATTTGCATATGGCCATGTCTGGACTGGGGTGGTGTGGAGTGCAAAAACAACGATGGATTCAGGCCCAGATCTCTGTACTGGGGTGAATGTATGACATTGTTCTGCATTCTGTCCATCAATTGTTGTTTTTGCACAAGTTGATGGGAGCCTTTTATGTCCCGAGGTTCTGATCAGGAGGCCAGCAATCTATCCCTTGGATTCACTCTGGTAGTCCTGGGTTCAAGTGATGAAGCAGGACTCAATCTACAGGGAAGGCCTCTGATGGTTCTAGGCAGACTCCAGGTAGCAAAGCGATCCTTCCAGGTGCAGCAAAGCAGTCTTGTGGAGCACACAGCAGGCAACAACAGCAGGCAGTGTTCTGAGTGTTCTTTCACAGGTCCGGAAAGTGAACTGAAGAGGAGGTCTATGGGTTCTATTTTTATACATTGTGCCTTCTTTGAAGTAGGTGAAATTTCCTGAGCATTCCCTTTGAAGTGTGTGAAATGACCTCCCTCCTCTGCCCTGGTTCCAAGCTGGCTGCAGATACAATGCAGGGGTGAGAAGTCCTTTGTGAAGGCAGAGAACAGCCTATTCTGTTGCAAAGGGGGCTGTGCCCAGCTCTGTCCCCTTCCTAATCCTGCCAGTTGATGGCCTATCCAGGCATACCTAAGCTCTCTATCGTGTGTGGCTGTCTAGGAGGAATATACAATTGTTCAAATGTTAGCCACACCAAGTCATATGGCCCAGAGACAGGCTACAGGCATTAAATGACTACGGACGGAAAATGCTAACACATAACAAACAAGGGTTTTGCCCTAAATCAGTAAGGCTCGACCAATATGCAAGAAAAAAAACACAAAGAATGCCATTACAGATAATCATTCATTCATCCTTTCGTACCATGATCAAACAGACCTAATGAATTTGATCTACAAATGTGTTTTATTTTGTTTATTTTTAATTAATTTTGATCTTTTTACCTTATTATGAGAAAAAAGATTTTTTTAAATGTTATAACATAAAAATGTATGAACATTTAACATACACTAAAGACACAACAACATAAGACTTTGTGTGACACAAAAGTGTTGTCATTATACAAAACTAATCATAACACCTTACAAACATATACAATACATGTTTCGCTCTGGTTCTAATTTTTAATGACAATTTTCATAAACCAAAATGCCTCTGAGTGTTTTCTATATTGATCGTCTTTCTAATTATTTCAGAGGCCAAAGCCAAATGGTGTCCCTACTCTGCTCACTTTGTATTTATAACAATTAGAAAGTACAGTATTTGGTGAGCACGAGTGGTATCCTATTTACATGAACACCGATTTGGTCTGATAGTAAAACAGTTGACGCATTTCGAACCCACTGAAATTAGTTGTCAGGTTCTCCTCTGGACACAGAACAAAAAGAGCTCGGTCTCTTTAAGTAAGGCTTCAATCTCCTTTTTTCACCATCCGGTGACGCTTGCCACCAAGGGTAATAGTGTGTAATGGAAATGGAGACCTCAGTCTCGCTCTCGCCTTATCTTGTTCAAATTTCTCACCACTTTTCCTTTCTTTCCACTTAACTCGCGCACGGCGCTGTTACTCCAAACAATTCCAGATTGCGAGTCATGGTACGATAGGACGAATGAATGAGTATCAGTATTGGCATCCTTTGTGGTTCTTTTCTTTTTCACAACTTTCTAAAAGTAGCATTTTTTAAATTCTAATTTAAAGTCCAACTTCACCATAAGTTAGGATTTTTCATTACAATTCCAAATACACCAAACATGAACTGGTTACCTACTCTCATTTGGAAGTTACAACTTATTAAAGGTAATAAGGCAACTCCAATGTTTTCCTGTGGGAGACGTAGGTCTTGTAGGGCTATCAGTGCTCCAGGCCCACTAGACATTTAATTTACAGACCCAGGGCACCGGTAGTGTGTCTTTACTAGGGACTTTGATGCAGATTAAATATGCAGATTGAGGATATGCCAATGTTCCCATGTTTTAAGGAGGGAGCACTTGCACCTTAGCACTAGCTCGCACTGTTAAAGACGCAGAATCCTTTGGCCAGCAAAAACAAGATCAGCAAAAATGGAAGAGGAAGGCAAAAGGTTCTGGGGAAGACCACCCTGAGACTGACAAGTCACAGCATAGATTTACTCCTTTCAATCTTACATTATGTCCTTTTGAAGTTAGCTACAACAAAGCATGAGACACATAGGAGAGGATAAACTTGGAATTTCAGAAAGGCATGTCAGAAGGAAACGGTCTACCTTAGTTCTGTTTTGCGAGTACCTAACATTGTCAGCAGATCCAACCCACCCAATGATTTAGAATAAGATTAACCTAAGAAATCCAAACAGAACTGGGTCAATTATAAACGGATGAATACAAATAATACAACAGTGTTTACATAGTATTTGCATCAACATTTTGTAATGCTGCAGGGTGGCAGGAATTACCCATGGCAATCGTACGTATAGGTAAATGTCTAATCAATGACAATTGAATATTATAGAAAATGGTGGTTGCCATGAAAACAGCAGTATAGCAGAGAAACAAATCCAATCTGTGCGGTTTGAGCATTCAAGTCACATATATGAGACCGTCTGCAGCGTGGCACATTACTGAGGTAATGCAATTGTTCCCAAAGAGCTGAGTTGCATTTTTAACATCTTGCTCTGATATTTTGTCAGTAAAAGCCGGCAGTACAGCCTGTAAAGCAATCCACTGCTGATGAATTCGAGGGATAAACAGATTATTTCTCTCGGATTGCTATCGTAGTTATTTGTGGCTCACAAAAGCTTCCCTTATTATTGAACCCCCTGGATTTATTGACTCTATGCAAATCAAGGAGAAATGCGAGTTGCAGTACAATTGATTGATCAGCTTAGGCAGTTTATCCCTAGATGAAGCATAACTGAGATCATCAATATATTCTCCTGGGAACTTCCTCTCATCAGAAACTCTGCCAAGTTCTAAAAGTCTTGTGTCAGAATGTACAGCCCCAGCAGGACATCAGCACACAATACATCAATCTGCTCAGTTATCACTTCTAAGCGGTTAAAATGTATGTGTTCATGCAATTTCCAGTTTAAAAAAAAATTACCTTGACAATTTCAAGTGATATCAGACGTAGTTTCTGTTTTGCTTATACTGTACTTAACTCCTTCATACTAGAGGTGTTTATCGGCAGGCCCCGTATGGGGAGAGGGGGAGTGGGGGACGGACACTGGGACAGATTCTATCACAAGTGTGCACACATATCAAATTACAAAGATGAATCTACTTGAAATATAAATTTGTAATTACATAAGGCTGTATGTAGCCAGCATAGGAGCGGTGAGGGGGAACTATGCACCAAGCCCTTGTGTGTCTCAGCAAGCAGGTGGGCTTCCCGTTCGGCAGGCATGGTAAGGAGAAGTTGAAGGTAAATGTACTAGAAATGGTGCATAGGGAGTTAAGGGAGATAAACACTCTATATGGTATCGAACCTTGGTTGCAAAATATACTGCAGGTCTCCAGTAAGTGTTTATTGGTAAATGTCCCGTAATAAAGGGAATTTGCAAGCATATTAGACCAGTGACATCTTGAAAACGTTTATAGGATTAAAAGAGCACTTTACAGGGTAGTTTTGAGGGATCTCTGCCAATGCTTTTGTGAGAATTTAGTAACAAACTGCGATTGAATGCCTGTTACGCCAATAAGACTCGTTAAATGTCAATCGTTCTATTTATGTATACATTTATTTGAGCAAAAGGAGCATTTGCTATACTTACCAACAGCTGCAATTTGGGTTATAGCCCTATAGAGTTTGTGCAATTTATTCATTCTGTGTAATGGTTGAGTGACAATATACAGACGTCAGTAACGTATTGTTTTTATATCCAGATTAGCACCAGGGACAATTGGAAAGGCAGGGGAGTGCGAAATTGAGAAATCTTGGTTTAGTTTTAACTATTTCCCAGGGTTAGCAACAAGTTGACTTGGAGGTAGTTCCAAGGGTGTAGTCCGAGACGCAAAAGGCAGATCCGCGAGGCAGTGCAGGAAGTGTTAGGAATGGTAATAAAGTTTAGATTTGACATGTGAAAGTAGCGTGAGGACACGTATCATGTTAGGATTTGATTTGGGTAGGTAGACGATAGTTTGTTTATGACTCTAGAAACAAGAATTAGCAGTCAGTACTTTGCTCTGTGTTTTTGCCGAGAGGCAGACCATTTGTAGACAGTGGTAGGATGTTGGGGGTACTTAGGAGCATTGTAAAGAGTCCTAGTGGCAACGTTTAGACATTCATCCAGTGGTAAGAATGAATAAATGTGGAAGACCAACCAATAAGCTGGTGCAATATCTCAAGATGACTCGAGAGAATAGTGGTTTACCAGTTTGAAAGGTGGTGAGAGAATAGATTGGTGTCTGGTCACCTTAGCTGTGGTTGAAGTCAGGATTCAAATCTCATGGTTAGTTGGCATTTACAACAATGTTTTGGGACGCAGGTAGGCGGATGGAAGTGCCTGAGGGATACGAATAGGAATCTGAAGATGTAGCAAGAAAATAAATTATGTCAACCTTAGAAGGTTTTCTCATAGCGAAGCAGACTGCCATCCAGTGTAAATCATCGAGGAGAGTCATGAGTAACAAGAACATTAAATTAATGGGTATGCACTAGAAATGCAAAACCGCCATGCACAGTGTCAATACCAGCTCCAGACACATGGCAGCAATCAAGCCCAGCTCTTGCAAGGGGCTTTGGAGTGACAGTGCACACTTCAAACTTCAAATCTGATGCTCCTCAGAAACCCCTTTCGTGACCACAGTGACTGAGGAGACGATCCTTTGTTTTATCCCTCCTTGACCCCTTCTGCACACACCCTGGCTGATGGAGGCACTTGTAGGTTTTGGTGAACAATATCCACACTGATGGGTAGTTCCAACACAACTCTCCCCAAGTATATTGCATACAGTGCTCTGGGAGAAATTGTATGTTTAGAAATTATTGTGAATATTATGTGCATCGGTTGTGCAATACCAATCGGTAACATCTGAACATGTACTTCCCAATAACTACTGTTAAACTTTGTTCATGTTTATCCTAAGCTGTTCGTCGTTATTTTTGTTAGAATACTGGTTACATGATTGAGGATGGGAGTTGGCCACACAGGGTGTATGAAATTGTGAGGTTAGTGAGTACCTCCTCAATAATAATCATAATCCTTGTCAAGAACAACTTTTAAAGTCACTAAATTAAGCTGAGATCGACCCCCTGGTAGCTATGGCACAGACCAGAGAGGCTTAACTTAGAGGCAGTGTGTACAGTATTTATGCAGTACCAAACAGTATAAAGTCAAAGCACAACCCAAGAAGAATCCCAAACCTATTTAGAAAATTATTGTGAATTGTAATCAATAAAATTACAAAATACAATAAACGGAACTGAAGTTATGAGTTTTTGAAGTTTGAATATAAAAATATCCCTGAAAAACATTAAGAGGCAACGAGTCATCTGGGATGCTTATATGATACCTAGGCACAAGTTAAGGTCGAATACGATGGAATGTCGGTCTGATAGAGAAAACAAGTTCTGTTGTTTTGGAAGTTTCTTCTTCAGACTTGTAAATTAAAAATCCTCATCGGGGCAAGACAAAAGCTGTGGAGAAAGAGGGCTCTAAATTATCGAATATTCACTGGACGAGGTCTTGTGAAACCACAGACTTTTGGTGGAAAAATTCCAAGTAGGAGTAATTTGAATTTCATGCCTAGAGGCGATAAACCTTCTCCTGGAGGTCCTGCTTAATCAGATTTCCTACTGCAAGCGGAAGCAACTTGAATCTTTGGCCCAGTGGCAACGCACCTTCTTCATATCAGCTTCACAATTTGGTCGCAATTCTCCTGAGGTCTTTGAAACCAACAAACTTCCAAGTCCCGGGTTTCGGTAAAAGTTAAGAGCAGGCCTGGACATAATTTCAATTACGCCAGAGTAATCTGAGTAATATTGGTAATTCTGAGTTACTCTTTGATGGGGAATTACCTCTAATAACATGATTACTCCAGCAAGTGCAATTTGGGGGAAAAGTCTTACTGCACAAGCATATTTAATGAGCGCAAGTGGCTGCTCGCTATGTGGGTTCTGCTGTATGTAGTGTTATTTCTTAGTGCAAAAATGCATCCTCGCATCCATTTCAGACACTAGGGTGTATTTTGCGCTAAGAAAATAGTACTAAATGCAGAGATTAAGTTGGAGAAAAATTCTACCTCAAGAACACATTTTGTGAGCCCGAGTAGCTGCTCATAGTTTCTGTTGCATAGTACTATTTTTGACACTAAAAAATAGTGCTTAATGCCAATTTACTATTCTTGCATAATCTTGTAGAATGCTTAGGGAATTCCATGTGATTACTCTAGACAGAATTACATGACTTACTCCTAACTCTAGTCCATCCTAGAGGTGTGACGAGGGAAATGCGCAACACCAGCCGCTGTGGTCACTGAAAACAGGTTCTGGTGGCAGTGCATCTCCAACTGGAATTGGTGCCTAGCTAACTAAAAGGACAAAGGAGGGGCTCTTCTTGTTGTTTTGTTTTTCATAGACCCATAACTTTGTTTGGGTTCCTGCACCCAGTTGTCCAGCTTGCTTACGAGATGGTGAGGGTTCTGCATGGTCCAATTTAACATCTTGGTGACTGTGACCTTTTACTTTATTGCAGATCAGAGTGCCGTCTGCTCTCAAGTAGTGTGATAGTCCAATTTTAAGGGACTACACCACTTAATCCTCACTGTGGTGGGGTTACCTTTATGCTACAGCAGCTAATTTCCCTGCACTATGGGATATGGTTAATTGTATTTGCTGGTGCATTATTTTTGCACTGTGTTTTAATCTGTCACTCTTGTGCTGTTTGTTGCAAGAGTGAGCCAGTGTGTGAGATCAGTACGTGAACTCGAACTGTATTGCTTATTAAAAGGGCCTTGGTTTTATTTCTGTATTGTTAGGCATTACACTTTTAATTTTAATCTGATCCCAGTTTTTACTACAAATATATTTATATATTTGAGATGTTACTGAAGGGCTCTGTTCTAATACAAATTCAAAACTGCATCAAAACGTTACCATCCTCTCTTCAACTGTTATAATTATGTTATACTGTACCTGGCACAACCCTTCACCACCTTATTGAATTATGGGAAAAATGTCTCAACATTTGTAATAGTGATTACAGTATTGCAATTTTCAGCGAATCGCCATTAGGATATCGCTATTACAACTCCAAGAGTTTCATATAGCGATTTGTAGGAGGTTGCAAATCGAGCTACCTCATTAATAATAATGAGGTAGGTCACAATTTGCGATCCTCTAGGAAACGCTAAAATCCCCGGGATTGTGGCCTGCTGGGGTCAGCAAACCACCATGTCCATGATTGCTTTTAAATAAAGCAATCTTTTTTTTTTGCAGCCCGTTTTGCGTGTTAAAATGTGAATGTTTTGCGACCCTATTCACGGTCACAGAACATTCATAGATACCGTTGAGATTTGGTATTTGGAATGGATGCCCTAAACACGCCGCTTCCAAATACTGAATCACAACCCCATTTTGTGATTCAGTAACAGGTTACCAAATCACAAATTAGGGTATGATACATGTGAAAAGCATTTTTTGCGTTCCCAAAGGGGTTGATTCTGAGAATTGGCCCATTTGCGAACGCAAAAATGCTTGATACATGTGCCCCTTTGTCTCAACTGTTTATTTACATACATCTGGAAAGTCGAGGTGGCTTGGAAGGCCAGTTCTCAATGCAGACTGAATACCTAATGTCTGGGTTAATAGAGAACGCCAGCTCTCTCACCTTTGATAGTGATTTACTGTCCCTGCAACTGTAAAAGGAAGGGTTGGGAAAAACTTACAAAGTTGCATACCCATTCAAACATTCCACATACAAAGCTAATGTGGCAATTAGAAATCAAAAGAAAGGTGAAAACCTTCTCCAACTTTAAAGTGGGCACCAGGTATAAATAATGGTCCCTCAAACCCAACTCTTCAGTCCAGCTCTAGACCTGTGGAAGACTCAGAAGGACTGCTGTGCTGCTCTGCGAGAAGGATTCTTACTCTGTTGCCCTACTGTCCTGCTGCCCTGCTGCCTCATTAAGAACGACTGGATCTGCTTCTTAAACCCAGGAGATCAGAGTAACTCCAATGGCTAATTGGCTGGCCTCCTAATCAGAGCCTCATGGGCAGGAAAGTCTCCAACCACCTTGACTCAGCACCTGGACTCTGTCGGCTGTGAGTCCAACCACTCAAGTGGAGCCACTCCAGTCCTGGGCCCTTGGATGTGGGCCTGAAGATGCTCTGCCAGTCCAGCTGTGGTCCTGTAAGAAGAACCAAAGCAGAGTGACACAAATCCTCACAGCCGCATTGGAACTACCGCAGCTCGACATATCCCGGACGCGGGACCTCACATTGCAGCCAACAGTCTCCTCAGAACGGCTGCTACACAACACATCCTTGATGCAGATCTTCACATTGCAGGTCCCTGGCCAATGGCATCCTCACCTCAATAACAACACAGGGCTTATAATCGCAACCCTGCAGCTTCTCCAGAACCGCTGTTGTGCGACACATTTTCAACACAAGACTTCGCATCTCAAGACCCTCATGAACGGCATCCTCGACAATATGGCAGAGCTTTGTATCGCAGTCCAGTACCTTCCCCGAACCGGAGCTGCACGATGTATCCTAGATGTAGGATCGCATAATGTTCGGCAACCAGGATTTAAGGTACTTTGTTCCACAGGCCCAACTTAGGGGCCGATTAGGATTGCGATGATTCTTCATCCTCCGGGCCGGCGGTGGCCACCGCCGGCCCGGAGGATGCGGAATCACCGCAGCAGTGCCTCCAAAGACCCCCCCCGCCAGATTAGGATGGCTGGGGGGGTCATTGGCGGACGGGAAAACCGTCCGCCGCTTTTCCGCCGCGGTCGCCTTCCGACCGTGGCGGAAAAGCTCTAATACAGTGGTCGTGTCTATCAGACACCGCCAGCCATATTAGGATGGGGCAGGAAACATGCTTTTCCACTGCGGCTTTTCCGCCGTGGAAAAGCATGTGATCTTTTCAGTTTGGGGGCCCGTTGCGGGCCCCCAAGGTGTCAGGGGGTGGGGGGTGCACATGGGCGGTACCTATTGTACCCCCCTGCATTTACATGGACAAAGCGGCAGGCACCGCGCGGTGCCTGCCGCTTTGTGCATGTAAATGCAATACATGCATTTTTAACCTTGTGGCGGGTGCTGCTTCAAGCAGCACCCGCCGCAAGGTTAAAGATACGGAATGTGACCGCCAGGGTGGCGGTCACATCCTAATTTGCATGGAGGGACCGCCGCTGCCCATGCGGATGGTCCCTCCACCGCAGGGGTGGCGGACGGACGCAGGTCCGTCCGCCATCCTAATGACCCCCTTAGTCCAGGGCCGGCGCGACCAGATAACCATAGTTGGTGCTTTGTGCTTCTAAGAACTATTTTCATGTAAATTTTTCAAATTGCATATCTTTATTTCTAATCTTTTGATTTTTGTTGTTTTGTTCTGAAATACTTTATCAAATGGTACTCTATTTTTCTAAATTGGTGTGGGATTTTTCTTGTGTTGTTTTTCACTTTATTACTGTTTGAAGTGCAACATAAATACTTTAATCATTGCCTCTAAGTTAAGCCCGATAGCTTTGTGCTAAGCTATCAGAGTGTTAAGCACGGGTTAATCTGGGGTTTGCGTGTGACTTCACCCTAAAAGAAATTGGGGTTGCTGCTTGAGTAGGGTTTCACCCCCACCAATCAGTAACTCAATTTCCTGCAAATACCATATTGACGACATGAAATAATTTCCTATTATTATTATTTCATGTATATAAACATATAGATTGTCGTAATAATAGCACAAATGTATTATTAAAATTTAGAAAACAATGCTGCAATAGTTCTCTAAAACAGTAGTCTTTAAACCCACTTCTGGGTACAGAAATCATGCCCATTAGAACTACAACACCCCCACTAGAAACATTAGATTCCAAACAAAATATTTTCAGTTCCAGTCTACTTTCCAAGGATTGGTCTGAAGAAACCTGCAATGGTTTTTAATGATTTCACAATTTTAGCAAAATATTGAACTTAGTAGATGTAGAATGTGTTTAGAACTGGTAAATATTACAAAGAAAACTAAACATAACAGCATTACAGCCTACAATATGCTGTCACTGCAGTGGGTATGTTCCTGTTGTTAAAGAAGAAATAATGTCAACTTAGGCAGCTTCATGATTATAACAGAACAAGATTCATGACATGTAGGATTGGTCTATCATGAGGGATTGGAATGTAATGTGTTCCCTTGAGTTTGTGGTAGGTAGGAGCTTGTCACTCTACCTCGATGTCGGTTTGCCGTATCACTCAGCCGTGACTGACCACTTTCCTTTGTTAGTGGAACAAATGTCAATATTCACTTGTGGGCTTCATGTTGTGAATAAGAGACAGTAAGGGCTACCTGTATGTACCTTTTTTGAGGTCACAACCGAACCGATTTGCAGAATCTGGACTTTTGCGACCGGAAAAAAGGCTTTTCCTATGTACCAAACCCTATTTGCGATTTAGTAACCTATTACTGAATCGCAAGTTGGGTTTGTAATTCGGTGTTAGTAAGGGCGTGTTTAGGGCATCCCTTCCAAATTCTAAATCGCAGCATTATGTAAGAATGTTTTGCAGCCGAAATGCAGTCGCAAAACATTTGCATTTTACCATCAACTTAAAGTTACTGGTAACCCTCCCAAAAATGGTAAGGGGTCCCCAAAAGACGCTTTCCCTTTGTGAATGGTAGTAAAACATTTTGTAAGGGCATGCAGTAGTGCCATGGACTACTGCCTGGTCTTAAAGAATGAAAAGAAAACTTAACATTTTTCTTTTTTAAATGCAACCCATTTTCCTGTAACCACTTGGATGCTGGGGTAATTTTCCTGCTGTGCTGGGGGGCGAGGGGCGCGCACAGCGCCCCGGTGCCAATGACGAGCTCAGCTCGTCATGAGCTACAGTGCTCCTGTGCTCGTGACGAGCTGAGCTCGTCACTGCCACACCTGTTTCAATAGAACATTCAGCACAGCAGGGGAATTATCCCAGCGTGCGAGCGTTCTAATGGCCATGACGAGCTCAGCTCGTCATGAGCACCGGAGCACTGTAGCTCATGACGAGCTGAGCTCGTCATGAGCATGCAAGGGGTTAAGGAAAACGGGCTGCATTTAAAAACAATTAGTGCATTATTTAAAAGCAATCGCAGACATGGTGGTCTGCTGACCCCAGCAGGCCCCCACCCAGTGATTTTAGTGATTCCTAATGGGTCACAAATTGCGACTTACCTTGTTAATATTCATGAGGTAGGTTGATTTGCCACTTCCTAGGAATCACTAAATGAAACTCATGGAGTTTCATACTTTCGGACGAGAGTTCAACTAATTTCGATTCACAGAAAATTGCAATTAGGTAATCACTATTCCAAATATTGATACATGTGGCCTTAAGTGAATTATTTAAAAACCTAAGGTGCCTGAAGTCATTTGCCTCTCTGTGAAAAAAACATAACAGTATTTCAAATTAAAATTGAGTATGTTTCTTGTGGTGCCATGTAGTCTTAAAGGCAACTTCAACAAAGAACGCAAAAGGGCTGAGTAGGAAGAAAGTGGAGGGTGGCACTATTTTCTGCCTTCTAATTAATTGGTACGTAACCACTATTTAATGTGGATCAGTCGCTTTCCATAATGGAAAAACTTGTGTTTGTTATATATGTACAATTTAAAACACATTGAAATACCTCCCAACTTCTTCTCAGTTTTGATAATATCAATGGGCAGAAAAGGATCTCCAGACTCTTGATGGCAGAAGACCAAGATCAACCCGTACATGGTCATCTCAATGCCAAAGCTCTACAGACACCACCTTTAAGGTGGAGGATTTCCTCTGCAACCATATGTCTTGTGGGGTTCTCTCACTGCGCTTGAGGAAAGAGCTCAAATGCACAAACAACAATTGATGAACAGAATGCAGAACAATGTCATACATTCCCCCCAGTACAGAGTTCTGGGCCTAAATCCATCGTTTTTTTACTCACCATGCCATTCCAGTTGGAACCCAGCCATATGCAAATCAGTCTTGACCCTGTACCCATTGGGAACAGTCCAACCTGAACTGCCAGGCCAGGTCCTCGCTGGACTGGAAACAAGCATCCCAGGACCGGTTTCGGGGTTTCACCCCCCATCAGCCAGGATAGCTTGACTTCAATGGCATGGAGAGCATGGGTCCCACGTCTGGGCATACCCGTCCCACTCAGGGTGACAAATGCATAAGCAAGAATTGATGGACAGAATGCAGAACAATGTCATACATTCACCCCAGTACAGTGATCTGGACCTGAATCCATTTGGTTTTGCTCACCATGCCATTCCAGTTTGAACCCAGACATATGCAAATCATTCTTGACACTGTGCCCAATGGGAACAGTCCAGCCTGAACTGCCAGGCCAGGTCCTCCATGGACTGAAAACAAGTAGCCCAGGACCAGTTTCTAGGTTTCACCCCTCATCAGCCAGGATAGCTTGACTCCAGTGGCATGGAGAGCACGGGAACCACGTCTGGGCATACCCGTCCCACTCGGGGTGACAAATGCAAAAACAACAATTGATTGACAGAATGCAGAACAATGTCATACATTCACCCCAGTTCAGCGATCTGGGACTTAATCCATCATTTTATTGCTCACCATGCAATTTCCAGCATGAACCCAGCCATATGGAAATCAGTCTTGACCCTGTGCCCAATGGAAACAGTCCAACCCAAACTGGCAGGCCACTTGATTCAAGCAAGCCTGGCTGATGAAGGGTGTTACCCAGAAACCGGTCCCAGGATGCTTGTTTCCGGTTTAGGGAAGACTTGGCTTGGCAGTTCGGGCTGGACTGTTCCCATGAGGCGCAGGGTTAAGACGGATTTGCATATAGCTAGGTCTGAACTGAGGTGGTGAAGTGAACTAAAGAATGAATATGGATTCATCCCAGATCTGTGACTGGGGGTGAGTGTCTGAAAAGTTTCTGCGCTACGTCCATCTTATTCTTGTGTTTGCTTTGAGGAAAGAACTCAGCATGTTCCAACTCGAAAACAAACTAACGACCAGTCACCTCCACCTAGCATTTGATTAGTCTCCAACGAATATATGACGTTATCCTCCATGTTATTTTTCTGCATACCATTACAACGCATCTATCATTCCGCTAATACCATCACTCCGCATTTTTTTATAACGATTCCAACACAACTAAAAAGCTATTGTGAAATTAAATTATACATTTATAACGCATTACTTTATAACGACTTTTATTACAGCAACAACAAAAATACTTACAACAGCATATTTTAATTATTTCAAAATTAATATACTGCCACTAGATACATTTAAAAATATGGGTTCTGGGTGGGTAATTCATTTTAAAAATTCCATAAATAAAATCTAACTTACCTTACAAAAGTATTGTCCTTCATCCGTCCTGAAGAAAACACGGAGCAAAGTAAAACTATTGCTTAAACAGATTACGGCTTTCGTCAAAACACTTTATAAACATAAACGAGAGACAATTTTTTCTATATTTCACATTACATACCATTTTATCTGCTTTTCCCAAACTAACATTCTTAAACCAGTCCACATCGTTCTTCACTCACTCCTGCCTTTTTTTTAATTCTTAAAATTATTTTCGTCATTCTTATTTTAAAAAAAAACATTTATTAGAATCTTTCCCGAGTGTGTATGAACAGATACTCTGAACATTGATTTGGTAAGTCTCTTTTTTAAAAATAAAACATTTTAAATTTTAAAATCATAATTTTAAATTTCTTATTGATTAATAGAGTACTTATTTTACAGGCGTTAATTAAACAATATATGCTTGTTTAAAAAATAATCTAATTAGCGATGCATCATGCATCAAGAAGTGGCAAAAAGACTTGACACAGAAGAGGTGTGGAATCAGAGACATGAAAGTTTCATGTATCTCCAACTCGACAACTCAGTTGACTTTTTTAATTTTTAATTTACGCACCTGTAAGTTGGTAAATTTTGTGCCCCTCCAAAAAGAAATGTGAAGTCCCCTGGAGGAATCTATTCCGGAACTGGATGTCAATCTCAAAGTCCAAAGGGTAAAAGCAAATGCTTTGGTGTCCCTAACGGGATAGCACGAATCCAAAGATGATGCAGGCATTATCACCCCCTCATTGCACGGCAAATAAATAAGCACATAGCACGAGGGTCAGCCATAAAGAATGCAAAGCTGATTTGGCAGACAGATTGTGGAGTGATAGTATTGCGAAGTAATAGTATTGGTTGTGAATGTTTGTGCGGAGTGAAAGTATTCAGAATGAATGAATATGCGGAGTAAAAGTATACGTGATATTGGAATTCGGAAAGAAAAAATCGTAGTAAATGACTCAGACCGTCTCCAACTCAATATCCTATAGCATTTCTGATGTGTGAGCTATTTGAACTCCTCCCTCAACAAACCCTGTGTGATGCTGCCCACCCTACACCATCAATATCTTCCTTTTCCTTCCCATTTTCCCCTTCTCCTGGCCACTGCCCGTTGGCCTGTCCCTGCTCTTACCCTACCCTCCCCTCCCCTTCTCCTCCCCCTCTACTCACCATCCGCTCCCCTTTAGTTCTCTTCCCTCACCTTCCCTTCCCTTTGCCTCTGCTCTCCTCCCATCCCCTCCTGTTTTCTCTAAACGAAGGCCGTAACACAGGCCACTGCAGGGGGCCCCCAAGCCTTCAGGTGATCCAGTCCTTCAAGCCCAAGGCCAATAAATATCTGTGTGATATGCGAGACTCAGGGGGCCTTTTTCACATTCTGCAGGGTGCCCTAGCATTTTGCATTAATGTCACTGCTATGAGCTCACATTTCTTCACACACAGGGTGCCACAACTGATCTATAGACAACCAAAGAGATGATAAGTCAATAAAATACCAGCATGTGCTAGTTGTTACAAATTAAGTGCCACATGCATGAAGTAATTTTCCTGTTGCAAATGGCCCAATTCGCAGAATCAGGCCATTTACAACAGTGGAAAGGCATATGGGATGTAAAAAAGAACAGACTGCGATTCAGTAACTTGTTACCGAATCGCAATTTTGGTTCTGCGATTCTGTGTTAGGAAAGTGCATGTTAAGTGCGCGCCTTCCTAAAACCAAATCTCCAGGGAATGTACACTGTTTTGTGACCTGAAAAGGGTTGCAAAACATTAGCTTTTTACCACGAAATTCAATTTGGTAGTAGCCCATTCGTAAACAGGAAGGACAGGGGACCACTTTTCCTTTATGAATGCATGCAAAAAACGTTTTGTCCACTGCCTACTCTTAAAATATGAAATTGAAATGTTTCGTTTTTTCTTTTTTAAACGCATCCTGTTTTCCTTTAATGAAAACGTGCTGCATTTATAAAAAACTGTTGCTTTATTTAAAAGCAGGTACAGACATGGTGGTCTTCGTTCCCCAGAAGGCCACCATCCCGGTGTTTTTAGCGATTCCCAATGGTTCGCAAATTGCGACTTACCTTATGTATATTAATTAAGTAGGTCTATTTGCTCCACTGGGAGGTGCAAATGAAGCTCTAAAGAGTTTCATACATTTGAAATTGCAATTTCCTAATTTCGATTCACATGGGATCGTAATTAATGATTTGCAATTTCAAACGTTCATACATTGGTCCCTAAAGCTCTTAAACATAAAACATATCACCTTGGTGTTCTGTTATTTGATCTGAAAACGATATCACATTCTGAAGGGAACGTGTGCATTAATTGTCCAAAGTTACAGGAGTTCTTGTGATCAACAGGGCTGTAAGCTTTGGGTAGAAATCACAGGGTAAATAAATAAAACAAAAAGCAGCTGAAAAGAAATCGATAACAATAGCTGCAAGAGTGTGGGTTTGGGAGAGAGGGGTGGGGGGAGAGTGAGCAGACTCAAAAACCCTTTAAGTGTGAAAAAGGCCGCTTTATTGGAACAGGTGCACATTTACAAAATACACAAACTCGGCAACCGCCTCACAATCTAAACCACAACCCAAGTTTTGTTCGTTTTTATTTCAAAACCCAAAACCCCGCCCCCACCCCACACCCTCCATCACACCCCACCCCCACCCGTACATACCCAACACAAAAACCATCCAAAACCCAATAACATTATAACATTATAACATCACCTAATAAATATAACCTTACATTTCTGACTATAAACCAACATAACATATCCCCCGATCCATATTCTCCGAACCCCACGTCAATCAAACTGAACAATCCCAAAACAATAACCGATACAACTAACGGGTCCAACTTGGCCCAACACTGACGATCTCATAGCAAAACCGCCACGCACCTGTCCCAAGCGACAAATGAACAACGTAAAAACCCCATGAACACATGTTGCAAACCGCAGCCAGACGAAAAATTAAGTAAATAAATAAATAAATAACTAAAATCACCTAAAAAAGGGGAGGGAGGGAGGGACAAAAATTCTAAGCTCAACCGGCCACCAGGTCACCAAGCCTAAAATGGTGCCCGGAGCGAGGAGCCCCGCCCATTTATAGGGGGGCGCACAAAACAACTAAAACCAGCCCAAAAAACGCCCAAAGAACCTGCTAGAAAGAATACCCCACCCAGATCTCCCAAACCGCCCGGGGGAGGAGACCTCCCGGTGGTCGGCTGCCCTCCTCCAAGCCCCCCTTGGGAGAGAGGGGTGGGGGGAGAGTGAGCAGACTCAAAAACCCTTTAAGTGTGAAAAAGGCCGCTTTATTGGAACAGGTGCACATTTACAAAATACACAAACTCGGCAACCGCCTCACAATCTAAACCACAACCCAAGTTTTGTTCGTTTTTATTTCAAAACCCAAAACCCCGCCCCCACCCCACACCCTCCATCACACCCCACCCCCACCCGTACATACCCAACACAAAAACCATCCAAAACCCAATAACATTATAACATTATAACATCACCTAATAAATATAACCTTACATTTCTGACTATAAACCAACATAACATATCCCCCGATCCATATTCTCCGAACCCCACGTCAATCAAACTGAACAATCCCAAAACAATAACCGATACAACTAACGGGTCCAACTTGGCCCAACACTGACGATCTCATAGCAAAACCGCCACCCAGAAAGCCGTGGGCTGAAAGACTGATACGGAGAGAGCCCCACCTTTCTGCCCCCCCAGCGCCTAAAACAGGGAGGGGTGGGAGTACGAGGGAGACCCTGGAAAAAGAGGAGGGGGACCCCAGAATATAGAAACCGACTACCACTTACTCACCGACCAACTGACGAACCGTCAAACAGCGAGATAAAACCTCCCGCAACTCCAGAAGATACAGGTCCATACCCATACGAGACAGGTGTACACCATCCCCCCGAAAAAATTCCACCGCATCATATTTAATGTCACTATGGACGATGCGACCGAAACCCAGGTCTCTACAAAATCGGGAAACCTCCAAATTCACCTTCCGCCGGGATTTGTCCACCGCCTTCGGTTTCACCGCATACCTCCAAACCCTTCGAGGCACCATCTCCGTCCAAATGACATGACAACCCGACCACTGACTGTGTAGCAAGGCCAAATCCTTTTTTATCGCCCGGAGCAGGACAACCCCTTTGACAGCACCCATGTCATTCTCACCCAAATGAATCACCAAGACGTCCGGGCAAACCCCCCCCACCAACCAAGAATTCAAGGCAGGTATAAGTTCCTTCCACAACATACCCCCCTTCCCCCTCCAAACCACATTAAACAAACTGTCATTGAACCCCAACGAGGAACCAAAATAACTCTGTCGGGCTTGGACTTGAGCTCTCTTAATGAACGAATGTCCCACGATCCAAACGGTAACGGAAGCAGCCCGAGGACCAGCCACAGAACCTGAAAAAGAAATCAGAGTCAGACAGGCAAAACAGGGGTGGACGCCAGCGCTCCAGTAGGCTCATTACGAACATAGCGCCGAAAACAGTTAGAAGTCCAGCGCCCCAGACCCATGATGTCCTCCCTCGACCATCCCCTGTGGAAGGCCTCTGTGGCTGCCCCAATCCGAAAAGAATGAGTACCGTATGAAGACCCATCCAAACCAATATGTCGCAGCGCTTTTCGCAGTACCATGCGCAGTTGATAGTTCGTCACACTAGACCCATTGGCATGTTGAAAAACTCGAAACTCCACAAACCCACCCGACATTGTCCTCCAACAAAGTCCCCAATGTAAAGGGCACGTTTCCTGAGGGGAAACCGAGTCTAACCAGACACCCTTCCCCACACTTCTCTGGTCCGTTTTGGATTGTGAGAGCCAAATATGGACCCCCCGCTCCGTGATCGTAACATCCCCCCACAGAAGGCCAGGAGAGGATCTGTTGCCAAGCAACTCAGACACACGAAAAGCGCCAAAAAACATCCACACCATCAACGTGGCAAACAAACACGCTTCCACTCGGTCAGTACACACCACCGGCAGGACAGAAACAACCTGGAACAGTTTTTGCCAAGACAAAGGGGATCGCATAGTGCGAATAGCACCACTCTCTCTAGACCACCCCTCCAACATTCTCCTACCCAGCTCCCCAGCCGACGGAGATTAACCCCACAAAAGCTTACCCATGAAAGAAACTCCAGCCAGCTTTCCAGCTATAGTAATTCTAGACAACTTCCTATCCATTAACACCAAAATAAACTGTACCACATCTTCCGACCTCTGCCAATCCAGGTCCCTCCGACAAGCGCCTGACTCCAAAAATTCCTTCCAGGCTAACTCATACGCCGTCCTCGTGGAAGGGGCCAGGGAACCTAAAACCAAGTGAAGGACCCGGTGTTTCCTATCGTCCAAAGGTGTTCCGGCATGGGAGTCGGCTCCTCGTCTGCCTCCAAAGCAAGCCCACAGAATCTCTCCCACTGTGAACGAGACAAAGCATCCGCAATGTCATTGTCCACGCCAGGCACGTGAAGGGCCCGATCGATCCGAAAGAGGACCTTTTTGTGGGCCAACTCCTCCCCCCACAGTGTGACCGCCACCACCACAGGAAAGAGTTCCAAAAAGGCAATACTCCTACCACCATTCTTCCATCGCATGGGCCACTGTTGAGCACACCACCGTCCCTGCCTGTAAAGGCCAAAACCCTCACTACCAGCGGCATCAGAGAAGATCTGTACCTCCCAACACCAATCCACCTCCCAACACAAAGGCACACCATTGAAGGAATGTAAAAAGAAGACCCACATACGTAAGTCCTCCTTCACCCCCGCAGACAGTCTCACTCTATGATGTGGAAGGGAATGACCAGACAAGGCTCTGCCTAACCGCCTACAGAAAGTCCTACCCGCCCGAACCACTCTGCAGGCAAAATTAAGGTGTCCCAGCAAAACCTGTATCTCCCTCACAAACACCTTCTCTTTCCCCAACATAGTTCCAACCAGCTCAAGCATTTTCTGTTTCTTGTCCAATGGAAGACGAGCCTGCATCACATGAGAGTCAAGCTCAATCCCCAAAAAAGACATGGTCGCACAAGGACCCATGGTCTTCTCTGGAGCCAATGGCACACCCAAGTAACTCATCAGTGATTGAAAAGATGTGAGAGCCGCATGGCAGGCTAAGGAATTAGCAGCACCTACAAAAAAGAAATCGTCCAAATAATGAGTGACAAGGTCATGGCCACTCTGTGTAGTAAACCACCATTGAAGAAAGGTGCTAAAAGTTTCGAACAAAGCACAGGGCATAGAACAACCCATCGGCAACGCCTTGTCCACGTACCATTTCCCAAGGAAATGGATGCCCAGAAGACACCAGTCCTCAGGATGGACTGGAAGGAGCCGAAATGCGGACTTAATGTCGCATTTTGCCATCAGGGCGTCAGGGCCCGCCAAGACAACCAGCTGCATGGCTACATCCACAGAAGAATAAGACACCGATGCAGCGTCCGGGTCAATGAAATCATTTACTGACTCACCGTCCGGCCATGACAGGTGTTGAATGAGCCGGAACTGACCAGGCTCCTTCTTAGGGACTACACCAATTGGGGACACGATAAGGTTCGCCAGAGGCCAGTCATCAAACGGGCCCGCCATCCGACCCTCACTCACTTCTTTGTCCAATTTCGCCTGTACAATGTCTGGGTGTTCGCTCGCTGACTTTAAATTCTTGGACCAACGCCTTAAACGCGGTCCCTCATACCCCAAGTGAAACCCCACCTGAAAACCCAACAACAAGACCGACCGCGGCTCCGCAGGCTCATAGTCCCGCAACGCCGCGGCCAATCTAGTTATGTTAACCGGAGTACGAGCCTTTGGGCCCAGCTCCAGATGAACCTCTTCCTCCCCTGGGAGCTGGGGGTTGTTGTGGTGGCACGAAAGTTCCTGGACTTTGTTGGGAACCCTGGGGCCCTGGGGTCCTGGGACCCCAGCAGCGGGACAACGGATGACTCTTCCTCCCACATTGGGAACATTCATGGCGGAATTTACAAAACTGTCTGGTACAGGTCCCCGTATTAAAATCCCAGCATGTGCCGATGGGCGACTGGGCGGAAGAGACGGCCCCCACCCCTCCCCGGGTGGGACGGGACTGAAAGGGACGATACAATATAGGAAGACCACTGGCCGTAAAAATGGTTTTCCCAGAGGCAGACGAGCCCATCGTTTGCTGCCAAAGATCAGAGTCCAACTCCCCCCATTTCGCCTCAGGATCCCAAGCCATTCGTGCCCTGAACTCCTCATCATATTGGGCCCACGCATAATCATTCCTGGTTAGCTGAGCCTTACGTATAACATCCATGTATTTAAACAGGGACACGCAGCGCTCAGGGAATTTCTCACAATAGACGCTGGCAAAAATTAAAAAGGCCGCCGTCCAATTCTCTATAGTCAGGGGAACTTTGGGGCGTTTAGCCAACTCGAACTCTTCTTCTTTAGAACCTTCCTTAGCACGAACTTCCCTGTGGAGCAATTTTAACAGCTCCACATACTCACCATTCCATATCTTTTCTTTCGTACTAAGCATCAAATGAGCCCCCAAAGGCTTTGTAACACCCATGTACGGCAACTTTTTGATTTTAAGTTCTTTGCTGTGAAGCACCCTTGTCGTAGTACCCTCACCACCAGTGGACGTGCCACTATCCACCATGTGACTCGTATTAATCTCCTCACCATTAGTACCAACACCTTGATCACGTACCACACGTCCTTTATACAGTTTACCATCCTTTTCCGTCGAAATTGAATCGACACCAACACCAATAGAGACCATATTGGGCCGCACGGCCTGAACCACGTTCTCACCTGGGTTTAAAAGAGGCGGTTGACTGGTTTCCGTCCTCCATGCCATCCGTGCACCGTCATCTGCCCTTCGAGGAGCCCTCACCGCGGGGCCGAGCACTCGTGGCCGTGACGATTCCACACGACTCCGAACCACTTGGTCCTGTAACATATCACGAGAAACATTAACATGCCCCCCCCCAGACACAAAATCACGAACCTCGCCCTCCTCAGGGCTATCTTCATCATAATCTAAGATCAGAGAGTCCTCCAACTGAGGGGGGGGGACAACCACCGAAGTCTGTCTTGACACTGTACTTGAACGACCCTGGGCCTTACCAGCCCGCACTCTGGACCTAGGTGGGGAGGACGACTGAACTCGTCTACACACCCCCCACCAGAACTACTGACCACCTGTTGACTTCCAGAAAAGGATAAACCAGTAGTCAAAACACCACGTGGCACGGGAGAGGTCGTACGCAACCCGCTCCCATGAGCAATGCTGGAATCCACCGCCGAGGCCGGGAAGGTCGTACTGGACCCGGAGGCACCGCCCATGTAGAAATCCCTCGTTGGGACCATCGAGGTCGTATTAAACCTGCTTGTGATGGCCACGTCGGGATCCCTCGAAGGTATGGGACGTGCCGCGCGAGGCTCCACCCGCACTTCTCCTCGGCGTACCCGGGCTGCCTGCCGCCCTGCCAAGTCCGCTGCCGATGATCGAGCTTCTTCCTGCAAAGAAAAAGGCCGGACTGGTGTGCCGGGTCCCTCACAAAAACCAACTCTATGAGGGGCAGAAAAACCGCCAACAGTACCCCCGCCCCCCCTACTCGACATCCTAAAACCTCCAGAACTAACCACACTCTTCCTCTTTAAAGCATCGCAAAGACGCGGAGACGGCGGACAAACCTCCTCATCCGAACTAGCATTCAACACAGCCTGAATAATTCTCGAAGCCGTCCCCTGAGGGTCCCAATCCTGAACCCCCCCAACCGAAACAGCACCCCGGGAAGCAGGCCCCGAACCCGCCAATCCACCATGACCTTGAAAATCCCCCGACAGCCTATAAAAAGCTCCTTCCCCCCCCACACTTCGCTGAGCCACATCCCCCACCACCCGAAACTGGCGGGAATCACCCACAGACCTGCCTGCGCTGCCCAGCTCCCCACCCGGAACCAGAAAATCATGCCGCCCCGCACCTTCTCCCAGACCCATCTGGGCCCACTCCCCCTCCCCCAAGGAGCTGCAACCCCCAGACATGGCCTCCCCCCCCACAGCTGACCCAGATGGGGAAAACAATAACGGACTCTGCGGCTCCCCACCCACCGCGCAAACAAGAACGCCACGGCCCTCAGGCCCCCCGACACCCGCAGAGGACACCAAAGGCCGCGCGACATGCTCACCAACCGCACCACCATCAACCGTCACCGGGACCTGCCCCACATGGCGGCGTATCACGCTCAGGGGAGCGACCACCTCCTCAACGTCCGGATCCGGGGCACCCCTCAACGGCTGCTGCGCCACAGAAACCACATCCAAAATGGCCTCCACCCGCCCTGCCTGAGTGACGTCAGTCCCCACCCCTGCGGAGGCAGAAGCCGAACGCCGCGTGCAACCACGTTGCCTGGAAGCACGACGGCCCCGCAAAACGGGAGCAGAGGCCGCTCTATCCCTCAGGCCGATCTCAGAAACCTCCCCCTCCCCGAGAGGGAAACCCCCAACCCCAGCCCCCTCCAACAATGAAGAATCCAAAGAAACGGCCGGGTCAGAAGAACTAGCATCACTCCCCCTCCGGGCCCTAGAACCCCCCCGACGGGTCCTAGAACGACCCCGCTCACTTACCCCATCCTGTCTCCGACGTTTCGGGGAGTAACATGCTGCCACCGCAGCCAACACCCCCGCAGAGGCCTCCCGCTGGGGTCGCGGGGTCTCAGCCCGACCCCGGTCGCCAATTACCAGGTCCAAACGCCCAGCCTCGCTGAGCAGGCGAATAGCTTCCAACACGCGATAATCCTCACCAGACATGATATCGGAATCAGACTAGCCAAGGAAAATGAACAATACTACCAAAGTATGCACACAAAAATTCTAAGCTCAACCGGCCACCAGGTCACCAAGCCTAAAATGGTGCCCGGAGCGAGGAGCCCCGCCCATTTATAGGGGGGCGCACAAAACAACTAAAACCAGCCCAAAAAACGCCCAAAGAACCTGCTAGAAAGAATACCCCACCCAGATCTCCCAAACCGCCCGGGGGAGGAGACCTCCCGGTGGTCGGCTGCCCTCCCCCAAGCCCCCCTTATACGAGACATGGCAAGAGAGGAAACCAACTAGTTCGGAAAGGATTGTTCAACGAAGAAATACATTCACTCTGTTCTGATTTGCATTAAGTAGGAGCACGCTAAATAGGGCTGAGTCCAAAAGTAAGCAGGAAAAGGGCAGACAGCAAGCTCATTGATGCACAGACTTGGTACTGCTACCCCTATAGCACGTTTAAGAATAACTGTTCAGCCGGCCCCAAGCGCATATCGCTCTGCATGTGTTAATGTGGTTCTTCGTGGGTTCTGCTGTCAGTGCGCGCTTTGAACACTTCTGAGAGCTGGCAGCCTGCCAGCGAGAACGCGCTCCACTGACAGACGAAGGAATACCTGGAAAGAGCGGGAAGTGAGCCTGGCTGGAGCAGCGAGACGGCGCGTGAGAGAAAGGGCGGAGATGAAAGTGAGGAAATGAATAATGGGGCGAGAAGGAAGTGTAGATGAAGGTTGACATTTCCCTTCCTGCGTTTAATCCCTCGGGACCCAGAGAGTTTTAAATCTCCTCACCAAAAATAAACGGAGAATCCCTTTCTTATAAAACTACCCAAATATCAACAGGACGAATATTGTTAAAATTCTAATTCTAGGAATCTATAGATGTCGTGAAATATGTTCTTCTCAGACAAATTAATGACATTCTGGTAATCAATATTCTAGACATGATCTTATGCAGGTAAAATGTTTTGTCAGTCCAGATACTGTGATAAAGAACAGGTTGCATTGGGTTCGGTTGTGTGTCTGTTTTATGTCATTTGTTCCCTTGTGGTTGGATACACCATGTCTCCAAGAGGTCGCTGCAGTCACATTTAGGTTGAGTTGTAGAGACACAAAGGATTTGAGTAGAGGACAGGGGTTCTTTGTCGTGAGGCTGCGTGCACCTCTCACCTCAAAGGGCACGGTTCCTGTATCTGGGTCTCTCCATCTGAGCTGGACCTCAGCAGGTGAACAGTATACCTGCATCATGGCAGGAACTGGGAAACCATTTTGAGTATGCAGTCATGGATATTTGGGCGTCCAATACTGCTTGGTATTAAGGCTGGTGCACCCTTTACTGTTGCTGGAAAGGATCAATATGGATTGATCATGTGGAACGCTGCTTCCAGACTAGTCCTACTTGTAAAACAACAAGCCCACATCTCCCCTGCCTTGAGAGCCCTATATTGGTTACCGGTTGCCAGTAGATTCACTTTAAAGCTGCTTTGTATCACACATAAAGGTATACAAGGAACAGGACCGCTTTTCATCAGGAATAAAATTACTACATACATTCAACAAAGGAACCTCCGATCCATATTGGCACCTTTCCTCAAAATCCCAGCATACAAGAAAAAAACCATAGGTGGCACATCCTTCTCTGTTCAAGCAGCCACACTATGGAATTCATTACCCCTAAAGACAAGAACCACGGATAACTATCTTACCTTCAGAAGACTAGTCAAGAGTTGGCTCCTCCCTACTTAACCAATGTACTCAAACACAAATGCACAGCATATACCTGTGTTAATAAGCATTGAATTTGAATTTATGTATGTATTTAGATATGTGTATTTCTTTGAATAACTATGTATAATAATAATTATGTTTATAAATATATAGATATTCTTTAAGTCTGATTAACAAATGTACATAATACTTATCTTATTCTATGTTTAACATGTATATTGGTCACTGCATGGTTATCATATAAGTCATTTGATTAGATACTTATGGTTCTCCATTTATCTAGCTATAACCATATGTAAATTCTATCATAACTCTTTAGCTACAATTACTTCACTTTTGAATAAATGAAAAAAAACATACACACAAATAAATTAGCTTAAAATTCAGCAACACTTGAAAGTCTGAGTTTAATAAATACAACCTAAATCTTGATATATTACCTTCCTTATGCATGTATACCTTTGGTGTACTTATGTATCTATATATTTATTACTTTACACCTACTGTTAAAAAAACAACCAAAAACTAATTTGTATCTCTTCAATGCACTATCCTATGTTTTACCCTATACGGCTCTCGGTATATCCTCTACCTCCACTCTCTGACTCATTCCAAACCTCATTCTACTACTATGATTTCCAAAATAACCTTTTCTAGACTCTAGTGGAGTGGTGTGGCTCACTGGTTAGAGGCGGCAGACCCGGAAGCAGAGGACGGCCTGGGACCAGGGTTCAATTCCTGACGCGGCAGGGTCGTAAACCAGAGTCAGCGGACTTGATAATTCTTGCCTCGGTGCCTACTCTAACTAGGGATCACACTCGGCAACTCTGGGCATCAGCTTGCCTCATCTCCACAACGGCCCCCCACAAACGCCGGGGATTCCTGGTTTCACCTTGGAGATACCCAGGAGGGAACACCTCACAGGGAAAGCCAGGACAGGTTCCCCAGCGGTCTATAGCACCAGGATGCCTCTGGGTAGCAGTGCGCTTTACAAGACACACACATTTACATTCCCTCCTCTATCCCTCCTTGCATCACCCCAAACCTCATTTTGCTACTAAGATCTCCCAAACAACCCTTTCTAAATCCATCCCTCATGTATTTCTTCTTAGACTCATCTGAGACCTCATCTTACTAGTAGGACCTCACTAATTCATTTCTTGAGACTTTTCCCTCCTCCATTCTCCTTTACTCATACCAAACCTCCTACTACTACTATGATACCCCAATAAACACTTTGTAGACTCTTCCCTTTTCCATCTCTCCATTATCCTTTCCAGTCCAACTGACAAATTCACATATCCACCCCTCAAATTAATTCATGTTTCCCTATTCTAATTCACCACTAATCCTTTTTGGGTTCCGGAGTAGCGTCCTAGTAGCTGAAAAGCGCTTCAACGCCTCGCCAGAGGTAGTAAGCACTATATAAATACAATTACAATTATAAAAGTCGCTGGGATTGTTATTTATTGGGTTTGATAACTATTGCCAATTATGGGTTTTACCTTAATATTGGGAAATATATAGCATTTGGTGCCATTTGCTCTAAAAAACCTGGAGGAAATAGGGATGGTGCAATATTTATTGCACCTCATATTTACTCCAAACATTTTCTCTGCATGACTCCTAATTCTAATATGTGCGGAGACAGAATCAACCACACACATTGGATTTCACTGAGTCACACATAATAAAGGCCGTAATGAAAGGGGTGTTCAGAAAATATCCCAGACTGAACCAATTTCCAATGCTCTTTGAAGCAGGGCCACAATGGAAACTAATATAATTAATATTCAAACCAGTTCCACATAGCAGGAAACCACAACTATAATCGGGCTATGGGGACATAGTTATTTCATGGTAGCCCATCCTGCTGTGAAAACAGACCCCTAACCTATCACCTAGCAATGAGGTTACAGAGCAGCTGAATTGCCAGTCCACCACTACTTTGAATCTGTGTGTAGAGGACAGAAATTCACCCTTTTGGGAATAAACTGCTCTGAAAGTAGATGCTTAACGACTCCATAGCAGACCTGGGAGATTGGCTGATTGATTAAAGCCATTTGTAAAGAGCAAACAGCTACTTTCAATGAAGTGTCTTGACGCTACATGGGAAACTATCATAAGAATCAACAAACCCCAAGAAATCTCAAAATTAAACAAAGAGGAAAACCACACTGAGTATACCAGTCCAAAGCTGGAATAAAAATAAACAATAATTGTGTGTACACAAGAAGGTTTTAACCTGTTTCCTTGAAATAAAAATATTTGGTTGCATCCGAATGGCTAGAGGAAAAGAAGTACAGGCCCTTGATGTAACCACCGCCAATGAGCAGCCAACTTGTCTGACTTTCCTAAATCTGCGAGTTTTAACCAGTAAATTAAGTTTAGATCATAGATCTCTGAAAGG
The DNA here is from genome assembly GCF_964263255.1 of Lissotriton vulgaris. NCBI lineage: Eukaryota > Metazoa > Chordata > Amphibia > Caudata > Salamandridae > Lissotriton > Lissotriton vulgaris. The sequence continues at coordinate 938,379,850 of NC_141693.1, read as the reverse complement.
AATCCCTCTGGCAGCTCTATTTTGGAGCAGCTGTAAATGCTGGGTGACATGCTTCTCTTGTCCAACAAATAGGGAATTACAATTATCCATTCTATATGTAATAAGTGCTGGAACTTTTCTGGCAGAAGAAGGTACATGTGAGGATTTATCTGATTTTATGTAGAAGATGAACACCAGTGGTGCAAATGGAATTGACGTGTTCAGAGAAGGTCAATTCAATGTCAACCCTTAGATTATGTGCAGAGAGCGATGAAGAGGGCTCAGTTCCCAGAGTTTCAAGACACGACTCCTTGGCCAATGCTTTATTTGCCCCAAAGATTATTGAGCAGATGTATGATTTACAAGTCTGTAATTGCGAATTTTTGAGACTGGCAATTAGAGACTAGCAAAATTAAATGTACAACTGGGTCGCAAGGGGCCTGCCTCATCAATATTCATGAGGCATGTTGCAATTTGCGACCCATTGGGAATTGGCAATAATATAGGGATGGTGGCCTGCTAGAGACAGCAGACACCGTCTCTCTGTTTACTTTTTAGCAAAGCAACTTTTAAAAAAAATGCAGCCTGTTTTCCTTAATGGAAATGGGATGCGTTTCAAAAAAGAAAAATGAAACGTTTCTGTCTCATTTTTTAAGGGTTGGCAGTGGTTTGCAGACTGTGACACCACTGCCTGCTCTTAAAAAATATTTTGCTACTATTCACAAAAGGAAAGCGGTCCCCTGGTGACCCCTTTACGTTGACAACTGGCTTACCACCTTCTTGAAGTAGGTGGTAAACTGCAATTGTTTTGCCACCGCATTCCGATCGCAAAACAATTGTACATCCCCCTGCGGCTTGCTATTAGGAAGGGACGCCCTTGGCAGGCCTCTTGCTAATAGCGACTTGCAAACACTATTTTACAATTTGGTAATAGGTTACCGACTCGCAGAACAGGGTTTGTACATAGAAAGAGGCATTTTACCGATCTCAAACGGCCCGATGGGCCATTTGCGACAGGTAACGTGCATCTTACATCTGACCATATGACGTTTGTCTTCTCTGCACTCAATATCAGGAAGTTGACATCCCTTCACAGACCACTTCTTGAAGACAAGCAATCTCAGATTGAAAGCAGCTTTCACCATCAAATCTGACAATCAACACAGGGCCTGATTACGATGTCGGGCAGTGGGACAGACCATCCACCTGTCGGCGGTCCCGACCGGCTAATCACAATGCAACCGAACATTGTTCGGCCGCATGCAACCATTTCTCAATGGGAGCTCGTGACACAAGCTCCCATTGAGAAATGGGAGGTGTTGTTCCTCCCTGCACCCCATGGCAGACACCTCAAGGTGCCTGCTACAAGGTGCAGGGATCCACATGTGGTGCTGCATGCACATAAAGCCCTGCTGGGGGTCCCCAAACACGCTTTCTGACATGGTTTCAATGTCGGACAGGCAGGCATGGAAACCATGTCACAAACTGTGCATCATAATCCCACGGGCGGAAAGGTTCACGCTTTGGGATTACGAGCCGGCTACAACTGGCCGACAGCATAAGCCAGCCGGAATGACCGGCCAGTTTACCTTCTGACTGCCAGCATCATAATGCGGCACTCAGAATGTAAACCGAGCGGCCCATTATGATGCGGCCAGGAAGGCTCCGACTGTCGGTCACTGCCTTTACGGGCAGCATCGTAATTGGCCCCTGAGCGTCATTGGCATAGGTGAAAAAAGAGATGCAGAAAGTTTCAATCAGTGAGGCGAGGGGGGCATACATTAAAAGACTGCTGCTCAGGACAGGTTCCTGTGGAACTCTAGAGATTATCAACTTGGAGCAGAAGTGTTGTCCGCCTGTGCAGCCATTTGGGTTAGATCTTGAAGGAATGACGCAAACCACTTGGGAACTTTGCCCGAATATACTGATTGCCTTTAATCGGTTGAGAAGGATGGAGTGGGAGATTGTATTGAATGCTACTGATAGGGCAAAAAAAAAACAGTTACCATGCCAGGACCATTTCTGGCCACCTTTTCGGAAGCCTGACTGGGCCTAGTGTAGATTCTGATTCGATTCCACAAAGTTAGTCAATTGCTTGTTAAAGGAGGGAGGATGTAAAATGACATTAAAGAGTCTTGGTGAAGATTTCAGGAGGGCAGAAAGCCGCTGAAGTCCAGACGTGAGTGCATCTGGAACTCATAGCCCATGATACACTTGTTGAAAATGAAGCTTATTGACTAAAAAGTGCACGTGTTAAGACTAATGCAATTCAAACATTTCTCATTTAAACAACAACACATCTTGTCACGTTGCTTTGTTTTTGAGTCTCATTTGTGATACATGTTGAGCTAGGTAAATTGAAGAAACACCTGCGACTTAGGAACTTATAAAAACTGTTCAAGTGACTATGAATTATTTGTGTATCCAGGGAGATCCATTATCAGTCTGCCACTGCCTCACTACCACATTCTGCCTGACTTATGACACCCTTGCGACCACAGCTCAACTGTGCACGCCGTGAATGGCGCTGACCAGCAGTGTTTCTATTTGTTTCATATTACATCGAAATTGAAGTGGTAAATAAGACCTACTTGTCAGGAAGTGAGAGTAAACAAAGGAGACAAATGACACCTTGAATGTCACAAAGGTGCAATTGCCAGATGTCAGCGAGACAAATGGATTTATAATAGTTTCGCCATCTCAAGGATTACAGGTATTTGGTAGAACGTTGTGAAAAATGGGTCTGGGCTTGAGATAGTTATATAGACAGCAGGGAATTATAGCTTATTTCCGCCGTAAATCCTGAAGTATAGGATAAACAGTTTAAGCGACTTTTATGTCCATTGAACAAATGAGGCAGGTGTTTTGTAGCAAGAAGAAAATGTAACGATATGTCATTGTTTTTGGGATTTGCATTTTGCATCTTTATGGTCAGACAGCAGACGTCATAGAGACAGGCCATGACAAAGCACACCTTCAGGCACAGAGAACAGACTGCAGAGATTCGCATGCAGAGTGGTCGACGCTTCGCAGGCTCTGCCGAGAATTATGATCAACAAAAAGGTTAAACAAATAGGCTGTTGAGTCACAAGTCAACAAACAATTTACGAATAGTGGACTTTACTCATATGCTCCTTCATCAGCATATGCAGTAAGTTAAAAAATATAACAACTCCTATCATTCAGAAAGTCATCCAATTGAGCTACGCCTTTGAACAGCTCAGGCCAAGATATCCGTGTCTATTGCAGCGGCCATGTTGAGGGGATAGAGAAAACAAGGAGAAGCAGAGTAATGCACTAAAAACAATGACAAGGAGCTCAGCGTACAAAATTCTTACAATAAAACAGTGGTCTTTCATGGAATATATGTGCAATTCTAACACGCAAATATATATCGATGGAAAATGTATTGCAAAAGCTCAAATAATGTTTTGTTCTTTGTTTAGTTTTTGAGGGTTAGGATAGGAAGTCAAAATAAAAGAAAGAACAATATGTAAATGTAAATGTGTTTCGATTTATATAGCGCACTTTAACCCAGGGGTCCCAAGGCGCTTGCTTAGGGAACCCGTCCTGGTATTCCCCTATGAGATATCCCAGCCAGGTATCCACAAGGTGAAAGCCAGGCATCCCGCCGCGAGGGGCCGTAGTGGAGATTAAGCAAGCTATTGCTCAGAGTCACAGAGTGTGACCACGTGAGTCGAGTAGGCCCCCGAGCGAGAATTGTCGACTCCGTGGAATTTTTTGAGCCCGAGACCCGCTGAGACGGGGAAACGAACCCTGGTCCACGGCCGATCTCAGCTTCCGGGTCTGCCGCCTCTAACCACTGAGCCACGCTTCTCCATATTCACTTACTTGGGTAGTGTAAGAACATAGTAGTTAGGAGTAGAGATATAAATCATGCTTTTATGAGTGGAAATGTCAAAGCCCTGTCTTCCTTCTATTTTATTTGATGGGCAGCAGTATGTTTTAGGAAACGCTTTTCTTTTTTGATAACCCAGTTCTGCCAATAGGAAGACTGCACATTCTGTATTGTCCATGAAGTTGTTCAAGAAGTCATATTTCTTAAAATAAATATTGCTTTGAGGCTTCCCCAAGAATGTTACATCATTTATTTCTTAAGTGGTGCCAACCCAGATTTTATCAAGTGAGAATTCAGCTGTTAAAGATAGAGTGACCAATATTTGCTGCAGGTTTTACCTGCAGTGTTTTTCATGGCAACGAACATTGCATTTGCCCAAAAATAAATACTGATGGGGTGGGGGTCTTTTGAGACCTGTTGGGATGGGAGTCTTCTTTGCATGGTGCTGCCCTTGATGCCTGACTGTGAGTGTCTGGCGAGTGTCTGGTGAGCTGGGACTTTAGTTTCTAATGGGAATACAGAGTCCAGGTGCTGTTGCAGAGTTGAAGGAAGTCTTTGATGGCCCTGAGACTTTAGAAGAGCGGACAAGCCAGCAAGCCCTTGGAGTCACTCTGGGTTGAAGTGCGATGGGCCCAATCTTTATCCTCAGCAGGGCAGGTAGCAGGACAGTGCAGTAAAGCAGAAACACAGTTCTTCCAGAGCAGCAGTCAAGTAGAGTGGTAATCCTTGTGGCACAGCAGTCTTTACTCCTGGCAGAATTCTTCACAGGTCCAGTAGTGTACTGTCTTGATAGGGTCAGCGCCCCAGTGCTTATACCCAGTTGTGCCTTTGAAATGGGGGTAACTTTAAAGCAGGCTCTTGAAGTGCACAGGTCCCCTTCCAGCCCAGCCCTGGCTCCAGACTATCAGTAATCTGTGTGTGGGAAACAGGACAATGCCTATTCAGGTGTAAGTGTCAGCCTCCCCTCATTCTTCCTGCCCAGGAAGAGCTATCAGAACGCAGATGAATGCAGATGAGTTCTCTGTCATACCCAACCTTCCTGATGTTGTGGCTGTCTTGAGGGAATGTACAAAGTGTAGCTCCTACCCACCCCAGAAATGTATTGAAGACAGGCTGCAAGGCACAGAGGGCGGCGAGAGCAGAGAAATGGCCAGTGACTTTTCTAAAATAGCAATGTTAAATCCAACTTTACCATCAAAGATATTTTCTCATTACCATTCCAAAGACATAAAGCATGATGCAGCTGCTCTTTTCTGATCAGGAATTACAGCTTAAAAGTGTTTTAAGGAATTCCCAATGCTAGCCTATGAGAGGATAAGGCCTCACAGTAGAAAAAATGAATGTGTTTTTGTCACCATCAGAACATGTCAAACTTAAAAGTACATGTCCTACCTTTTAGTTACACAGCACCCTGCCTTTAGGGCTACCTAGGGGTGATTTATGTGTGATAAACAGAGAGTTTAAGGCTTGGCAAGTAATTTTAAATGCCAAGCCGAGGTGGCTGTAAGCTGTACATAGAGGCCTTGCAATGGCAGGTATGAGACAGATTTGAAAGGGTGGTACACCGAGTGCTGCAGGCCCAGTGGTAGTTTTAGATTGCAGGCCCTAGGTATATATGGTATACCACTTTACAAGGGACGTATAAGTAAACTAAATATGCCAATTGTGTATACATCAGTGTTACAATGTTTAGGGGAGAAGCCCACACACTTAAGCAATGGTTAGCAGTGGTAAAGTGCTCAGAGTCCAAGGTCAACAAAAAGATACAGCAAAAAGTGGATGTAAGCAGGCAAAAGATTTGGTTGAAGACCACCCTAAGGATGACAGGTCTAACAAGGACCCACTACAGGTGTAACAAAATGGGAGGGTGTCAGCAAAGTGATAAAAGTACCCAGGATATTATTATTCTGATGTACACATGTATCATTTATTATTTAGTAGTGTGTGTTTAATAAAGTACTTTCCCTTTTTTTAAAGAAAAGGCACTGACTGGACAATCGTTGAGGTGTGTTGCTGCATACCAGTGAGCTCAGGTACTAGCTCATACCACCTCTCCTGAGTAGGCCTTAGACTGCTCTACATTTCTGCAGTGAGAGGGTCAAGTGCTATAAGGTGGCACTTGGTTTCCAATAAAAAGGCAGTTGCACATATATTATTTGTGAAGAACTCAAATCATTTACAACTAATAACCAATATCTTACAGTTGTGGACATGTGTGGGCACGGTTCTTTGGTCACAGTGTCGTGGACAGCTGCAGGTGCACCTCTCTGGTCACAGCAGCATTGGCAGATGCAAATCTGCCATTCCTGCCCCTGAAACACCATCTAAATGAGTTCAATGTCCACCAACCCCTGGTGAAGCAATTGCTCTCCTCCAGCCTCATTCCACTGGAAACCCCACCCACACTGAAGTCTGACTGCTTCTGGGTCTTCCTAAATAGTCACCCCTTCTGAAGGTTTGGCTGGCTCCTTCACCCTCTCAGCAGGCAGGTTGTGGTCTAGGAACATCAGATCAGAAGAACAGCTTATTCCACCAAGGCAAGACTTCAGATACTGTCTCCTCACCCCTGGGAAGCTGGCTATCAGGATAACACCAACTCTTGTTGCAAAACAGTAATCTGAGCACTCTGTGCATCATTCCTTTCCTTCGCCATAGACAACATAAAACTGGAATAAGAAGTAGGCCACCAGCTCTCAATTTTAAACAGTGAAAGCACGCAGGAGATGTGGCTCAACTGTCTCCACTTCCAAAACCCGTTCATCTTTCAAGTGCCCTTTCCAGGCTTCTCTACAGGCAATGATTTTGTGTAGAGTGAGGCTCCTCACAGGTGGATAGTCTCCAGCCTGGAGCTCCTACAATAGAGGCACAAGGAAGAGTTAGCTGATCTTTCTGCACTTGCCTGTCACCCGCCTCCCTTAACAATGATCAGGGTAAAGACAAAAAGCAGGCTTCACCTAAGGGTATTGGTATTGGTATTGACAACCACTATGAGACAAGGTGGATGGTGGAGGGTCAGGGTGAGCTCAGGCATGTCCATTTTCCAGGACATAGTGTCAATTCTGGGGTGCTCTTCAGGTGCCTGCATGGGACAGCACCTTCGAACCAGGTATTAAATGGGTCACATAAACATGCACTGAATTTGCTAATGAGTGCTGCAATGTGTTCATCAATTTCATTGTTACATTTTAGGTTGGTGGGTGTTTACATATCACATGTTTTATATTGTATGTGTAGTTTATGTATGGTGCAAATTATTTGCATAAACAGGAATAATGCTTTATGTTATTGCATACACTGCTGTACTAGGCGCGCATAGGGGCCTTTCTGAGTTTGAAAGCATTGCACATAGTGAGGCGATGATGCTGTTCTCAAATCGTAAATACGGGTAACAGGATGTGCTCAAATGTTGCATTGCTTGACAGTCACCCAGAAAAGGGTCTCAACAAGCGCTGGGCTTTATTTTGGTGCAAGAAGTATCTTTGCCCCCTCTTAGGTAGCTCTGCAGGATTCTAAAAGTTACTTTCTTTTAGAGCAGAATTTAAAACTTTTTTTCATCGGGTTTACATCCACAAATTGCATGCAAGAGATCTACAATTTCTAAATTCCTTAAAATCCAGCATGAAAAATTGACCGTCAATGGAACTTTTTACTTACTTCGATCCCTTAGTTTTTAAAAGATGCACCTCTACTTCCCTTCTACCCTCTGCTTGCCTCTTCTGCATATAAACTACTCTAAATCGGATGCTTGTTTGTCTTAGGCTCTTTTTGGGAACCATAACAATATCTATACATTCCACCAAACATTTGCTTTTCCCATAGCCCCTCTAATGATCACATTACACAAAAACATTGAGAACATTTACAGGGTCTACTGTCCTCAACATGAGCTGTAGTGGTCATAGCAATATGCCTTACAATATTAATTCAAATATGCTTAAATAAGTAATATTCTTTGAAGGGACACTGTGATAAAGTGAAAAAGAAATAACTCTCCGATAAAGTCCTTTCAATTGCATTTTAGACAACAGTAAATTGAATAATATGGCTTTTTATGAGAATCTAAGCCTTTTTATCGCTGTTTCTTTTGTGTTGCTTCTGTGCTGTAGTACGCCTAAAGCTTCATTTACTTGCATTCATTACTGACTTTTTTTAAACATAGTCTAATTTTATGCACAGACATTACGCCTATGGGGAAATGTATATGCCGTGTAGCACTTGCAGACTGGCACAGAATTTCTCATTTGCAATTTAATGCTGTCCCCGGGGATGGCGTCTGCTTCCTTAACACGGAGATTATTGGTTTCACGGTCAGCATTTGCTCGTGAGTTGAACGGTTCGAACTATATTACTTTTTTGTATCATGTAACCATGTTAATACCCGCATTTGATGAAAGTATTATGCAAATTAACCATTTGCCACCAGACTAAAAGAGACATTTAACAATTATTGAATCTTTTTCTTGCATTCGATTTTTTTCTCAATCAATGCTGAAACAATTTAGTGAAGGAAAAATATAAAAGCAATGAATACTTTTCATTTCCAGTTCAGAGGAAAAGAGAGAGTCTAAACTTTTGATGTCAGCACCTTTACCGTAATTGGTAGAGTGTGAGCTCCTGGTTGTGCTCCCGGGTAGCTTACTCATTAGCACTATAACATGAAAGTGCACTTTCTTGGGAGACAGACAGCCGGCAGTGACATGAATATCCACACTCCTGAGCAGCGCTGTACGCGGTTGCTGATTGGATACTCTGCTCATACATATTCATTGACAATATTCCACCAGCCTCGCATCCATTCTCTCGCGTAACAAGACACAAACAGACGCGGTATAGTAGCCATACCCAATGATGCAAGTAATGCGCGAGTGCATCGTAAATGCTAGAGCTGCTGTCTGAACAGCGATTCTTTTATGAAGGCACAGCAGGAATTTGGAGCAGATTCATAAGTAAGTTGTTCTTTAAATATCACGTGCCTCTGTTGATAGTCATTTTTGCGCGATGTATATTGCATATAAAGTTAGTGATTTTTTTCTGTAATAAATGTATGAGTCGATCAACGTTATATCTCAGGATCTAAGTCAGTATATAAAGTAATCATAATTGCTACTCCAAGAAAGAGTAAATACGACCCAGGGCTGCATGCGCGTGTGTTATTTTCAGGGATTGGCTCTGTCCATATGCATCTTAATTTCGAGAACAAATGAAATAATATTTTTTTCAATTTCCAATATTTGTAACATGGTTGATACAAAAAAGATTTACGTGAAGGTATCAGGGGCGGCTCTAGGCTCATGGTGGCCCTGGGCAGGGAGCGTAGGTAGGGGGCCCCGGAAGCGGGGGTCCGGGCAGGGCGGAGCGCGAAGGCCATTGAAGAGGGGGGGGAGGGGGGGTCAGGCTGTTTGGAAGTGGAACAGAGGCGGAGGCCGCCAAATCCCTGCCAGGGGCCTGCACGCAAATATGTATTCATCCTTTGAGGATTATTATATTAAGGAGATATATTGACGTGGTGGCCCCTGGGGTTTGGTGGCCCTGTGCAGGTGCACAGCTTGCACATGTCTAAAGCCGCCCCTGAAGGTATAACATGCACCCAGTCCATGGCATGCTTTTTAGGGCAGTCCTTTGCACCTTTCCGGCAGGCACATTCTAATCTCTGCTACACTTTTCTCTTTTTACACCAATTTTAAAAATTACTGTGAACAAAAGGAATCCTTCGGCAGGGGAGTAGCTTCCATTGCTGCACCAGATGCAGTGGCACCGGGGCACAGAGGCTTGAGGGGCCCACTGAACCCTAATTATTGCTATATTTTATAATTCAAACTGCAGCCAGGGGTCCCATTTCCTTCCTTGGACCAGGGCCCATGGCAAACTGGTTATGCTACTACCCTTCAGGCTTTCTAATGAATTATCACTGCTAAGCTCTTGGCACCTCTATGCCTGTTACCCAACAGCAGGAAAACAAGGTAGGGGATCAAATGTCAACGTTATTTAGACCTAGAAAGGGTGACTGGGCTGCCCAGAGAGTCACGTGGTAACATTAGCAGCAGCAGCATTTCATTGAACACACCATCCTAATAAATTAGAGCACAAAACTAAGGCACTGGTGCGCTCTTTGGGACCAGGAGCTATGTAGAAGAGGAAGTGCACTGAAGTCAATTTTGAATAACGCAGTAAAAGTAACATTTCACGCTGCTTAAAAAAAACCAAGGAAAGACACTCATATATGTAAAACATGATGGTTACATAGCAGTACCAGACATATTCTACCTTCATTGCAGCCTAAGGCTTTGAAGTATAATGAATGGTGTATGCAAATAAAGCAGAGCAAATTAATTAAAATGCATAAATTTCATTTCTTTATATTAACAATGGAAATTGAAATATATAAAAAATATGGAATCACATAGTAATATATGAAGTTTTGTGAGCATATCTACACACAGTGAAGTGTGCACTACTGCATGCAGGATGCAATGTGCCAGACCACCTCTTTAGTTCCAATGATCAATATATGACTCAACCTAGCCCCTCTACATGTCGTCTAACTCATAACTGCCCTGGTTTCTTCATCAGATGTAGGACTGGTGAACATAGGCACCCTACACCATGCATGAAGCTATCCTGCATGACATTTATTTGCAGAGAACTGAGCCCAGTGTGTAGTCTCTTGCATGCTCTCTCAATGCCTACGAAATACTTTAATCGAGACTTTAACTTCAATTACATTTTTGTTGTGCATCTGAATCCCGGTCTTTCGGAAATGCATCCATGCTAGGGGTCTTGGTGGAAGGGGAGTTTGGATATTGCAAGGAGGAAGTGGACAGCCTTCACAAGCTCATGTCGTGGCCTAGATGGCCTAGATTGCATATACAATTTAGACATTGGTTTCAGAAAGATCAAGTGCTCTCAACTAGAAATGTATTTTAGTTTTCTTGTGAGAAATTAAAGGAAATCCAAATTTGTATATCTACTACCGTGAAGCCTTCGCAAATAATGAGGAAGTTGAGCAGAGATCACTGAGCTCTGATTCGCTTCCAACACTTCATTGAGGAAGTGCTGGCAGCCATCTTGGGATTCGGCTTCAGTCGAGTCCCCCAAAAAAGCAAAAGGGGATAGGGGAGGTATACCCTAACCCTCTAACCTTGGTCCTGGGGTCCAGAGGGACCCTGCCATGGCAAAAAAACACTTTGTTTCAATTCACGGCGTGATTCACAAAAATCCATGAATAAAGGAAACACAAGCGCAGTCTCCCGCAATTGTTTTAATTGTAGTCCTCAGGTGAGCAGTGTCCATGGGGCATGCAGACTTCATTTAAACAAGCATTTGCAATGCAATAGGTCTCGCATTAGGAAAGTTTGAGCTATTGGTATTGTAAATTACAAATTTTTTTATTTATGTGTTGGCTTTGAAAATAGCGAAATTAATAGCTTTCTCATTTACAATGCCAATAGTTTTAACTTTTGCAAATGTGACAACTGTAGCATTTGTAATGCAATATGTGTTGTATTTACGTGACTTAGATGTATTGATAATTACAAATAACAATGGCTTTTAATTTTTTTAAATAATTAATACTTAAAAGTTATTGTAATTTATAATGGCAATAGCTTAAACTTTTGTAAATAACTTTTGTAAAGATTATGTTCAGTGTATTTTATTGTGACGAAAATCCAAGAACAGAAGTGAAATATTAACATCTTTTTGTGACATTTGTAATAAAGCTTGAAACATTGAGAGGACATATTTGAACCAGTTGTTGTTGAATGGTTGCACATATTGATGCTGTGGTGGTGCTGAGGGATGTTGTGGTGGTGACGAGTGATGCTGTGGCACTCAGTGATGCTGTGGTAACGCATAGTGATGTTGTGGTGCCTCTGAGTGGTGATGCTGTGGTAGGGCTGAGTGATGCTGTGTTGATGCGATAGATTGACAGAGTGAGTGCGATAGATAGATAGAGGGAGGGCGATAGATAGATAGAATGAGTGCGATGAACGATAGAGTGAGGGCGATAGATAGATAGAGTGAGGGCGATAGATAGATAGATAGATAGATAGATAGATAGATAGATAGATAGATAGATAGATAGACAGATAGATAGAGTGAGGGCGATAGATAGACAGATAGAGTGAGGGCGATCAACAGATAGATAGAAAGAGTGAGGGTGATCGATAGATAGATAGCTAGAGTGAGTGCGATAGACAGATAGAGTGAGGGCGATAGATAGACAGATAGAGTGAGGGTGATAGATAGATAGAGTGAGGGCGATAGATAGATAGAGGGCGATAGATAGATTGAGTTTGGGCGATAGATAGACAGATAGAGTGAGTGCGATAGACAGATAGAGTGAGGGCGATAGATAGACAGAGTGAGGGCGATAGACAGATAGAGTGAGGGCGATAGATAGACAGATAGAGTGAGGGCGATAGATAGATAGAGTGAGGGCGATAGATAGAGTGAGGGCAATAGAGTGAGGGCGATAGATGGATAGGTAGAGTGAGGGCGACAGATAGCTAGAGTGAGGGCGATAGATAGATAGATAGATAGACAGATAGATAGATAGATAGATAGATAGATAGATAGATAGATAGATAGATAGATAGATAGATAGATAGATAGATAGATAGATAGATAGATAGATAGCGACAGTAAACATCCCGTATTCAAGGAATTTACTGTGTGCAATTTTAATTTTGATTCAACGTTTCAATGCGTCCCCTCGAGCACCTATATTATGCTACTAGTATAAATGAATTTGCAGATGTTAATCACTGTAACCAAATAAAAGTAGGCGGACATGTGGCCTCTGGCTTCAAAGGCACAAAACCTGAGTTCAGATCTTAGTCCCTGCACATAGGCAACGCGCCTTATTTGACAGTTTTGTGCTTTCTGAGCGGGCGGGCACAGTGAGTGCTGAGATGCCGGACTACCAGTGTGCTCATTGTTTTGACTGCCTCCTTACAGTTTTTTTTCTATCCAGCCATGAAGTGAAGGCACCTCAGCAAGTTAACTACACCACATATTTTTGCGTGCAACAAGAAGTATCTGGGGTCTGATTCTAGTCGGGGCGAGTTAGACGTTTATCCTTTTTTGACCAACAAAGGCAGTTTGAAATGGACAGTAAAATAAATAAAACACACTGCACGCCTTCTGCTGTGGGCTCAGAGACGAGAATGGACAGGGAAGGAAGGCCCGGCAGAAGACCTGTTATGTCTGTTGCTTGTAAATGGATGACGCTTGTGGGTGTCTGATGCCTGATGTTTGTGGATGTCTGACGCTTGTGGATGTCTGACACTTGTGGATGGCTGACGCTTGTGGATGCCTGAAGCTTGTGAATCCCTGATGCTTGTGCATGCCAGACCCTTTTTGGATGCCTGACGCATGTGGATGTCTGATGGGTGATGCTTGTGGATGCCTGATGCTTGTGGATGTCTGATGCGTGATGCTTGTGGATGCCTGATGCTTGTGGATGCCTGATGCTTGTGGATGTCTGATGCTTGTGGATGTCTGATGCTTCTGGATGTTTGAAGTTTGTGGATGTCTGATGCTTCTGGATGTCTGATGCTTCTGGATGCCGGATGCTTGTGGATGTCTGTTGCTTGTGGATGTCTGATGCTTGTGGATGTCTTATGCTTGTGGATGTCTGATGCTTGTGGATGTCTGTTGCTTGTGGATGTCTGTTGCTTGTGGATGTTTGAAGCTTGTGGATGCTTGATGCTTTTGGATGCCTGACGCTTGTGGATGTCTGATGGTTGTGGATGTCTGTCACTTGTGGATGTCTGATGCTTGTGGATGTCTGATGCTTGTGGATGCCTGATGCTTGTGGACGCCTGATGCTTGTGGATGTCTGATGCTCCTAGTTGTCTGATGCTCCTGGTTGTCTGATGTCTGATGCTTGTGGATGCCTGCTGCTTGTGTATGTCTGATGCTTGTGGACGTCTGATGCTTGTGGATGTTTGTGGATGTCTGATGCTTCTGAATGTCTGATGCTTGTGGATGTCTGATGCCTGATGCTTGTGGATGGCTGATGCTTGTGGATGTCTTTTGCTTGTGGATGTCTGTTGCTTGTGGATCTGTGACACTTGTGGATGCCTGACGCTTGTGGATGTCTGACATTTGTGAATGCTTGACGCTTGTGCATGTCTGACGCTTGTGGATGCACGCTTGAGGATGCCTGATGCCTTTGGATGTCTGATGCCTGTGGATGCCTGATGTTTGTGTATGTCTGATGCCTGATGTTTGTGGATGTCTGACGCTTGTGGATGTCTGATGCTTGTGGATGCCTGATGCTTGTGGATGTCTGATGCGTGATGCTTGTGGATGCCTGATGCTTGTGGATGCCTGATGCTTGTGGATGTCTGATGCTTCTGGATGTTTGTGGATGTCTGATGCTTCTGGATGTCTGATGCTTCTGGATGCCTGATGCTTGTGGATGTCTGTTGCTTGTGGATGTCTGATGCTTGTGGATGTCTGATGCTTGTGGATGTCTGATGCTTGTAGATGTCTGTTGCTTGTGGATGTCTGTTACTTGATGCTTTTGGATACCTGACGCTTGTGGATGTCTGATGCTTGTGGATGTCTGTTGCTTGTGGATGTCTGATGCTTGTGGATGTCAGATGTTTGTGGAAGTCTGATGCTTGTGGATGCCTAATGCTTGTGGACGCCTGATGCTTGTGGATTAAAGTTCAGAGAACTGACTGAGCACTGCTCATTATTAGGCCCTGCTATCTGCACCCTGATGATAATAATATAAAGTAAACACCGCCTTCCTGTAACATTAAACAATGAATGTGCCCCTGTGATCATTTAAAAATGAACTCAAGGCTGCAAGCTTCTTTTAAGGTGCCTAGGAGCTACTGGTAGCTCGCGATTGACTGGTTGGAGAAACCTGCACTACACTGTACAACATGCTAGTGTACTCTATGCCCCTCCACTTTAAGACACCCTATGACACCCCAATCTATGACATGCCACTCCACTTTACTCTACAACACACCACTCCACTCTATGCCACTCTACTCTGCACCACTCTACTACACTCAGCAGCACTTTATACCATGCCACTCCAGTCTTCAACATGGCACTCTACTTTATGACATTCTACTCCACTCTATGACATGCCACTCCACACTACAACATCTTACTCTACTGTATGACAATCCATGGCACTCCATTTCAAGACTAGCTACCCAGCTCTGCAACACACCACTTCATTCTATGACTGGCCACTCCACCCCATGACATGCCACTTCACCCTATGCCACTCTAAGCCTAAAATGCTCTATGCCACACCACTCTATGACACACCAGTCCAATCTATTCTACGACATGCCACTCCACTGTACGCCCATCCACTCAATTCTTCGACATGCCATTCTATGGTATGACACTTTATTGTATGACATGCCACTCCAATTTATGACACGCTACTCCTCTCAATGGCATGCCACTCTACTCTATGACATTGCACTGCACTCTATGCCACCCCACTCCACTCCCCTTGAGTGACATGCCACTCTATGAAACAACACACCACTCCACATTACCCCACTCCATTCTACAACACTCTACTCCTGTCTATACGCCTCCACTCTATGACACTCAATGCCAGGCCATTCAACTCTACTCTACAACACTCCACTCTGTCACATGCCACTTCACTCTACAACACCCAGCTCCACTGTACAATCCTCACTCCACTCTGTGACATGTCACTACACTCTAAGCCACTTCACTCCACTCTATGACACACCATTCCACTCTACAACACACCACTTCACTTTATGACATACCACTCCATTCTATGACAAGCTACTCCACTCTACAACATGTCACTCTATTCTAAGACACTCTATGACATGCCACTCTATGGCACTCCACTTTATTCTACCACATCCCATTCCACTCTATGCCCTTCCAATCTACTCTACAATATACCACTCCACTCTACTTCACACAGCTCCTCTGATTGACACTCTGCTTCACTCTATGACACTCCACATCCCTCCACTCGACGACAATGTATTCCACCCTATGCCACTCCAATCTAAATTACTATACTTCACTCTATGCCACTATACAACACTTCACTCGACTCTTTGCCGCTCTGCTTCCCTCTATGACACTCTACACAACTGCCATTCCACACCATTTTACTTCTCTATACACTATGACATATTACTCCACCTTACTCTATTCTACTCCACTACTCCACTCTTCCCCACTCCACTCTATGCCACTCTATACCTTTCCATTCTATGACACTCCACTCTGCAACACTCTCCTCTACTTTATGCAATTCTACCACACTCTACTTGATGACACTTTACTCAATGACGCTCTACTCGAAGACACCCCGCTCTATGACACTCCACAACACTCTGTGCCACTCCACTCGACACTGTACTCCACTCGTCGACACTGTACTCCACTCTAAATAAAATATGGTATCACTTTAGTAGTCTAATATTAACTTATCATCTACTATGAAGCCACCATAGGCACATGCGTAACTTACCTTACTCTTGACATTTGTCTCTATATTAATTACAATTTTGTACTTCTTATACCTGAAAAAATATGGTTAATATTGGTTACACTTGATAAAAGATCTTATCTTCAAGATGCTTTGTTAATTCTGAAAATGACTTTATTTTCTTCTTTTTTTTTGTAAAATTGTTTTGGAAGTTTTTATTTTTTTCAAAGATCAACATGATCAACCTACTATAAAACAGGCTTGAAAGCAACCAGGAGTACAACAAAGCTAAAAAATAATTAAGGATGTTGGGAAGGACCCTGGTGAGCCATGACTAGCTGCAAATTTATGGTCATATCCCTCTCTTCCACAACAATGACACTATGGTAGAGGAGACAGCATGCTGCCGTAGGGCCATACTGCTTGATAATTTTTCTATTCTTGCTCAACAAATGGATTGGAAATGCAGTAGAATGAGCGAGAACTGATGCAGGGACAGATGCACGGGATGGTGGTGAGGGGGCAGATATAGCAGAAGAAGTCCAAGGTCCTACAGATGCAGCAGGTTGTTGTTGAGATGCTCAGGAAGCAGAAGAAGTTACATGTGTTGCATTAGCTGAAGAAGTGGATGCAGCCAATGTTTCTGCTTCAACCTCTTCAATCTCCTTCTGACAGCTTCTTTCAGCAACCTGGTTGAATGCATTGCCTCCAGGTTTTTTCTCAATCCTGTGGTACCAAATGAGTACTACTTTACGTTCCCACAGGAAATTACATTGTTGCTTAGGTTCCAGGTTACCAGTTTGGACTTCACCTTTTGCCATCCAGATTTCAATGAGAAAAAGACCTACACAATTGGGTCCATATTTTGAATAGAATATAATTATACATTGCAAATATTAGGTTAAAATGTTCCAGAGGTACCACAGCACTATCAAGGAACTGCTATTGAAGTTCATATTGAACTTTGACCAATCTCAAAAGTACTGCTCTACCACAAAACAAGTAAATAGAAACAATAGCATAATAAACAAGATTATATGATTAGAAACACATTTTTAAAAAATAAACATAAAAGTTCAATGAAAAAAACAAAGGTTGAGGATAAGTTTTAGTAGGAAAACTTGATTATGTATTTGTATACAAAACCAACTTAAACAACACAGTCCATCGAAATTCAAAAGTTATATTTTAAATGTAAAGTTATAATTCATGCACCATCCAAAACTTAGTGTGACCTCTGTACCCATTGTTGTGAACTAGCTAGGCAGGTTAAATAAACAATAACTTGTGCCTTCTCCATTTCTTGTTGAAGGAAACTGTGGTCACAGCAGTTCCCTTCATGGTGTAAAAACTTTGTTAGATGCCTACCATTGTTTTTGACGGCAATTCACCACAGTTTTAACTTTCTTTTTAGAAGCAAACTCCCAAAGCAGGAGTTTGTTTCTGAAAAACAAAAAAACGAATGACTCCCAAACCCTGGGTGTTTTCTCCAAGAATCTGGGGGTCATTATTTTATTCTCTGTTCCTTACTTACTAGGTGTGGTGGGCAGAAAAAACATTACGCCATCTGCTCTAAACATAGCAGCCTGTGTAATGGCTTTACTCAGCTGACCCCCGCTCTGTTGGCCCCTTGAATAATCTTTCAGTCAATGGACTCAAAAGGGGCTCTGCCTACAGAAAGATTATGGTCCACAGGGTTTCCCATTGCGTTTGTGACAGTGTGCCCTGTTGACCAACCTCTAAATCTGCCATTTAGTTACTTTTCCAGAGTAAAAAGTTCATCAGTGGTGTGAGTTAAGCAGTTCCGTCCAAAGAGGGTTCTACAAAAAAAGCATATTAATTTGGAAATTACAATAAACAGGAAAACACAAGTTAGAAAGACTGCACTGGTGGTTCATTAGCATTGTAGTTATGTCTTACCATTCAGGATACTACCAGTATTGCTTGGCAGACAAAAAAAGTAATCCATCTACATAACTAAGAGTCACTAAAGTAATCAGAAATTCAGCCTGCCCAAAAAAAGAAGATGCAATCTGTTAGGTCCTCTTTCATCTCACTGGTACCAGTCCCATCCTGGAAGACATTAAAGTGTAGGAAGTAAAAAGGGCCACGGGCAAATAGAGTACCCACTGGTCATGTAATAAAATGGGAATTTTGTTGTTACAGCAGCAGTTGTCTGTATCAGGACAGCTGATCTCTGGAGACACAATACATTTCCATATGTAGACAATGAGGGCCTCATTTATGGGTATGTGGCTTAAGGCAGCGCAAGAGGTCACCTTGTAGCGTAGCCCTTCATCAAAGTGAAAGGGCAGAAATGCACCATATTTATCTAATATGGTGCATACCAGTCCTTTCCCCCAGTGCCTTTGCCGTTTTGTCAACCTAGCACCAACGCAAGCATCCTTGCACCATGGTGCAAGGGTGCCTGAGTTTTTGGCAGGATTGTTTTTGTGCTACGTATCTTAAATGAGTAAACTGTGCATAGCCACAATTAATATCTGTGGCCTCAATGATCCCAAAAAAAGACAGAATACTGCATTTGGATTTTGTTTATTGAAGGGCGACATAATCTGTATGCAGGAAGCACACATCGAAAGAGTTCAGATACACTTACTGGAAACACTTGGGAACACATTGGTGGGGGGCATGACACAAAACTCACGGACACGCGTGGTTGCGATTCTGACATCTAATTTTTCCCTACAATTCAGGCGTACATCAGTGGATCAGCTTCGGAGATGGGTAATTACTGAATTCTGCAAGAATAACGTAGACCTACTCATCACATGCTTGATTTACAGTAGCACCTTAGACGATCCAGCAGTGTTTCTTCATATAAAAAATGAACTAGCTGCCTGGCCACTACGTATAATTATTTGCGGGGATTTTAACATAAACATACCTGCTGATAAGAATATAAGCTTAGAAACCAGCTGGGTACATAATGGCAGGAAACCGAAGGTTTTTCGGGCATTAAGGGAATTATGTCTAGAACATGCGCTTTTCGACCTTTGGAACTGGCAGAACGCTTCCGACCCTGGTTTTACACATTTTTCTTACCCGCACCATAAACGTGCAAGATTAGATTTTATATTAGTATCTCACACTCTTCTTCATGACTGCTCTATCGAGAAAGCCCCACGTATACTGGCTGATCACAGCCACTAATGGTGGAGCTTAAGGGGAAAGCGCCAAAAGGTGGTGGTGCTATTACATGGAGTTTTGACTGAGCTCTCTTTGTCAATGAAGAATATTGTGATCATTTAAGGGGGTGGATCCCTCAATTTTTAAGGAGAATTTAGGGAGTGCAGAAATCAAAGTTGTTTGGGATACTATAAAAGCAGGAATACGGGGGAAACCCTTAGATTTTCAGTATCTCTGAACAAAAAAAAGCACTCTTTGATAAACGATGTACAAGACAGACTGGCCGTTGCTGAAGAGGAACTGATCACAGTGCTCCAGACTGGGGGCGACCCCGCAGAAGCACAGGTAAAAGTGATAGTTGCAAAATCAGCAATTATCGAGATAATAGCAAAAAGCGCCTCAGTTAAACTTGCAGTCTGACGGGATGAAGCACACAAGTGTAGCGAGCAGATCGGGCATCACCTGGTATTCAGAGCTAGACAAAAAACAACTCAGAAAACAATATGAGAAATTAAAGATCCCGAGCGAGGGATGATCACAGACCCAGATGGAATCCGAAATGTGTTTTACACATACTACCAAGAGTAATATCGTGGAGACACATCTGGAAATCTGGGAGATGTTGTGGCATATCTTAACTCAATTTCAACTGAGCAATTTTCTCAGGAAGACCAGCTACAGCTGGATGAACGTCCGCAATTGATAGAGATGTTATTATGCATCATCAGTCTTCCCAACGGTAAGGCCACCGGTGTAGATAGTATACCCCTCGAGATCTATAAGAAATTCTCTCCGCAGCTGAAAGATTGTATGACAGAGCTATTCAAGTATGGAAGACCACCTGAATCCTGGTCACAGGCCAAAATTGTAGTCTTTCTTAAAAAGCATAACACATCTTCTGAACCCGGCTCATACCGCCCTATAACATTAATCAATAGTGATAGTAGGATTTATTCTAAAATCCTTGCGACTCAGTTGACCTCTGTAATTCACACAGTTATTTCTATCAGGCAACATGGGTTCATACCAGGGTGGGGGACGACTGATCATATTAAAAGGGTTATCTCACTTCTGGGTGCTGCAAACATCTCCATGGGCCCAATGGCACTAATTTTGCTAGATGCAGAAAAGGCCTTTGATAGGGTCTTCTGGCTTTTCTTTTTGGAGACCCTGTCAAGGGTTGGAATGGGAAAAGGACTCCTACAGGCCTTCAAAATTACTTAAACTAAGCACTCACGGATACTTTTAAAATAACGAGAGGTACCCGGCAAGGATGCCCAAGCTCATCGCTGCTATTCGCCATCTATATAGACCCCTTCTTACGCCAATTGAAAAGCAACAAGGTTATTAGGCCTATCGCAACCCATGGTTGGGAGACCAAGTTTGTGGCATATGCTGATGATATTGCTCTAGTGACTCCCAACCCAGAAACTGCTGTAGTCGAAAGCGAAGTTGAATTGGTGAGATTTGGGACACTCTCAGGGTACTCCCTTAATTGTAGCAAAACACAAACTGTGAGCAATGAGAACTTAACGATCAATGATACTCGAGCAGTTAAAAATCCAACATATCTCGGTGTTGATATCTCTTCAAACAGCAATAACATTGTTAATGATAATATAGAGCCACTAATCGCTAAAACTAAACTGGACCTAGTGAGGCTACATAATTTACATTTGTCTATTATCGGCAGATGTAATATCATTAAAGTGATATTTTTCCCTACGTGTTTATATTTTTTGCGTGCAATCCCGCTGGAATTTACCACTGATTGTCTAAAAAGAATTGAAGATCTATTTTC
The DNA here is from genome assembly GCF_964263255.1 of Lissotriton vulgaris. Taxonomy (NCBI): domain Eukaryota; kingdom Metazoa; phylum Chordata; class Amphibia; order Caudata; family Salamandridae; genus Lissotriton; species Lissotriton vulgaris. Next base: position 938,358,595 of record NC_141693.1, on the reverse strand, counting down.
CCGATTTATCTGGGCATATGTAAAGCCAAGAAGGGCATACAAATATCTCTCTTTACCTAGGGAAAGGGGAGGACTAGCTGTACCAAACATAAGACTCTATTATTGGGGCACAACACTACTATATAACCTAGTTCTTAAAGCCAAAAGATAGCATGACAGAAGAAGTACCAACTCCTCTGGAACTGATAATGCGGGTGGAAGCGTGGGGCGGGCCTGGCAATTTTGAAATGATAATCACTACAAGAAAGTTCGCTTTAAAACTCTGCAAGGGGGGTGTAAAATTGTGAAGTCAGTTCAGAAACTGATCGGTATGGGTCACCTCAATTACTATACACCACTTTGCAATAACCCCAACTTACCTGAAATTTTGAAAGGCCCATCATCAAAAGATGGGACGAAGCGGGCCTGACTAAGATCGGAGCTTTTTTCACTCCAACAGATCTGGCCTCTTTTGAAAATCTTAAAGAATGGTATGAGTTGGATCGTAGGGAATTTTATAAATATCTGCAAATTAGAAATTTTCTAAACAAGAAAGGGGGAGTCCAAATAGAATTTGCTAATGACGAAATAATAGATAAATTGAGAATGAACAGTGATCTATCCATACGAGTAGTTTATAATCCTTTGAATTCACTAATGAAAGATGATATGAATGATCGGGCTTTAAAGTGGAAAGTGGAAACTGGAGTTACTGAAAACCTCTTCTTTCACTCAGTCAAATTAGCACAGAATATTTTAATCTCGGCCCTACTCCAGGCTCAATACTATGAAACATGCTACTCGCTATATTACACCCCTAAAAGGATCGTCAAATGAGGGACGGGGAGAGGAACCTTCTGCCCCCGGTGTGCATTATTTCAGGCAGATCTGATTCACATATTTGCCTCCTGTGACTCCCTTAGTAAACTCAAGCAAGAGATTACAAAGTTTTTTTAAGGAGGCCCAAGAAATTGACTGCTTCCTTTCTCCAACCTTGATAGGACGTGGGGTAGCCCAGGACACGTAGGGGAAGCCTGGAGAAGAACTGGTGTTAATCGGTATGGCGATCTTCCGCTTATGTCTCGCATCTGCTTGGCTGGATCCTAATTCCCCCGGGTTCCAGCAATTTCTTTCTCGTCTATTAGCAAACTACAATCTGGAAAAAGCTATCTATGCAAGAAGGGGACCATTGGCTAGATGGATTGAGAAGAATGGGTGAACTATAAAGAGGAAATTAATTTAGACCCCCAACTAAGGATAACAGAGCGAGGCCAACTACCCGGTGTGGGTAGGGTGGTTGAGGGAAAGGGTAACTCAGGAAGGGTTAAAACGGGTGAAAAAGAAACGCATAACAGTGATTTTATTCGCTCTCTTTTCTTTTTTGCTTTCCTGTGACAATGAAACTTAATTGTCCTGTATACTATTGTTAAATATGCATTAATAAAAAAATGTTTTTTAAAAAGGATTGTTTTTGTGCAAGAAGTGGCCCCTTCCAGCACAAAAACAATCCTGGGAGTCTTTTTCCACTTTCCATGTGTGCTGCAGAATGCAGCACACATGGAAAGATGAATAAAGGAGGAGAAATAAGTGTATTACTCCGAATTGCGCTTCAACTGGGAGGCGTAAAGTGTTGGTGCATTCCTAGGTTTTGTTAATCTTGGGAAGCGTAAAAAACTATGGGTGTTGCATGGGAACACCCACTGCAATGCCCCTGGAATGCCTCCCTAGCGCAGAGTAAGGCAACGCTGGTATTTGCGCTGCCATGCCTCCATGGCTATGACGCCATTCAAAGCCATGCAAAGTGGCTTTGCGTGACCTCATAAATATGATTTTATGATTTGCGCCACCATAGCATCACAAAAAGAGATGCTACGGTGGTGCAAGGGACTTATAAATACACTTCTCATTCTTCAGGTTTCAGATCACCTACAAGCTGTATCCAAGATGTATATTGATGCAATTTTCGAATCTTCTATTAACCAAGGCTATGCTGCCGCTAAAAATAATTACTTTCACTTTTGAGCTGCTCACTTCTCATGTTTAATTTCTTGTGAATTAAACATGGAGGAAAACATGCATTTTAGTTAAGAGTGCCTTCTCTTTTTTATTTGAACTGTAAAGGGATTCCTGTAGACAGCCAGACCAAAGACTGTGAGCCCAATGTGTTGTGCGACTGAACAGTGCCTGGGTACTGCTCCAATTAACAAAGCCAATCAAACCTTCTGATCAGGAAAAATGAATCTGCCACATCAGGGCGATCATGTGCCAGATTCCATTCAGCCTCCTACAGAAGGCTTAATTACAAACTAGCTGAATTTTGGAAAGGGAAGATTAAATGGCTGAAATTACTGATTCCAGCGGTTATCCCCCTCAAAGCTCCTGTCGCAGGTTGTTGGGAAGAGAACGTGGGCTAACAAACGCGTCGAGTGTTAATGATCTATTGACACATTGAAAACCCTAGTCCATGACCAATACAAGGACCTTGTCTTCCCTCATTTACCAGCTGTTGCGAGCAGGATGGTAAATAGAAAGAGGGGGCATTACAGGACTTTGGACGACTGGGAAGCCTAAGCAGCCCTGGCAATCTTCTCGGACCAGCCCCTGAGTAAGTGCTGCCTGGCCCCAGGAAGGCTGGAAACGTTTTCTTGCTGCTCTGTTACTGGGGGTCAATATTGCAGCACCACTGCAAAACCGGCCCCAGTAATAAAACCGGTTCTCATCACTGCAAAACCAACTCCCACCATTCCAACCTCCCAGGGAAATGCCTGATGCCCGGTTTAGTCAGTCTGGACCAGGCAGGGTGTGAAAACTTGTCAGTGGTCAGGCTAGGGTTGCTTCGTGGTTGGGGGAGCATGAACCAATGTGGTGTTACAGTGTTCAGATGGGGGTTCTAAGCTGTGCCTGAAACCCCTGCCCTGGAACAAGATGTGGTTTTACAAGATAGAAAGGTATCTGTTGAAATCAAGCATGATGTCACTGGGCCCAGTAATCCAGGTCAGGTACCACCCGGCGACTTGTCATCAGGCAGACAGTGTTCCCTCCAGGGAAACAGCTCCACCTGTCTCCCAATGAGACTCATTAATCAATCCCAGGTATTTCCAAGACATTTGCATGCCTATTGAAGGGGCGTCGCATCAAGTTTAAGTTACGATCCAAAGTTTCATAAGATATGAGTTATGAAGGTTGGGTTTAAAATGGAATATCAAAGTCGTTTATGTCAAGGAATGTTGCACAAACCTAGCAATAGTTGTACGAGTAGCTGTCACGAAATCAATATTAATGAACTCGTAAATTTAAATTAACATGGGTCATTTTTTATAAACGGGCTGTAAGCTTCTGTGAAGTTAAAAATTAACTCAGTATCAGAAATGTTGCATGTATAGAATATGTATTTTGTAGTGCTGTTAGCACTCTAGCTGTCGCACGCACGCATCCCCTCATCCGCAGGCCAGGCTTGGCCTGCGGGGAATCAATAAATGGAAGGCGTTTGCTCGGACACGTCACTTGCGACTAGCATTGGGTGTGAGGCTGACTGGTGTATGTTGCGCGCCTCCACCCCTGCGCTAGCGATCGGCCAAGGCCTGGTCCCCTAAACCCTACAATATTACACTGGCGACGAGCGGAGGGGGCCCAACCCTCGCCCGTGCACCAGCACCCAACGGAGCGGTCCGCTCCTCTTCCGCGGCGCCGACCGCGCATATCCTGGCTCCTACCAGTGAGCCTGCTGCTGCCGGAGCACTCCTCCCTGCCACTGCCCTGCCTGCCTGCTGGGACGCGACATCCACCCCCTGGCTGCCCTCCGGTGAGGGTGCGAGCCGGCTGCTGGTTCCTGCGGTGTCCCGGTCTGGAGTTTTGCGACGCCTTGCCGAACCTCACGCATCTTGCGTGGTCCGCGGCACCGGCGCCCTGCCAAACCTCACGCATTTCGCGTGGGAAGCGGGAAAACGCCCTACGAACCCTCACGCATCTCGCGTGCACCGCGTTTTTGCTTTGCTGTGTCCCGGGGGTGTGTGCCGACGCCTGGAGGGACAACTGCCAACACCCTGGAAACCTGGAGACTCGTCTGGATCAGTCCTGACCATCCCGAGGCTGGCCAGACACGGCGCACGTGGCGCAGGAGGAAGCCGCGACACAGGGAGAGCGGATGGTGCGGATATTTGCACAGGTACACGTGCTGCTGCGAATTCCTGAGGGGACTGACTAGACCAGAAGCTATCACCGCCCTAGTTGGGAGTCGGCGCCATGGGGGATGGAGATGCGGCAGCGCCTGTCATTAATATCCACTTCCAGCACGCCGCATGCGGGGTCCTGCCACCGCTGGAAGATTTGGCTAGAAAGAGAACTACTTTGTAGTCACACGAGAGACGGATGACGCAGTAAAAATATCCTTACTACTCCACTACGCAGGGGATGAGATCTTCAGACTTTCCAAACACCTCCCTAACGCGGGTGCAGCGGCCAGCTATGCTGCCGCGGTTACCGCTCTCAACGGACATTTTGACCCCCAATTGAACGTGGACTTCGAGATATTCAAGTTGGGACAGGCACGTCAACGAGACGGAGAGACTATGGATCAATTCCACACGCTCGTCAGGGAGCTGGCCAGTTCCACCGGCGAGGACCAGCCCAGAGCCTTAAGGAGGCAGCTGATCCAGGGATGCCGGGACAAGAAATTGAGAGGCCAGATTCTCCGTAAGCCCGGAATCTCTTTGGAAGACATCCTTATCTTGGCCAGATCCCACAAGCTCTCGGACGTCAGAGCGACGGCCATGGAACAGGCCCTGCATAAAACCCCGATTAAGGTGGAAAACATCAAGATAGAACGCGCGGACGCCGTGCGGCCTCGGGCACGTGGTCAGGCAAAGAAAGGATATCGAAAGAAGTCACCTCAGGCCCGCTGTGGATACTGTGGCCATGAACCACACGCGGCCAAGGACTGCCCAGCCCAAGGACAGACCTGTGGGAACTGTGGGATCCCAAACCACTTCGCATCAGTCTGCCGCAGGAAGAACCAGATGAGAAACCCTAAGAAATCATGGACACCCACTAAAGCAGTCCGCCAATTGTCACTAGCTGATCCGGCCCCGGAGAAGTCAGAGAAGCACCTGCCCACGGTCTATGATGATGATTCGGAAGACGAAGAGGCGTTCGTCATCTCCTTTGCCCGGGAACTCAAGCAGCGGAGAAGACCACAGCCAACCTGCGTGGTACAAATGGGACAAAGCGAAGTGAAGGCGATCATTGATACAGGGCCACTGTCAATGTGATGGGACTACAACAATTCAACAAGCTGCGTCCCCGCCCGAGGTCTTACCATCTAAAACGAGAATCTTCGCCTATGGCGCGGATACGCCCCTACCTCTCAAGGGGAAGATCGTGATACCCATCCGAGCAGATGAGGAGGAAGTAACGGCAACAATCCACATCATCAACCGGGAGGCTGACACCTTACTGAGTAGTCATACGGCGGAGGATCTGAAATTGATAGCCTTCACCAACCGGATTCGAGCCCACCAAGTGGATGAGTTGCTGGAGCGTTTCCCTGAACTATTCAAGGGACTAGGGTGCATCACGATGGACGAAATAGTGGCCGACGTGAATGGCTCAAAATGGTTCTCCAAAATTGATCTTAACGCTGGATACCATCAACTACCCCTTGCGGAGGAGAGCCGATTCATCACGACATTCAGCACTCACCTCGGCCTCAGGCGCTACAAACGCCTCAATTTCGGCATATCGTCAGCAGCTGAGGTGTTCCAAAACACCATTAGGGAACTCCTATCCGGGCTGCCAGGAGTCATCAACGTCAGCGATGACATCCTAATACACTCGCCCACCGCATCTGACCGCTACAAACACCTGCGGAACGTCCTGAAGAGACTAAGTGCATATGGAGCAAACACTCCACAAAGACAAATGTCAATTCTTTCAGTCATCTATTGAATTATTTGGCTACATATTTAACCAGGAAGGAATTCAAGTCGACCCGAGAAAGTCCAAGTCCATCAAAGACGCTCCAGCGCCCAAGTCACCAACGGAGGTGAGAAGCTTTCTCGGGATGGCCACATACTGTGGCCGGTTCATACCGGGTCTAGCCACAAAAAGCGAACCCCTACGAGCCCTCACCAAAACGGACGCCGTTTGGCAGTGGGGCACTAAGGAAAATGAAGCATTCCAGACCATCAAGGATGCCCTCCTGGAAAACGCCACACTGTCCTACTTTGATCCTGGGAAACGCACCAAGGTCATTGTCGACGCCAGCCCAGTAGGCCTGGGGGCAGTCCTGACCCAGGAGCACGAGCCCGGACAATGGACAGCACTAGCGTTCGCTAGCAAGGCATTGACCCCCACCGAGACCCGGTATGCCCAAATTGAGCGGGAAGCCCTGGCGATCAAGTGGGCCTGCAGCCATTTTCACCTTTACCTACAGGGCCACCCATTCGTCATGGTCACAGATCACCAACCCCTAGTACACCTCTTCAAGGGCACAGCCCCGCATCCACAACCACGCATTGAAAGATGGGTGATCCAGCTGCAGTCGTATGGAATGGAGGTGGTGTATCAACCAGGAGCCAAGAACCCGGCGGACTATCTATCACGCCATCCACTACCTCAGGAGCCGACATCCACCGATGACGACTGCGAAGAGTACGCCCGATGGGTGGCACTCACATCCTGCCCCCGATGCATGACCATCAGTGAAATCAAGGAAGCGGCCGCTGATGACAACCCATACATGAGATCGCTGCAAGCTATCCAGGAATGGACCTGGGCCAATTACCTACACCCCCCCCCCCAACATCTGGACGGCAGCGGACAAGGAGGCCCTCACAAAGTTCTGGCATGTCCGTCATGAACTCAGTGCTACCGACGATGGCGTGCTACTAAGGGGGACACGACTAGTAGTACCACAACGCCTTAGGCATCGAGCTACGCAACTCGCCCACGGCGGCCACCAAGGCACAACGAAAATGACGGCCCACATGCGGGAGAAGGTGTGGGTTCCCGAGCTGGAAACTATGGTGGAAGACTATGTGAAGAACTGCCTATCTTGCCAACTGACGGGTGATCCGGAGAGGCCGGCCCCGATCATCACGGAGGCGGCCTGCACCACACCGTGGACCAAATATAGTGTGGACTTCGGGAGTTTTCCAGGAGAAGGACACACACTGGTGGCCATTGATTCATACTCGAAATACCCGTTCGTTGAAAGAATCGACTCCACTGCCTTCACACACGTGGGGCCAGCATTAGAAAGATTATTCTCCATGTTTGGATACCCGGAAGAACTAAAAAGCAACAATGGACCACCGTTCCAGGGAGCAGAGTTTGCAACCTTCCTGAAGGCCAGAGGTATCACCCACCGGCGCATAACACCCCAATGGCCGCAAGCAAATGGGGAGGCCAAAAGATTTATGCGAACTCTAAATAAGATGTTTCGGATAGCGATGGTAGAGCAAGCAGACCCAGAACAGAGACTGCATGACTTCCTACGGGAATATAGAGGGACCCCTCATTGCACCACCCAGAGAAGTCCGTGGGCCCTCATGTTCCAAGGACAACGCAGAGACCTCCTTCCCACTGCGCCGGGGATGGTATCGACCCCGAATGACACAGAGGAAACCCAGGAGCGGAGACGACAGAACAATCAGCGAGCAAGTCAGCGTCGAAGAGCAACACCACGACGGCTGTGCCGGGGAGACCAAGTGGTCATACGGAACAGACGTCCTGGAGGGAAGTTCCAGACGCCCTACGAACCGGAACCGTGGACTGTGACAGCCACAAAAGGGACTATGGTGACCGCGCGCAAGGAAGGGGAAGAAGTGTCGAGAAACACCTCGTGGTTCAAAGTGATACCCTCTGGGCTGGCCAACAACCCGGAAGTGGTGGACAACACTGGGGCATCGCCCGGGGCCCTAACGCAAAAGGAGGAGGACAACTCGCCAGCAGGGACACAAGAGGTAATGCCGGAGCCAGAAAGCGGATCACCAACGACGCAAACCCCCACCAGGAGCACCCCACACTACCGGGAACATGGTCGAAGCCAGCCCCCGCGATACAACCTACGGCCCAATCCACCCCCGAGCCAGAAGCTAAGGGACTATGCCTGTCAGATGAGCCCCTGAAGTCGTCAACAAGGGACACGCAAGTACAGTGCTTTATATTGACACTATGATAGACTGATCACCCAATTCTGGAACATTTGCGAGAACAAAAATCAAAGTTTGTAAAGTTGGATAGGGATGTAGTGCTGTTAGCACTCTAGCTGTCGCACGCACGCATCCCCTCATCCGCAGGCCAGGCGTGGCCTGCGGGGAATCAATAAATGGAAGGCGTGTGCTCGGACACGTCACTTCCGACTAGCATTGGGTGTGAGGCTGACTGGTGTATGTTGCGCGCCTCCACCCCTGCGCTAGCGATCGGCCAAGGCCTGGTCCCCTAAACCCTACAATATTACATATTTTACTTCAAATTCACATTTATAATCAATAGTTACCTGCATAGAAGCAGTAGGCACACATTGACTGGGCCTTTGGCAATGACGAACTTCCTCAAAACAATTCCCTTTTGTTCACAGGATTTTGCCTGATGCAGGCTAGTCCTCCCTCATGTTACCAGTGTATCTAACTCATGGAAGATTTTCTTAATTTGAGCAGGAGCACATGAGGCCTATCCATTGTGGCGTCCAACATCAAATTGCATACAGGGGAAAACATTTTGTAGTATGTCAGTTCAAATGGAATTTCTTACAGTGATGTCTTTAGTACTATTTCACACGAGGCAACACTACCGCATTACCTGTTAACGCTTTGCAGCCCACTATGGCTGTTCAATTTCAGTCACCGACTTCAATTATTTTACCCTGCTCCCATACCTCTAGTTGAGTATGCCTGAGCAAGGTACCTCTGCCTCATCCCAGGGAGCACCTTGATTTACAGTATAAGTTAAGACCGCTATTATTCCTACATGTAAACCATGGAGACAGTGGAACAGGATCACGCTCCCTTTTTACAATGCCACAACCACTTCTTTATATATGTTTGCACGCATTATGGTTGTATGTGACTCGCACAAACAGGTTATTTCTTCACATGGCAATATATATTAGTTGCACACTAGCACCAACTATAAAAACAAGGCTGATATCTCATTTTTATGGTACGCCATTACAAAATGAGATGCACTTACATTTATGCTGCACAGTGCCTATTTCTTTCACATGGCAATATGTATTTGCTGCACAGTGGCACCTACTTTACAAAAAAAGGCTGTTACCTCATTCGTACGAGTCACCCAAATGAGATGTATTTGCATGTGTGCTGCACAATGTCTTTTTGATCTACTTTTTTCTATATTGTGTGTGTTTTGCATTTATTTACAAGCCATTCCAGCTCTAGACACATATTCAGGTCCATGAGAAGGGACATTCTGGTCAAAAGGATGATCTTATGCCAGAAACATCACTATTTGTTTGATATATTGTTTTCTCTCCTAACAAGTTGGACTGCCAACACAGAGAAACGTAGTTGCCACTCATAGGGCTATTGTATAAATGCAATCGTGGGGTAGGAAGATTCACCCATTATTTTTGTCCTGATGTAGCTCCACTGATCCTCTTGACCACCAGGGGTGTGAAACATGTTGACCAGCATTTGACCATAATTAGGGCACAAACGACAAGCTACTAGGGTAATTTATTAATCCATTAGTAGCACTAACCTAGAAAGGTTTTTTAATCTGACGGGAATCAAGATATTTAAAGTTTCAGTGATATTCCTAGTCAATTTTAATCCATATCACAGCACACCCTACACCACCCACATAGACTTTTCTTGCACTCATCAAACGGCAACAAAACCTAAAGATCTCCACCAAAGTGACCCTTCGGGGGACACTTAGCCATTGTGGCACCGGCCCGACAAGGAGCAACTGCCCTATGATGAAGCATGACATCCCACGGGATGTGTGAGGGCAACATGAAATAGTCTTGTTGACTGCCACTCTATAAATGTGTCTAACCTTGACAAAAACTCCCTTTGTTCTCCTTTCCTAACTAGGAACAGTGACCTCAAGTTTTTGCATTTATACAAATACTAGATGATCAGTTATTATTGGTTTCTTATGTACACATATGTGGACTGTAGATTTCTCTGGGCAGTGGACCATACATGTGCACAGTTTTAATGATGTAGAAATTGTACTTGGTGAATAACATACCTACTGAAAGCAAGACCTCATTTAGACATCAATCACAACATGTATTAGGTAACTCAGTTTAACAGTAAATTCTACCCTATTGCACTTTAATAAATGCTCAAAAACAATTAATTGTAAGCTGTGCCCATAGGCATAAGTTGTAACTGTTCAATTGTACTTTCTACCAAGGAATTCAGGACACCTTAAAACATTTCTGACATATCTTGAATCTCAATAGGCAGGTGGTGCAGATTATAATTGTTAAACAGAAGTTTTCTTTGAGTATGTTTCTTGATCCAACTGATGATTATTATTTATTTTATTCTCTAACAAACAAGTTCTTAGCTATTCCTAGAGTGATATGTAGTTGTAATGGAGACAGTATTTTGTATCTCAAGTCAAGCCAAATAACTTTATTCGGTTCAATCGGACCATAAAAGTTCGACATATATACATAGAATAGTTAAATTCTCATAGGAAAGCTACAATGATAAGACTTAAAAGACAAAAATATTAACAATTTTTTTTTAAACAATGTGTACTTTGCCTAGCTTAAGGACATGGCCACCTCTAAGCCACAAGCCCCCCCCCAGCTCAGACTCTGAGTTGCTGAGTTTTAATACATCCTATTATTTTCCGACACATCAATACAAAGTGAGTAAAAATATATAAAATCACTTAAAAACTCAGTCTCCTTCTTATATTCCATGACGTTTTCTAATTAAAAAAGCAATTCTAATGTAGTTATGCACAGCATTACAGATATCAGCAGTAGATAACGACCGTAGATAATTAAATCCCTCCTGAGAAGAACAAGGGCGAATTTCTCTCAAAATAGGTTTAATAAAACGTGCACTTGGATCTTTATAGAGTGTGCAAAACAGCATAAAGTGCAAGGTGCTTTGTTTTGATAAATTGTTACAGGGGCAGGCATTCAGTTTCTCACACCAGCTTGCCTGTTTAGGAAAAGCCACAAGAAAGTGCAACATGCAAAGACGAAATCTAGTCATAAGGAAACGCAAATGTACGCTAGTGTTAAAAGCCAAATAAAATAGCCGTTGGTTTGGGAGCCAATCTGGGTGGCCTAGCATTCCGTGATGGCATCTGGACGTACTCAATTCAGCATGGTAGGCATCTTTTATAATCAGTTTTGTGTTAAAATGAATGCTAGCAGGGTTATCACAATAATGCTCCAAACCCACCTTATTAAAATTATATTTAATAAAACGGAGCCTGGGGATAGCCAGGGCATTATCAAGGTTCATATATTCCCTAATAATCTCCCTTGAGAATATTAGGTCCTCTGACGTCCACATTTTTGCCCAGAGCATCAATGGGGCAATATTAATTCTATCTTCTACAAAATCCAACCCTACCTCGGAGTGGCACAATTGTGTGGAGGCACTAATGGGAAGCATCAGCAATCTCTTTAAAAATCTGTTTTCTAAAATGTGTAACTGGGTGCTTTTGTGGTGTCCCAATACTCCTGCCCCATAGGTAGCTACTGAAAGGCATTTTGAATTGTATAGGGTTATTATTTCCACTACCGGCTTGTGCCCAAGCTTACAAGCGAAGCGGAATCGGCGCTCTACTACACGATTAGTGTGCTGTACCCTAGCAACAACCAAATGGTCCCAATTCAGTTTATTGTTAAAAACATTCCCACGATAAGTACAATTAGGCACCCTATCAATGATCTTATCCTTCACAACAAATGTCCTTGTTTTAGTTGTAATAGGTCCACATCCCATGATAAAAGATTTGCTAAAATTTACTTTTAAGTCCAATGCCATCATAAAATCGGTAAAAACATTCAGTGCTTTTTGGAGGCTGTTAGCAGTTAGGGCTATTAAAACTGTATCGTCCGCGTATGACAACAAGGGAACTGGTTTGCCTCCTATTCTGGGGAAGGCTAATGACTGCTCTATCAGAGATGACTACAAGCCATTTGTGTATAGAAGGAATAAAAATGGGCCAGGATGCAACCCTGGCGAACTCCCTCTGTGGAGACAATAGGCCTAGTCTTCTCTCCTCCAGGGCCATATTGAATGGCAACAGTAGTAGACAAATGCAACCTGTGCAGCAATGTTAATAAGAGCTTCCTCGAAGCCCATTTTGTCCATCAGTGCCCACAACTTCTCCCAATTTACTGTATCAAAGGCTCTGGAATAGTCCATGAAGGCCAGGTGGATTGACCCCTTCCAGGCCTTCATGTACTTACTCATAATCAGGGACAAATTGAGGCACTGTTCATTTGTTCCCATGCTCCCCTGATATTGTGTATTGGATATAAGCCATGAGGCATTGGCCCAGGAATCAAGACGTGTGAGAAGTACCCTCCCAGGACTTTACATGGGTCATCAATTGAAGAAATAGGGCTGTAACATGTAGGCCTTTTTTATAAACTGGTACCACTATGGCCTCTTTCTAAAATGATGGGATGCAACCAACTATTACTGCTTTAAAAACATTGGCCAGCAGAGGCGCCCATAGACAAGGATTGCTTTTAAATAAATCCAAGGGTACCCCATCAGGACCTGGGGCTTTCGAGGAAATTCCCTTCATTAAAGCATCCTCAACCTCACATAGTGATAGGGAAGAGCTACGTTGATATGCTGTGTATAAGTTTACAGGTATATTGTCACTTTGCTCTAGAGATTATAAACCATTTGATTTGAATATGTTTGAAAAATGGAATTCCCAGACTTCTTCCTGTATTGTTAAATCCATACCCCTAATGTCGTTCAAAAAAAGGGGGCGATAAATGACCTCTCAAAAGCTCTTGGCATCTTTGAGCTTGCTAGCTCTTTCAAGATCTTCCCAGGCTAGTCTTCTCTGTTCATCCTTTTGCCGACTAATTATACTTTTATAGGTCTGCCTCGCATTTTAATTAGAGTTTTATCACAGGGAATTACGTGCAAAGCCGTCTTAAGATCTTTTTGTGCCCCTGAACACTCAGCATTAAACCCTCTTATCTCCTGAGGTTCCCTTTTTCTCACTGATTTTATAAAAATAATTTTTGGCAACATTTTTACAAATTAATTTAAAGTCCTGTATAACCACATCTGGGGGAGAGTCATACAATAGACTTTTCATAATTGGGCTTAAATTAGTTTTAACAATATTCTCCTTGAATTGGGAGGGATTTAATTTACTCCATTTCAATCTCACCCCTTGATTGGGGTTATACTGGAGTGGACAATCATCTCCTTTTCCCTCTTGATCCATTATGTGTAGAGAGACAGTAAGGGGACTGTGATCACTAACAGTGTTTGGTTCCACTTCAAAGCAGTCTACAAGATAAGCAAATTTTCTAGATATCAGCATAACATCTATTGTGCTTTCCCTTCCTCCCCCATGTAAGTTGGATACTGTGTAAGTGAAGTGCTAACCAGGGTGTCGACCAAGCACAAATCATTTACAACAATAATGGTGTTTAGTGCTTCACCCTGCGTAGTGTGATTAAAATGTGACAATGGTTGGTTCTCGGTAGCCAAATCCCCACATACTTGGTGAGAACTGTGCCGGCAAAGGATACAATTGAAATCTCCCACTCAGATTATACACAAGGGATACCATTTCTTCGCAACTGTGTTAATTTCATCCTGTTGATTACCTCACAGTTGTGTTGATGAAAGATGTTGTAGTACCAATGGATTGGTAATATTTTACAGATTATAATTGTTAAAGAGAAGTTTTCTTTGAGTATGTCCCTTGATCCAACTGATAATTTTTATTGATTTTATCCACCAGCAAGCAAGTTATTGGCTATTCCTAGAGTGATATGTAGTAATGTAATGGAGACAATATTTTGTACCTCATAAAATCATTCTCCCATTCTCAGAGTTGGTAAGAAAATTCTGGGCAATTTTACTTAAGACATGTAATAGTGACTTATTTGTGTACTGATCCCAACAATGTTCTTATGCACACCCTCCCTGCACCACTATAGGGCCAGGGGACCGTCTTCCTGGGGCTGAATTGTAATAAAAGATGAGGGGCACCTTACGTGCCCCTCCCCATGTCAGTATTGGCCCTGGGTACCCCACTACCCTGACCACAATAGTTCTCAGTGACCTGAGGAGCCGCCCCCTGGAACACTGTGGTTCCATGCCTGGGAGAGTGCAGACATACCCTGCCTGCACTCTCCCGGGAACGGAACTCAATTTTTCTTCTACCTGGCGGAAGCAGAAAAAAAATGCTGCTCCCTCTGTGCAGGAACAAAAGAAAAAGTGCTGATTCCCGTCAGCACCCAATATGGCCTCTGATCAAAAAGTCTTTCTTGGTGTTTTTACTCTTTGATTAAGTCAATAAGGCTGCCTGCATATGGCCAGGAACTGTGAGAACGATAAACATGTTGCGCAGGCCAGAAAGGCACGTGCTGCATGCGTTGTTAGCGCTTGACAGGGGTTGGTGCCCACTGAGGTTGGTCTCTGATACAACAGCTGAATGCAATTACACTTAATTTTGCAAAAAGGTTAGAACAATAATCAAAAAGATTGCTGTTTGTCCTTTAGTGTAAGTCCGTTCAGCTTTTTTCAATATATTAACAATTAAAGAGGGAGTTGAGATTGGCATGAATTGATAATGCTCAGAAAAAGGTAGGTATATCTGGATGGCTGGTCCTGCAAGACTTCCACAGGACCTAACATTTTAGGCCAATCTGACTGTCTAAGGGAGATTTTTTTTTACCAACTTTCATTTTGGTTCTGCTCTTTGGTACAAGAGTACTGAATGATCTAATGGGCTGGGCGCAATACAGAAGAAAATGTTGCAGATGCTATTACGGGACTCGAGAACCCAGTCTATATTGAAGGAGGGCCCAAAGGGTCCTTCCTTTAAGTCAATTTTAATAATAATAATAATAATAATTTTAATAAAATATATTTACCTTAGGTTACCCGTACCCTGGTGCTCTCATCAGTAATGTCATTTAGAATGTCATAGGTGATGTAACATGTGATGTCATAAGCAAAACATGATAGAAGCACAAGTTATAGTTAGTTAAGTAAACTATAACTAACAATTTTCAAGGAGTTTTTAGTTTTATCAAGGATAGATCACTATGTGAGGTCCATTGATAAACTGGTCAGTGCCACCAGTGTCCAACCTAGAAGAACAATTAATATTCAAAATAAAATGTCTCTATGAATTCATAATGTGTCAAAAAGTTTGTTGCAAATCACTATAGCCCTTGAAACTTTGGGGGCTTTTGAGGAAATGCTCCCTCTAAATATTTGCCCTGTGTGCAGCAACACAATATTTGTGTATAACCTTTTCTTAGCTGTGAGCAGAACCACAGCCTGCCGGACTGGGAACCTAAAATAACCCTGGTAAAAAATATGAATTCAGCCCCCATGTGCAGACATCCCAATGCGTCCTAGACCCAGAGCAACTATTTAAAGTTGCGGCTGGCTCCTGGAGTCTGAAACTGGCCTCTAACTGTCAAAACCAGACTCCTGTGGTTCCAGTCTCCTGGGGATTGACAGCTTGCCTGGCTGGCCAGTCCAGCAATGAGCAGAACCAAGTATTAAGGTGAGCCACAATAAGAGCAGTTGTTTGGTTTTTGGAGCAGGATATCCATTTAAGATTAAAAAATAAAACCTGCGAGCAACATCCAATCCATACTCTGTAAATGCAGCCAAAAATAAGTAACTCAATGGAATCACCCTTGCGATGAGCGTCATTCAGCACGCCCCATGAATCTCCTGTTTTTTTTAACCATTTTTCAATGTTTATCTGTGGCATAACTCTTCTGTCCCAGCAAAAGCTCTAAATATTCAGCAGTGACAATTAAATCTGATAATGAAGCCCGCATTACTTCGTACCTACCTCACATGTTCTATTGAATGAAGGACAGTGTTTCTAAACAGAAATAAAACCATCATTTGATAATAGTAGGAGCAGAATCCAACTCTATGCCCTTCTTCTGTCCATGAGGCCTCAAATAACATCTTTAACTTGACCACGGTCCTTTAAAGGTAACCTAGGAACTCTTTTTGACTTCTTGCTCTCCTCTGACCACAAATAAAAGCAGTGGATAGAGATATCAACATGCTGCTCTCACTCCCCCAGAAAAGCCCCCTTCTAGTACTGAGTGGAACTCACGAAAGCCCTAGCCTTAGCATTGCTCAATTACTATCATAAGTGGAACTCAAGAAAGCCTTGGCATTCCTCCATTACTGTCATGAGCAGAACTCAAGAAAGCCCTAGCCTTGGCATTCCTCCATTACTATCATGAGCACAACTCAGGAAAGTCCTAGCCTTGGCATTCCTTAATTACTATCATGAGCACACCTCAGGAAAGCCCTAGCTTTGGCATTCTTCCATTACTCTCATGAACGCAACTCAAGAAGGCCCCAGCTTTGGCATTCCTCCATTACACTCATGAACGCAACTCAAGAAGGCCCTAGCCTTGGCATTTCTCCATTACTAACATCAGCGGACCTCGAGAAAGCCCTAGCCTTGGCATTCCTCCATTACTAACATCAGCGGACCTCGAGAAAGCCCTAGCCTTGGCCTTCCCCCATTACTATCATGATAACTGGAGTTTCATTATTCATTTGCATTTGTTACATAATTATGGTTACATAATGTGATATCGTTAATGGAATGTAGGGATAGAATGTTATGTCTAGCATACTTTCTGTGCTCATCAAATGGTAGAAGGATGAAGATGAGGATACACGCTGCTTATTGCCTGCTACTTGTGAAGAATACATTCGCCTTCTGCTTCCTAATTTTTAAATGTGAAGAGAAGTACATCAGTTTCTAGCTCATACATATCATAGTTTGCTAAAGACTCACCTACACTATAACTTTAAAGAAACTCATCAATAACCTGCAGAGTTTAAAAAGTCAGGCTACTAGACTGTGCTTGAAAATAATGAAGCTGCAGGTGACTTCTAGAATTGCTTCTGGCACATGGGCCCAGAATACGTCCACAAATGGGTCTCCCATTCCATGCCAACTTACACGTGGCATGTGCACATTTAATGAACAGACAAACCTTCAGATGACTGTAAAACCTTTTAGGTTCTTGGATATGCAGAGCCCAACCCTGTGGAATGGATGGAACCCACAACAGATAAATAAATCAAGCTACGTGCTGTTCAGAAATCACCTCAAAATAACTTTTGTGCAAGAACTCGCAACAGTAGTAAGGCGCCCTCTGCAAGGGAATAGTGTCAAAGTACGGTAGACTTGTTGACACTTGTTCGTCGCCTACACATGTGCAGCAGAGGCCCTGGGGCATGATAGATGAGAAGCTAGTTACTGCCCACTGTGCTCATCTGGAGCATTGCAGCAGTGCAAGCTGGGGTGAACAGATGCAGATTTCAAGCCAGGCTCAGAAAGACAGTTCTTTGCAGACTCATTCTAACATGCCACATTTTTCTAAAATCATCACACAAACAGTTGTTTTCAGACTTTTCATATTAGTATCAATTATTCTTTAATAAACAGAAAAAAACTAGCATATTGGGTGGATGCGCTACTTTTTAGTAGTCTCACGAGGGTGAAATATGATCAAACACGATTCTTTAGTCACCACCTGCGTGATTTTGAAGCAGTGCTGTGGGTCCTTAGTACAGAGGACTGCACTGTGGAGCTGTGCGCTCTGGGTGGAACAGAGCAATACTGATAGGATTCTACACTCTTTCCTGTCACTAGAGGTTGCATTTGACAAATTTCTGTTTCAGCATTTGATTCACTGCAGAAGTAAAGCCCCCACGTGACTCAGAAATGGGTTGCTCCTTTGAGTTCATGGCGTCAAACCCTGTGAGTACAAGGTATGATGTAGTACTGTAGTGTATACAGGGCCAGATTGGCTACTGAGCGTTTTGACATGCTGCCGAGCTGGGGGCTGATTTCACTGCGGTGGGGGCTAATTTCGTTGATGGGGACCTGCTTGTGCTTCGAAATAAACAAAGCACAACAAATGTTTTTCAGCACACGCAGGTCCCCATCAACGAAATCAGCCCCCAACTCGGCAGCATGCCAAAACACACGGTAGACAGTCCGTCCCTGAGTGTACAGCAAGACAGAATTATTACTGACAAGAATGTGCTTGAGTTAAGCTCATAGCCCAGCTCTGAGTTGCAGCAGAGCTGCTCTGCTTAGTCAAGTCTGGTCTCTGTCCTTCGTGAGAAGTTGTCTGTTTCTAGGCCTGAGTGGAGTTTGCGGAGTTCTGCAAAGTGACCTAAAAACTAGTCCGTGCTACGCTGAGTTCGGCAAGTGGTGGAGTCTGTTAGAAAGCTCAGTTCATGCTGATTTTGTCCCAAGCTGAAAAATCAGTGAGAATGGGGTACACGCAAGCTCTCAGACTAGAGGAAGCATAGGCCCTTGTTTACAATATTTTGGCGCACAGCAGCGCTGCAAGGCTCCTTGCTGCTCTGCCCTGCGTCAAAAGAAAAGGGCAGGAATGCACCATATCTATGAGATACAGCGCATTTATGTCCTTTTAAAAATGCTGGTGCAGAAATAGCTGCCATGCGGCAACACAGGCACCCTAGCACCATGGCACAAGGGTGTCTCCGTTGAAATCAGGTTGTTTTTGTGCAGAAAGGCACACCATACTTAACGAAAACAACCCTTAACCTCTTAAGTGCTGCGCCTATACCAGCGGCCGACGGCACCACTACCTCGGGAGTGCTGCCGTCGGCCGTTGGACGTTCCAGCTGCTTCTGCGCAATGGAAGGTTCAGCACTGGAGCTGGACGTTCCAAAGCAGCTAAGGTGTTAAGCCACCCCACAGCAGGCTCAGGGTTTTGACACATTCCCAGATCTACACTTTGCTGTAAATCTGTGAATGCGTCAAAAACCATGGGCGTTGAGTGGGAACACCCACCACAACGCACATGGCAAACCCTCCAGAGGCACTTGCAACATATCTACGAGACCATGGAATGATACTCAGGGTGGGTTTGGCTTTCCGTGGCCTCGTGCATATGATTGAGAGGCCTGTACCATTGAAGAATCATTAAAAGGGATGCTTCAGTGGCGCAGGCCTCTTGTAAATGAGGCCCTTAGTATACAGATGAAGAAGCTTAAGGGGCGCAGTTGAAACTGCAGGGTAGGATCCTCCACTAATAGGTCCACACCATGTAGGGGAAGAAAAGTATTGAAAACATTTATTGATTATTACATTTTTTATTATTGTTTCAAAGTAATATTGGACGATGTTTCTACTTGCTAGTAGGAAATGTGGTCTAGCAGGCAGATCTGCCAGCATTAGAACTGAGTAACGAGATTCGAGACCTGGACAAATCACTTAATCTGACATTGCCTTAAAAATAAATAAATAAAACTGACCTTGTGTAATGTAATGTGGTGCGCATGTAAAGCGCCCTGATGTATTTGGGCCAAGTTTGTGATACATTAAACTTAAAAAAAATTGCAAACATATATTTTGGTATATCAATTTTCTTTTTGTGAATAAAAAACACAAAGTTTGTACTCCTGTAACAAACCCTAATGCATGATTTATTTTATCTATAGTAATGCATTCTCTTGCCTTAGTGGGTATTTTTTACTGGGTGCTCCTCCTTTATCTACCCTTTCTGTATCAAGTCTAGGAAGTTGGGGGAGGAGGGTCTTCATCTTCTAAGTGCTCAGCAGCTCAAACAATGGGAAAGACTTTTTGGGGGTCTTTTTGAGAAGCACAACACAACAGGCGATCATTTTGCATAATCTTTGTTGGGCACATGTATACCTCCTTCATTGTTGTGAAGGCACATATATCTGCTCTTATCTTTTAGTAAATTGAATTGGGTTTTAAATCCATCAAAAACTAAAGAAAACATAAATAAAATACATTTGACATTTTTTTACCAATAGGTTACATGTGTCCGTACTTTCATGAACTCCCAACCAGTCCCACTCGCTCCTTCATAATGAAACGCATAACATGGTAAATATATCTCACAGTTTGTCCATTCCCCAGCTCTCATTGTGTGTAATACCACAGCAAAGTGTAACAACAAAATCATCGATGCACACTAGACGCTTCATGGTTGTCGATTATTATGGGGAATCTATCAGTTTAGTGAGCATTGCTTCCTATTCCAGTCCGGCTTTTGCGGGTAGCCAGGAGTGCGAGGAGCAACCAGTAGAGACGTGAGACGAGAGGCGAGAGGAGCGGTGCGGTGCAGCGGGGCGAAGGGGTCAGAAGACCGGGAAACCGCGACCGGGGCTGTGAAGTACCAGGAAGTACCCCAGGAATTACCCCTACTGCCCGAGGATGAATAGAGGCGTCTAGACCGGAGCGGAGCAGCCGGGCCGTTAGGTTTGGTAGTCTGGTAGTCGTGAACTGCTTTCACATACTACCGTTTGACCACCAACTAGCAAAAAAAGACATCCACAACACGCACGCCCCACCGCAGCCCCGGCAGCAGATCACCGGCCACAAGGTGAGCTATTGTGATACTAAGCAGGCGTGGTTGGGGGGTGAAGCGGCAGAGGTGAGAAGTGGCGGGAAGGCATGGTGAACTGCTTTGTGAGCAGAGCGGATTAGCAGAACAGCGGGACCCAGCTAAGAGCATTCCACAACCCGCAATCCGTAACCAGTCTTAAGACACAATAGCAGCAGCAGTAGGCCTGTAGAAAATCGTACAAGGTCTCCCTAAGTTGAGTATTTGTGTTTATGTCCACGGAGAGCTGTAGTCGGCACGGTGTAAGGGGCCGCATAAAACCTTGTTGACTCTACCACGATTACCGCGATTGCCAAGAGCAGGAGCTTCGCGGTTTCTGTACATAAACAGTAGGTGGATTGAGCAGTCAAGGGATGCTTGCCGTGATTTGCAGTGATCGACACGAGCCAGGGGGGGTCGGGGGTCAATGCCCAGAGCCAGTGTGTATAGATTTAGTATACCGCGGCTCCTGGTCTGAGCCCTTTTCTAAGCACCTTCCTAAAGGACCCATTAGCACTTGTGAGAGTGCGAAGCTGCAAGGGAGTTTGCTTAGCCAACCACCAGCAATAAGTTTGTCAATCCACCAAGACATCGGCATAAAGGAGAAACAACGAAGAAAAAGCGTCGAATTCTGAGAAGTAGGGGATAAGTGTTGCATGGAATAGAAACCTCCTTCCCCTCCTACCTGACAGGCTTACGCTGATCAGTTTCTTAAACGAAAAGAAAGTAAAAACAATTTCAAAAGTGAAAACACGTTAATTATAAGTAAAATGAGGTCTGGGAGAACCAGAAAACAATTGACACAAAAAACGGCCAAGCAGGGGGGAAAGAAAGCAAAAGAAGGCGAGGACTCCCTGAAAAAAAGTCAGGAAAAAACAAGTCTGCATTCCTTTACAATTCTCAATATTTGGAAAACCGGCTATCAATAAAAAATGTATGTTGTTAAAAGATCCGAGGACAGCCACTTTTTCAGAAACAGGCCAACTAGAGGGTCTTCCAAACCCATTAACACCGCAAAAAAATCATCTAAAATCCGAGAACAACTACATGGAAAACACAGAAACTTGGAATAAAAGTCATTTAGTCATCCAAGCTCAAGTACATGCTACTGACAGTGTAGACTACGTACATTCAACATCAAAATCAGCATTACAGACAACACCATTTACACAAATGCCTGAAGAATTGCATCGGGAAATCTCGGATACCCTCAACTGTGCAAGGTGTACACAGAACAATTCATGGCTACACTCAATTTAATTAACAAACAATACTGATCTCCTTCAAGCTCTGGAAGTCGAAACCTTAAACGTTCTAGAGAATAGAAAGAGCAAAGTATTAATAGGAAAATGGATAGATCCCATGCACCCAACAATTGACATATCAAGTACTTTGGAGCAGCCAATCCAAACTCTGAGACTATCAAGTAACAAGGATATCGCGCACGAGCGGGAAGTTGAAAACTTAAACGCTCCAGAGAATAGAAAGACAAAGGAATCAACAGAAAAACGAAAGAGCCAAGGTATGCAACTATGGAAATATCAAGTACTTTAGAGCCCCCAATCCAGAGCCCATCAAATCCGAATACAAAAAAAGCTGATCAAGAATAGCCAGCTCAGGGCTGTGTAAATACTGACACAGCAACGTCATCACAGAGTATTATCCGATCAGTAGACAACGTTGTGGAATTAGGAACAAACAAAGATAAAAGTGGAACCATACCAGCATCTGAAGAAAAAGGAGTGACTCAGCAGGCAGCATATACATCATTACTTAAAGTGCTGGAAACTACAATAACAGTCTTGAATATGCAGTCTGATAAGTTAGATACCCAGATTGACCTCATGAACATCATTGCTTCCTACATCGTAGGAATAAATACGAAACTGGAAAAACTAGCTGATCTAACAATGAAAGACCGAGAAATAAAAACAGTATTCAGCAAAGACTGTGTAGGTGGCCCGATAATCGATAAGCTAAGCAATGTTCCAGTGATACTAACAAGCATTCTAAATGATAGAAAAAAGTCCAATGTTCAGGAGGAAATAACAAACAGTCTAACAAAAGCTGCAGTAGCAAACACCCAAAGCGTGGGTACCGGGGTTTCAAAAGTATCAATTATGGCAAGAACGCCAAGGATTTCTACGGATATCGAAAGTCACAATCATAAGAAAGGTAACACCAGTAGGGAACCACAATATATGACAAGTGATGGGCATAGGACCATAGTAAAAAATCCAACCGATAGTCACAGTGAGCAGCGGCAACAAGAAAGTCAAAACAAGGTAGAGAATGGCTGGCAAACAAAGAGACAGAGAAAAAGAGCAAGGAAATCTAGAAAGAAAAATCTCAATGCAATTCAGGAAACTATTATTAGTAGGAAATGGCTCCCCATCTTTGAAACCAAAAAACATGACGTCGACCCAGAAATGAGAGAGGTACAAAAAGATCAAAAATGTACAATAGATGAAGACTGTCAACAAGGAGATCTTACCCAATGGTCACCATTAGGCCATAGCATACAAACAGATGAATCATGTGATATAAGGCAGATAAATCAACATCAAATTGTATGTGCATCGAAAAGAACCATCACAAAGTGTACAACTATCAATAAGAATAACCTGCCAAAACCCACGGTTAGCTTACAGATGGAGAAAAGGGATCGCCCACAAGAGATGCAAAAAACGGAAACCAACGCAAATAGAGGCAACAATTCAGATCTCTTTGGAAAGATACAAAGAGGGACAGTAGAACAATTGCAAGAGAGGCACCCTTTGTGCGGTAGAAGTAATACCGTGGAAAGAAATGGCACAGTAGAACTGGACGGTAGAAATTGTGCAAGTAAAACGGAATCGAAGGATAAACTGAGCATTAAAATCAACACACAATCAGGGGTTAGATACGGAAGTATTCACAGAGAAGTTTCAGGCCTCACCTTTACAATTCAAGCGGCAGATGACCAGATTGACCTAGTGCATAGGAAGGAAGCAGCAGAGATGGAGCCGAGGAAACCACCCATTGAAGTAGTACCCAATGAGAACCTCATAATTAAAGTCTATAAGCGGGACAGTCATGGAACCAGTCAAAGAGAGGTACTCCAATGCACAGAACCAAGAGTCACGCATCAGAGTAATACTCGAGAAAATAATTGGGATAAACAGATCATATTGAACCCCCAATATATCTCTCAGGGACAACAAGATCTTCTCAATCGAGGGAATTTATTAAAATTAATAGCTGAAATTCCGTCACTGAAGCATCTGTCTACTTCTGATTTGTTTTCAATTGAATTTCTGGATAAAGAAGAGAATAGTAGTTTGGAAAAAAAAATATCAACCTGGCAAAATGAAGATATTGTGGCATTAATAATGAATGCCAGAGAACGGTTTGAAAGTTGGGGTATCGTATTGAGAAGACCAATAAAGAAACAATATCCCTCACCCCTAATAACAGAGATAAAGAAAAGGAAAAAAGAGGAAGTACAGAGCATACCTGTATACTCAGTACTCCATAACACAAGAGGAAAATCAAACCTGGCAGGAGAAACTACAGTGAGTCCTATTTCGCAACAAGAGGCCAATAAATGGAATTGGATGACCACAGCCCTAAATGTTAAAAATACGGAATGACCAGCCATAAAGGGCAAGAGCACCACCAGGAGTAATATAAGATTTTTATCTTGGAACATCACGGGTGCCAAAAAAGAATTAGAGGAAGACACAGCCCCAGCCTATTGGGAGTACTATGACATCATCACCTTGCAAGAAACATGGATGATGGAGTGTAAGGAGGTACCCAATTATACACTTCACCAAGTAAAGGCTATCAGAATACACAATTATGGAAGGCCGGAGGGCGGTTTGGCAACCTACATCTCAACTGCGCTAAATATCCGCACAGAGCAATTATCAAGTACGACACATGATCTACAAGTAATAAAAATGGAACAGGGTAAAAAAAAAAATAATACAACAGTTATTCTAATAAACCTCTACATGCACCCAAATGCAAGGGGAAAAAAAGGTACAAATAGAAACATTAACGTCACTAGTCGCCTCGATCAGATTCGATAATCCAGAATGGGAAATCATAATAACTGGGGATTTTAATTCACATTTAATCCATAGACCAGAAGATGATGATCAGCTGTCAGTCGACAACAAGCGATGGGCCGTTCCGCCACAAGCACATGCATTAACGAAGAGACAGGACCTAAAGGGGCAACAGCTGGTCCAGACACTAGAACATCTAGGCCTGCAAGTCCTAAACGGTAGAACAAAAGAGGACAACCCTCCACGGTGGACGTATCAAGGTATTCACGGGCAGTCAATTCTAGACTATACTATAATAACACTTCCCTTACTAGAGTGCATGACGAAATATAAGATTAAATATTCCACCCGAAGCGATCATGCATATCAAGTATTTGAACTGGAATTAGGTTATAACAAGCTTTGTGCTGCCCCTGCAGATCTGGGTCAGTTGACCACAACAAATCTCAAAAGAATTCGGTGGTCAACAGATACCCTACCTGAACTACTAATACTGGCTAAAGAAATAGTCGAAGCCAAGAATACAACAGGCAAAAATACAGTAGAATGCTGGTCTATCTTCACCAAAACGCTATTGCTTAAGGCTCAAAAAATCAATTTCGCACAGTCCAGGAAGCCTAAAAACAAAACTAATATGTCCAGGACAGCATACTGGTTAAGAAAAGAATTAAGAAAGATAGTAAGGAAAAATAACACACAGAAAGCCCCCAAACAGTCATGGCAGGATATAAAGACCACCAAAAGGCAGTAAAATTCAAATTTGGAAAGCCTATGGACAAAATTACTCTACAGCACCAAACAAGCAAACAACAGGCTATTCTGGGAACAAGTTAACCAATTGATACGATCAAAAAAAGTGATAAACAGCGCATCGGTATCAGAGAACACATGGGTATCCCATTTAACAAAAATATTTGAGGATGATACAAGATCCGTGAATCAGCCAATCACTCTGACTACCAAGGCCTTAATTGCAGTACCCACTGGGAAGAATCTGGCAGGATCATTCGACCAAGGAACGATTATAACCCAGGAAAGTCAGTGCTACCCAGTAGAAGACATTGCTAGAATAATAAAAAAGGGACGCAATGATGGCGCCCCTGGTCCAAATGGCATTCCTCAGGCCCTTTTCAGGACGGATCCAGACTACTGGGCAAAATCACTATATGGTCTTTACAAGGAGATCACCATAACACACACCCTCCCCATAAGCTGGAAGGGGTCAATCATTAATCCAATTCACAAGGGTGGCGACCGGGCAGATCGAGCAAACTACCGGTTAATTGCATTAATGGACGTGGAAGCAAAATACTTTGCCACAATAATCCTGGAGGACCTGGTGAAATGGTCTACAACAAATGGCCTGATTCCTGTAAACCAAACGGGATTTCGTAAAGATTGTGGCACCACTACAAATATTCTAGCTCTTGCAACGATCACAGATAAATGCAAACATCTGCAACGACCGCTACACGCGTGTTTCATAGACTTCAAATCGGCATTTGATCGAGTGAATCGTGGGCTACTATGGACCAAACTACATAACCTGGGGCTTGCGGAAAGAATATTACTCCCTATTATAGAACCCTACACAAATACATGGGTCCGTGTAAAATTGGCGGATTGTACCAAATTAACAAAAAAAATACCAACTAACATCGGACTAAAACAAGGTTGTGCATTAGCCCCCCATTTATTCAATCTCTTTATGGCTGACCTCTCACCTTGATTGGATCAAGCTAATGCTCATCCACCACGTCTGGGAAAACTGCCCATGACGCATCTCTCCTATGTAGATGATATTGTGTTGCTTAGCCTGACCCGTGTAGGCCTTCTAAGAGCACTCAATAAACTTTTGCTGTTTGCCAACATTAACGCACTGGAGATCAACGAGACTAAAACAAAAACCATGTCATTCACAAACTGCTCATGACATCAGTATCAATTTAAATTAGGAGAAAAACGCCTTGAAATAGTAAAAACCTATAAATACCTAGGGGTTTATATTGACAAAAGTCTGAATTTACAATCCCAAATTCAATATCTCGGAAAAAAAGGAAATGGAAATATTTACGCCTTTTGCGCTGTCGCGAAGAAACTATATGGTCCGTCATTACGTCTCTAATATCTGTGATGGCCGCAAAACTTCTACCATCAATCACGTATGGAAGCATAGCGTTAAACGGGAAAGATGTTAAAATCTTAGACTCATTACAAGCAAAGGCATACAAAAAAGCTTTCAGACTACCCCAGTCAGCAGCCCCGGCACAGGTCCGACTTGAATTTGGCCTCATTAAGCAGGATATCGGAAGAAAATATGCAGCAATCAAAACATGGTACAAACTATGGCAGAATCGATCCA
Organism: Lissotriton vulgaris; assembly: GCF_964263255.1. Classification (NCBI taxonomy): domain Eukaryota; kingdom Metazoa; phylum Chordata; class Amphibia; order Caudata; family Salamandridae; genus Lissotriton; species Lissotriton vulgaris. The sequence goes on along the minus strand of NC_141693.1, from coordinate 938,331,594 downwards.
ACCTGCTAAATGAAGCCCTGTGGCAAGCCCAGGAGGATCCAAATTCAAGCTACTGTAACTATTTAAAAAGGGCATTAGATGAGACAAAGACAAAAGAGCTATGGTCAAAGAACCCGTCATTCCAAATTTCCCGTAGTTTAGCTAACAAGGGGGCAAAACTACAATCATTATTGGCAGACAAAGCCACCTTATCAAAAAGATCGCACAGATGGATGGTTCTCCAATCATACACAACACTGCGACCGGTGGAATACCTTGGCGCAACATACTCGGCGCACTTGAAACTCAAATTAATGGCAACAAGATTTGGGGTACTGCCAACCCTAGCTGAGCAACCGTTGTGGAAATATAGTGGCATCAAATCTTGTGGTTTATGTGGGGACGCCTGGCAAGATATCATCCATCTAATATGCGTCTGTCCTAATCTAAAAATGGAACACACGCGATTACTGAAAAAAGCATTCAATGTCAGAGGTATTCGAACGTGTAGAGGCGCAATAATTAAAGGACTTAGTACGACTGACCCTCAGCTGACTTGTAAAATAATGAAATTCTTATTGTATTATGAGACACATTTTAAATTGGCATCATGAGAAGGACACTGCTGTCGTTTTATTGGAATTACTGAATTATATCATTCTTTAAAAAATATATATTTTATAATGACATATTAGTATTATGATATTGTTATGGTTTTAATTAACTGAAACAATAAAGATTCATTTACTGCTTCCCATTCCTCCAAATCCTCTGTCAAACGATTATCCCTCCTTGAGCTCCTCACATGTTGCTCATCTACTACCATCAATTCAAGTAGATCTTTCTTCTGAGCCACGTTTCATGTGTGTGGGTGTGCCCTTGTGGATGTCCAATGGAAATCGATTGTGCACTTAGTCAAGACCGTACCAAGAGCTGCCATATATGTTTTAATTTTTTAGGAGCGAATGGTAGGAAGGATAACTATCAAGCATTGTGTCATTGAGTGCACCGGTAGGCTGCCCCTGATAGTCTGTAAGCATTCCACCACCAATTCCCAGAATGGTACCACCCGGGGCAGCACCAAATCATGTGAAAAAAGTGAGCCCTCAGCCTATTGCACCTTGGACACGCTGAGGACCTGCATTTTAGCTAATTTGCTCAGGGGTGAAATAGATTAAGCATAAGGAGAAAGTGAAATTGAATACGCTTAAAGTGAACATTAGGGGAAATGGTTTTTCACGTTCCTTTGCCCAGTTTGCATCTGACTGTGCAAAGTCAGAAAAGAAAGGAGAAATAAAAACATTTCTCATGTTAACTCCTCCTTTGAAGTGGCGTCAACGTTTGGCGCAAAACCCTGTCTACAATTCTTTGTAGATAGGGTTCTGCATCAAAAGGCATGGGTGGTTGCATGGGAACGCCCTCGTACCAGCCATGTAACGTCCCCTTGGTGCCAAGTGATGCAAAGCAGTGCTTCATGCTGCTTTGCGCTACTTTTAGGGTACTTTCCAGCGCAAAACAAGTTTTGCACTGGAAAGTAAATTTCCTCCTAAAATTTTGTGCTAGTTACCGTCACTTTTATGATGCAAACCCAGCGCAAAAAGTTGTAAAATCTACCCCTCTGTGATACCTCAACTGCTGAGTCAACAGTTTATTTTATTTATTTATATGATTTTTAATGCGCAGCTAATACCCAAGGGTGTCTAGGCGCAGTACCCTGGTACTGCTTGTTTCCAATAGATACAGTGAACATAGACTCTTCACAAGTATTGGAGTGGACTAACTTCTGTTTGTTTCCCTATCCAATGCAATATTCAAATCTGATATCCAACCATGAATGATCTGGTCCTCTCTGATCAAAGATTATGACCTTAATGCTCAAACTGTTCTCCTGTCTTCTCATGCTGTTCTCTTTGCAGTGGCTTAAAGTGAAGCCATTGTGGAGAAACAAATTTGCTTTGTGACCTATCTTGTTAGTTTGCCCTCCTTTTTTAGGCTGCTCCTGGTAACCTCGTACTTCCTCTTGGTAGTAAACCACAAGTGCATAAATTCCATTTTACAAATATTTCCAAATTACAAATGTTTTATACACCCCATTAGCAATTAGTCATAATTGTTAGTTACTATGGGTCATATGCATCAAGCATTTTCTGCGTTCGCAAATGAGCTGATTTGCAGATGTATCAAACCCTAATTTGCGGTTCTGTAAACTGTTACCTAATCACAAAAGGGTTTTGTGATTCGGTATTTAGAGGGAGAGGTGTGGCGCCGCGGCCAGGGTGACTGATGCTGGAATCTGGGGATCACGGTTCGATCCCCTACGCCGGCAGCATATTAGCCCAGCACCAATTAACTCTGGGCAATAGCTTGCTTAATCTTCCTGATGGCCCCCAGCGCCTGGAGACCCTTACGGGTGATTGTTCGCACTTTACAAATGTGGATTATTAATTTTATTATTTGGAAGGGGCGTGAATGCTAATGATATGCAGGAATGTTTTTTGACCATGAATTCAGTCGCAAAAAATTTGCATATTACCACCTACTTAGGTGGTAACCTATTCACAAATGAGAAGGGGTCCCTGACGGACCCATTCCCCTTTGTGAATAGTTCTGAAAGCATTTTTAAGAGCAGGCAGTGGTCCCACGGACCTTCAACAGCAAATAGACTGCAAAGGTATCTAAAATACTACTAGGAAGAAACTGACTGCCAAGTGCAATTCATTGACTTTCTCGTCAAGGTGAAGTTGCTAGCAAATACACCATGATACAGTGAAGGAGATCTCTCCACTAAAGCACTGTGTTTCAAAGAAGCCAACTTGGGTAAGGCACATGAAGCCTCTATCATGTTTTTGGGTAGGAATCTTAAATCATTTAATTTCCATTGTTATGCCGGCAATATTACATGCATAAAATGTTCTTTCTGGCAGTATGATGGGTTGCCACCAGCTATTTGAAATGAAATGGGCAGGAAATAGGGGAAAATCCCTTAAACCCAATTTTAGCAAAATCCGGGCATTTCTGAACACCATCCATCTCAATTTAGCACCGAAGAAAAAAACGAAAAAGTAATCTCTTATTGGAAATAAGGTGCTAGTTCTTTAGCGAAGCGCAAACTAGGAGGGAGTTTCCCCAAGAGCACCTGGAACTGGTGGTGAGTGAAAGAAGCTACATTGATCAAAGACGGGAAGCCATTCCAGACCAGAACGCCAAGTGCAGAGGAGTGAAGTATTCAAGTAAATAAACTTAATTATGGGACGTGGTACAAAATAAGAGAAACACTGTTGAGAAGCTGAATTTTAGCTACAAGGCCTTGTGTGTTGATACAACCCTATGCCCAAAGTTGGTCTAGAACAAATAAATATGTGACAGCTGAAAGAGAACCGAGGCTGTAATGAAAACAGAGCACATAGCGGCTGATAATCCCCATTCCAGTCATAGCTGTGGGTGAGTCGGGGTGGGGGGAGTACCATAAGATTGCATGTGGAACCCCGACAGTTCAATGAAAAATGAAGAATTACTAGACCAGGTTAGCGTTCATCTCCTGCAATATTTTCGCCCCACAATCACCTGTCTTTTGCTTAGTGGAGTCACCAGGTAAAATGCACCAGCCCTGAAGGCTTCCCACAGGACTTTTATGTCCAATGGTGCTGGGTATTCCTACTACTGAACCCATCAGAACTAACAGAGCAATTGTAATAAGGTTGTAAGGTATAGAAACTCGGTCCTGAAGATCACGTTAAGTCAAGTCATCCGCCTGACCTCATCTTACCTTCAGTAAACCTAATGAGCTTCAAATTCAGTCAAATTCTGTCTAGCTTCCAAAGGATAGTCCCAAGGTGGTGACCATAAAATAGTGCTAAACATTCACCCAAAAACATTTTGTTATCACACTTGCACTTTCTAAGAGCAGCTGGGTTTTAAAAAGCCAAAGAAAAAATAATGTCACAGGCCATGCAGCCCTCTAATAGATAGTCCATACCACACAACCAAAACCTACATTGCCCAAGAGCCAACATTAAAGAGAGTCAAATAAATCATATTTTTCTTTAAGGATAGGAATCTGAATGCTTGCATAGAAATGAATCAATAATCTGCAAAAAAAAATACTATTGTTTTTCTTTTCTGCATATCTTGTATTATTTAAATATGCCTTCACATATTTTACAATTATTTTATATGAATACTAAAGGTTTATGTCTAATCAGGTATGAACAAGCTTATACATAAAACTTGGTTGTAACATTGAGATAGGCATATAGGTACAAAATGGTGCCAGGAAGCATGTTGGTTTATAGCTTGTTTTCTATAAAATCTAATGGTGAATGCATATATATCAGTAAATGTATTTCAAACAGTAAGTGCAGTGCCCCCATGTCAGAAACCAGCATAACAACTCTAAGGGGCCCATTAGGATGGCGGGCGGATCGCTCTTGCCGGGCCAGCGGTAGCCAATGCTGGCACAAAGGGGGGATCTGCCCGCCATCCATGCATGATTGACCCCCTGCAATATTAGTATGGCTGGGGGTACGCCGTGGACGGAAAGACCACCCCCCACATTTCCGCAGGTTGCCGAGTCGACCAGGCGGAAAAGGGGAATAATATGGTGGAGGTGTCTGCAAGACAACGCCATCCACTTTATGATGCAGGCAGAGATTGGCCTTTCTGCTGCCGCGTTGCCGTCATGGAAAGGCAGGTGGTTCTTGCTGTCGGGGGCCTGTTGCGGGCTCCCAGATTGTTGGGGGTGTGGGGTGCACATGGGGGGTACCTATGGTACACCCCACTCATTGCAATGCACTACGTGGCAGGCACCACATGGTGCCTGCCATGTGCATGGCAATGCTGTGCACAGACCTTTTAAGTTGCGAGTGGGTCTGCAGCCAGCAGATCCACCCGCAATGTAAAAGGCCCAGGATGCGCCCGCCAACGTGGCGGGCACATCCTAATTCACATGGCGGGACTGCCGCAACATCGGCGGTCAGTCCCTGACTCGCTTGAGAAAGTCCGCCCGCCATCGTAATAGGCCCCGTAATTTTCACATTCATTATGCAGTGAAGATACAAAGAGGTGTCAGCCCACCCCGTCCTGAAGAATTAGACTGGACATCTTGCTGAACTGGGCTCCCATTTTTTTTTTTACCGAATGTTGTTTACAGTTTAATTTCTGTTGTAACTCCCTGATAAGAGAATATGCCAGTGGGACAATTTGACTCAGAGAATCATTTTCATGACTGCAGAACATGAGTAAATGACATATATGGGGTTGCCTAGAGATTTTACATTTCTATTGCTAATCCTAGACCCTCAAATAATAAGATGTTAAAGATTCATGTTGATTCAGGTAGGCATTGTCCTAGTTTATTTGCATGTACGGTTGACTAGTGGTGCCAATACACACCATGTATCAGTTATGATTCTCATGAGTATCACTTGATCAGATATGTTTATACTTTGATTGTGTTGACATCTGAACTCAGAGCTGTAAATAAACTTAGCTAATCATAAACTTTTCTAATTCCACTTACATTGATGAATCCTCAGATAGTTAGTGGGCATCCCTTATCATCTGTAACTGATTGAATGGCAAAGAGGTCTCTTATTCTCACCAGCTTCCCTCTTACACAATCATTTTAATGAATCGGGAAATGTACTCAGTATATTCTAGGTGTTGAGTCAAAAACCTGCAGGGCAGAAGCTTGTCTGGGTGGGTTCATTTCCATATGTTCATTACTGTCTTTGAGTTATCTATTACCATGTTATGTAAGACCAACATATCCTGCATCACAAAGAGAGGTTGAAAGGAAGGTTTTTTGGGAAATAAAATATTCATTGTTTTTCTATACAAAATGAGGTTGCCAATGTTTGTGAGATTGGCTGGAAAATTAAGGTAGTGGACCATGGTTTTGACAATGCTCTTCTCCTGTATAGTTTTGAGAAAAGGCATTTTTCACTGCATTTCTGCTTTAAGAAAGTCAACATGCAAGCTTGACAATTAGTTTTGAAGAGCACAGTTGTTGGTTCATTTACAGGTGCAAAATCGTAGTATTCATGCATTTTAAGAGCTGTTCTTCCAAGTAAAATGATTGTGAATCTCTTGTCTCGTCTAGATGCTTCAGCTTTAGTAGAACCTCAGACTTGTGTACAAATGCTTGCCTGTGTGACTGTGTTTTGTTCTCCTTATAGATGGAGGAGATCAAATTAAAAGACAGAACAGTCTACGTGCTGGAAAGAGAGTTAGGGGTTCAAGCCGGGCATGCTCAAAGACTTCAGCTCCAAAAGGAAGCTTTAGATGAACAGCTTTCCCAGGTCAAAGAATCTGAGCGGCATCTGAGTAGCCCCAAACGGGAACTTCCCTTTGCAAGTGGTGCAGGAGACACTTCAGATCACTCAGGAAGCCCTGTAAGCACTTTCACCTGGTATTCAACTTAAAAGCCACAAACGTTTGATGAGTGTGCAAGCAGGAGCTTTCCCTGAGCAGAATCTGGAAAATGGCACACATGCCTTTGGTTGCATTTCAACCATACTGATTGTTATTTTCAAATTTACCAATACAAAGCGTTGTCTTGTTTTGTTTTGATGGTAGGGTGAAAACGGCATAATATTAAAACACTACTATTGTTTTACTTCGCTTTGGCAAAGACTCTCTGCTTACAAATATTAAGACATTTTATAAACAGTAGTTGATGTGTATGGTCTAGGGTCCAAATGATAATAGCAATTTAAAAAGTGTATTTGTGAACATCTAATAAAGTACATTTTGAGTGCAATGAAGTGGTCAAGCGCCATTATTGCACATTAGTGGAGTACTGCTTGAACTTGTCTTTTTACTTCACATTGTATATGCTAAGTGCTTTCAATATATTGATCTAAGTGCTTCTCATTGATTTAAGTTTAAATACTTTTGCCATAGTATCCTTCAATACTCTATAATGTTAAATCCCAAATCTGTTGGAAATTACATTTTTATAATATAAAACTGACATTAAATTTTATTGTCAGATTTGTACCTTATTTTTGATTTTTTTGTTATTTTGGTTCCATCAAGATTGCCTTTGAAGAGGGACTTGAATGAGTTTTATTTTTGCCTTAGAGATTAATACAATCTGCACACTTTAAAAGAAGCCTCTCCTGCACCTTTTAATTGTGGAATCCCAAAAATGGCTTGATAGCTATAGGATCAAAATTATTAATTTGTTTCTTTCATTATAGTTTGAGATTTCTTCTGGAAGAAACTATGAAGATTTTACCGCCCTATCTTACATCCCCCATGAAATCTCATGTAAAACTCCAATTAATGAGATTCAGTTTTGGCTTAATTCCGCTGAAGGCATATAAGTTCGGCCAAGGATATAAGAAAGAAGCTGCCTCCCAATGCCGCTTCTGAAATCAGGAAGAGAAAAATCTCATTCACATTTTGTGCATTTGTAAACGTTTACAAGCCCAAAGAATTTTTTGGCTTCGCCCAACTTGGGTCTTTCTTAACATCAGGACATGCCATGAAGCACTCGATGTATGTATGAGGGGCGATTCACCTCAGATGGCGACGCGTTTTGTAAAGTTTATCACAGAAATTAATTAATTGATCTTACCATCTCACCAAGACTGAGTTTTAGTCCCCCTAAGTGACACTTCTTTTTTTTTTCCTTTTTTTTTTATCTCACAAATTCACTGACTTTTTAACAGATCTGAAAATTGTCTTTTTTAACGGCCAATTATGAGTGTGTATATTGCAATGGTTTTAATTAATTGTGCAAATAAATTTTACTTACTTACTTATAACGATAAGCTAGTGTAGTCAATATTTATAAGAAAAACATTCTTAATCAAAATGACGTACTTTGAGTGAAGAGTTAAAATGATTTTCATTACTGTGCACTTTATCTCAGGATAAAGGTTAACAAAATCTAAGGGGATTTTCCACATCAAAGCACTTAGAATGAAGGTACATATTTTAAAAAGTCAATTCAAAGGTAGCATCTTGCAGCTGGAACATTGTTTTGTTTGACTACTTTACTACAATGTAGTAGGTATAACATTCATACACTGTTCTGTTAATTTCGTTCTTAATAGTAGAGCATTTAGAAGATGATCATTTTGTTGCTAAAAGAGAATGACACCCATGTGCATTATTTTGAGTATCACTGCTTTTGAGAAAGTCAAAACAGAAAGCTACTTACAGATTTACAATGTGAAGTTCTCAGAACAGCTTTGTCCATCCTAACGTTGCATAATTGAGATGTATGTTATCCATTTCTATTTTACATTGAATTTATTTGTTACGTTTGTTTCATCCCATCTCTTGGTTATATCCTCCCGTTTGCTGTGTTTTCATTGAATTCAGCTTCCAGAATCTTCATGTGGGCAAGGGTTTTCTAAATAGTAGGGGGGCTTTTCTGATGCATGACTGTTGTGTTTGAATATTTCTGATGTACAGTTATTTGCAGTTGATTTTTGTTTTAGGAACAGCAGTTAGATGAAAAAGATGCACGTCGCTTCCAACTAAAAATTGCTGAACTGAGCGCAATCATCAGAAAACTGGAAGATCGCAATGCCCTTCTCTCTGAGGAAAGGAACGAACTTGTAAGTGCAGAAACTTAAATGATCAATGTTTATTTTAGAGTAAAAGTCTTTCAAAAATGATATTTGTTAAATATTTGATTTGTGTGCATTTTTAATGAATACCACCTGCCTTTAGCAGAATAAAAAATTAAATATTTAGTGAGATAAAGGGAACAATTTGCAAAGGAAATTCTCAGATCCATAGTTCATTACTCCTGCAGCAAGGAGTAACTTACACTATTGTAAGGCACACTGCATTTAGAAAAGAGTACTGGCATAAGATATTAGGTTTCATTAGATTGTCAGATGCTTGCTGTACATCTAATTAACTGTAACTGTTTCAATGTTTATGAACTATTTGAATGTGCAGTTCCCCTTCTAATCTGCCCACTTCAGTTACAACTGAGAGATCCAGACAAAACGTGATCAGAAATGTGGAAAGAAGAAGCAATCCCTCTAGTTTTCACTCAGGGGATTAGAGGAAGAATGGAGAAAAATAAGTTTAAGTTAGAACAGAAGATGAGTGAAAAATATCCTAGATTTTCTAACGAAGCAACTGTTAAGAGTTTGGTAACAGATGCAACCTTGGCTTTTAAGTAAGTCCAATGAATCTAAGACTTTTCCTTATGGAAGTGGCAAGTTATGTCTATTTAGTAAATGATGTTTCCCTAATACTTTCCTTAAGGAGGTGTAACTTAAGAACAGGCAAGGAAAAAAAAAATATGAGAGTTGAAGCAGGTGTAACGTAAGAACAGACGAAGAAAAAAACATGGGGACATGTAATTATATGATATGTACTCCATGGAAACACGTTTTTTAAAATGTCATGCAATTCACCATGGGGCAACATGAATTTTTTTTACATAATTGCCTAATTCCCGAGTTTCAAACTGCCAAACATTTTTTATATTGAAAGCAAAACTTATTCCGGTATCATTCCTCGATATGCTTCACTTTGGGATTATCAACATTTTTCTTGAAAATCATTAGTTAACTCCAATGCCCAGGTCCTGTTCATATGGCTGAAATACACGTTGAGCTGTTTTAAAGAACCTAGGTGTTAAACATATGTGAGTAGTAGTCACAGATGTTCAAAATAAACATTGTAGTTAATTCAGCCATTGAGGTTCTCAAAGAATTCTCAGTCACCACCTCAGATGTGAATACCCTGCAGAAAAGTACTTTCGTGCATGGAGCTCTATCTATGAATCATTGAAAAAAACAAGAACCATCTTTGGTGAAAGGGTAAGTATGTAGATGCATATTTTCATAAATTCTAAATTATGTTATTGATATTGGGAAAATACTATTTGATTGTTACTATTATATTGAAACTACTACTTCTGGAAATGTATTGAGCGAATAATGCTTTATTGTAATGTTGAAACTAAATGCATGATGTTGGACCATCATTTTAGGAATCTTTATTGTAATGATATCATCTGCATTATCTTCTCTTTCAAAGTTGGCTCGTTCAAAAACATGCTTACATAAAGTTCCCTATCTTGATCTCAAGTTATGTTTTGTTCACTGTGTGAAGCATCTGTCCCTGAAATACATTGCCAAGTTATTAATGTTCAGAAACACCAAAGTATTACTTGTTTTAATTTGTATCCAAAATACCATTAAACTCTACATTCTCCATGCACCCAGCTGTTTTGCTGTGATAGTTTAACTCACCAATTGCTTTTGAGCAGAGCGTAGCGTAGAAAGGAGCAGATGATTTGAATGTAAGTTTTCTCAGGGCAAATAACTTGGAGTGTCTACTCTAATTACAAATTTCACCCTTAACATCATCTGTTAGATGTATCAATTTGGACGAAAGTGCTAGTCTAGCCATCGATTTATTTTAGAGGAAGAATCAAGCATACTGTACAGAAATTTACTTTTGTCTTTCTAAGACATTATCTCTGGAGAAAATTTGAGAGAGTTTCAACAACCACGGTTTGCAGTTAGATTTTGTTATCTAAATTGTTGTCTGCTGAGGTATTTGAAAGTACCCAATTAAGAAGTATGGCCCTTCTTTCTCATTTCTCCAGACTGAAAAGAAGCCAAACGGTATGTTATAACCTGGAAATGCCTTTTTTTGGGAGTCACATGTATATATAAATACAAAAAGATAAATTTGAAAAATAAGGAAAGCATTCAGGGTCATAAGGGTATTGCAAAAGTGTAAGATCTTAATGGTTTATTAAGTTATCTTAAGTAATGTTAATTGGTTATAATAGGGCTGTAAACAGTGCTGATGTGCTGAGTGAAAGAAGAGTAAAAACAGATTCCAATCATTTTCATGAGGTCATTACTCAATGTCGTAAAAATCCACAAACAAGGACATTTTTATAACTATTTGCAATGAGAACAGTTGACATTGTCAGATTTGGTTCAAAGACATCCTCCTTTAACTCTTGAAAGCAGTATTTTATGGAGGAAATGGGTCACAATGCCATGGACCTTAGTGAAAATGCACATCCATGCCTGTGAAGCAAAGGTGCTAGAAACTGAAAATAAACATTCAATAAAAGATGGAGAAAGCCTGCATCTTGTGAGGTTTTGAGGAACTAGGTGGGACGTAGATTTGAAAAGGAGAATATTCTGCATGTTGCTCTTTGATAGCTAGCAGTGATTCTTAGCAAATGCTTATTGCCTTAGGTATTAGAGGAAGGTTAGATGGTCACAGAATCAAAAGTCACTAACAACTCTAAAGCATTACTGTCCTGATAATGCATTGAGCAACACCCACCAACTGACATCAAGCACAGGTGTAAACATGGACTCTGTGCTCATATTAGGACAAATCCAAAACTGCAAATATTAAGGTCCAGATGAACTATTATTTGACATGAAGCAGCACCCAAAGTTGATGCACTACCTTGCTTCAATTGGAAAGCAAACAAATGCACAATGTCTACTAAGTTATGGTCCATTTTTCTCTTCCCCAGCACTGGTGTTGTGTCATAGTGCAAGGGTGGGTGCATTCTCTAAATCATATATTTTGTAATGGAAAGGGAGCATTCCAGTTATAAGCTATCATTTCAGACCATTCCCACTTTGTATGTGTGCTGCAAAATGCAGCACAGATGCACTATTTGAAAATATGGAGAAATAGAAACAATTCTCCTTGTTATGCCTGCTTCGAGGAGGCGTTATGTTTTTGCACAAATACCTGTCTAGGAATGCCCTTAGATAAGGCTTTGATTGCAACCCATGGGTGGTTGCTTGGAAACCCTCATTTCCCACCTATGAGATGGTCCCTTGATGCAAAGTAGAGCAAAATAACGCAGAGCGCAACTGTGTGTTACTTTAGGGAGCTGATATTGTTGTATTGTAAATCCCACCTCAACATTTTGCGTTGGGAAATTGGTAGTACCACTGGGACTGAGGCTTAGGCAGGGACATTCAGCAGCATTGCTGTGCTGATTTAACTGGATAAAGACAGTTAGATAATTGACTGGATACAGGCAATTCAAATAAGGCCTTTCAAATAAAGTCTGTTTAAAACTGGATGTACCATTCTCAAGACAAAGCCTTTTTAATGAAGTAGTTTATGTTTGAGCTACATTGGGTACAGAAAAGACCAGCCTTTTTTTTTCTTTCTTGTGCGTTTTCTTTACCAGCCAGGCAATGTACTGGTTCCCAGTGCGGTCCTGTGTGTCTGAAGTGGTTATTTTCTTGGTCAAATATGTTGGGATATTGTTTTTTAAAAATTATCTTCCAGGTGATTCATATAGTTTTGAATATGATGCAGGCCTACAGAGGTAGCAAATCCAATTCCTTAGGTGTTCAGGTGACATGGGCAACTTTTTTCAAGCCCTTGTTGAGGCATTCCACTAAAATACGATGACTTAAAAAAAAGCACCAGAATGGTGTCGGATAGACTATTGCAAGCAGGATGGCCGCTGTATTTTTCATGTGTAAGAAAATCAAAACTTGCCTGTTATTCTCATATCACATCAGAAAGAAGGGTTGGATTTGTAACTGTCCTTTTGTTGGTAAGAGCTTTGAGGATTTTTTTAATTCAGTTTGACTTTCTAGAAGGAGAATTTTCTTCGATTGTCTTTCCAGCTCTGCATTTTAGTTTATCATTTTACGACTATAAGATAACTTGTTATTGGTGTGATTTGGCGATTGATACTCTGTTGCTTTGGTAGGAACATTGATGCCTAAGGGAGGATAGAGGTTATTGTTTTTGGAAAAAAGGTGAGAGACAATGGAAGATTTTGAGATGCTAACACGCCTTCTAAACTGGCTGTCTGCATATATTTATGCTTCAGCTGAGATCAGCCTTAAACTATGAGTAGAGTGCTTTGTCTATGATACCCTTGTGGCAGTTGGAGATAAACAATACTTCACGTTGATGCCAATTCCACAACGACAAGGCCCAGTTATTGGTTTAGAGGTCTTGAGTCAATCTAGTTCAGATGAAGGAAAACGAGGCCCAGGATAGGTACCCAATACCTTTCACTTTCAGAACATTTTAAATTGATTCGGCGCAGAGAAAGATACGAAAAATTACTCAGTGACATTAGTTTAACGAACTGGATGGATATAAAAAAAGACAAAACACAAAAATCTAGGGGGCATTTTACCGAGACGTGCGTTAGAAAACGCACAACGCACATTCCGGTATCGCCGGCTATCGCCGGATTTCATCGCCTTTTTAGCGCACAATTATCAATGCGCATCAGGGAGGTGAATAGAAATCCAGCGAAAGTTGTTTTCATGCGCTAATGTGGGCCTTGATAATATGGGGGGTGGATTCAGCTTTATGATCCACACCCCCATGTTAACAATGCCTAACGCCTGGTCAGAGCAGGCGTTGGGAGACCTGCGATAAATGAGTTTATCGAAGGTCTTTTCCTCCCATCGCCTTCCTTGGTGATAGGTTGTTCCCACCTCCAACCACATTTTTCATGTGGTTGGACGTGGGAACGCCCACTTTGCATGTCATTAGCGATGTTTATCGCCGACATGCAAAGTGGGCTTGGGCCAGGCTTTAAAGTGCCCTTGTTAATAGGGCTCTAGCAGTATCGCCGCTTTCTCTGCACAATTCGCTGAGAAAGCGGCAATACTAGCCCTTGGTAATATGCCCCTTGATCTCAAAATCTGCAGTGTCCCTGATATAAGAGGAGTTATGAGACATGCATTATGCTAGGTAGTACAGAAACAGTGTAAGCTAGATTACATGAAATCAAATTGCCTGCCAATATTCAGTGGCTTTTAGTCTTTCACGTTTCTTTCAACTGGTCTTTTTTCAGACACATGCATACAAGGCACAAAGTGAAATTAGCTCTTTGAGGAAAGAGCAACTCGTTGTAAGATGCTATTTGAATTTGTTAATATCCCACTTCTCATCTACATAATTTCTGTTAATTATCATGATCCATTGCTGCTTTGACAGTTGGAATACTCCATCCTTCTGAAACTGATAATGAGTCCTATTTAAAAAATGGTAATGGATTTAAGCAATGGGGTTCATACATGCATAATTTAAAAAGCAATGCAGAGTCAGACAGATTAGTAAAAATATTAAATTTGCTTGCAAGAGAATGCAACGTGATATTCCTTTAAACCCTCAGGACTTATATTTGGTGTGCTGACAGTCGACTAGTGAGTGTGGGCTCTTCTGCCATGCTTTGGGTGCAAGTCTTGAATTGGGCCAAGCAGTCTCTGCACAGTCAGACATAAGCCACAAAAGTATCTCAGGGGCTGGCTATAGTAGAGTGCCATTTTGGCGTGCACCAATCCAAAACCAAGGTGAGAGGAACACCTTCAGAAGACTGCCTCCCTGCCACCGACCACAATTGCTCCCTGTGACTACATGGTCCACTCTGAAAGTAAGTATTGCATGCAAGTACATGAGAGTAGGGACCGCGGTAGAAGGTTGTGGAGATTTTAGAACTCCCAAGTTTCAGAGAACAATATTTGACCAATGTAAAACATTGAGCCAATCACAGTAGATAGTGGTTTTCGTACTGTTTAACACCCTGATGTTTGTGACACACCACACAGGCAGTAGTTTCAAATAGTTTAAAGGATTCAAGGAATTTCTACACCATTCACTAGCTCAAGAGGGACCAGAGATGCTTAGTGTGCATTGTGTAGTTTTGTAATTGTATGTGTTGCATTTTGCTGTGTGTGACTTAAAGTATTTTTTATTTTTCCAAAGTAAAAGCACCGACTTAATTTTCCTTATTATTATTAGAACTGTGTTGGCTGAGTTCTCTGTGTAAGCCTTAGAACTACTCTGCCTCACTAGCATGAGGATCAAGTCCAAAATGATAGTGAACCACTTCTTGTTCTCAGTAGGTTCAATAGTACAGTGGCACCTGGACACTGGATGTAAAATACTCCAGTTGTCACGTTTCGAACCTAATAGCTCCTGATAGTCCTGGGATCCCTCAAGCCTATTACTTGAATCAACTTGTAAGATTCTGGGCTAGAGTTTGATTCATCCACAAAGATAAGGTAGGTTCAACAATCTGCCAGCTAGGAAAATAAAAACCCTCCACTTCATGTCATACTTAACAGCAACATATATGGTCATTCCTTTCTAAAAATAATTCCATGACAAATAGGACTTTTTTTGATGTGTGCCAGTTGGAAGGAGGAAAGACAGTATTAAGCCAAATGTGTCACTTACTTCACTCCACTCTTTATTTTGTCGCTAATGAGTGTGTCAGGAGATCTATAAATCCAGGGAAATCTTTTCAAAGCAGTTTGAAGGCTTTATTTTTAATTTATACAGGTAAATGTTGCCAAAATTCTAAGTAAAATAAAAGATCAGCACACAAGTAATTGCAGTGACAGATTAAATATATTAAACACTACCCAACCTTTCCACCAATACATTTGATGGTGGTTGGGATTTAGATTTAGGAAACATACCAGGAATACTGTCCTCAGACAACAAAATGTAAACAGATGTCTCCTCAAACTACAATGAAAGTGTTAATCAAAGTAATTGGCAAATGAGCTTTATAAACAGATCAAGGACCAACACTCTATCACATATTGTCAAATATTCGCCAATATCAATATTAGTGTTAAAAACCAGAATTGCAGAATTGGTCACCCGCCAATAAATATAGAAAAGCCCTTTAGGGATAATCAGCAAAGAACTTGCACATTATACAGGAAGATAGTTCAACAAGGATTTTGAAATTATAATAGTGTTGTTGTACGTCCTAAAAGCCACTACTCCATTTTAACATTTCAGTCATTGTGACCTGTATGCGATGCCATTGGACTAACTCTATTTTATAATAACTCAACTTGTGTATTACTATTGGTAGGCCTGTGCTTGACGCCTATAGAACACAATAACTTGAATCAACATGTTCTCAGACCACTTTTTTGACAGCAAACTGATTCATTAGAATATTGAAATATTTAGGCTGAGTCTGGCTTACCAGTCAACTAAACATGTTGAAAGGGGAGGGGGACTATTTATTGACTGAGAAATAGATTCATAGTTCAGGCTTGAACTTCGAACCACTGTGCCACACAATCAAGCAGTCATTGAACTGTTGTCAAAAAAGTAAAGAATTCTGCTGTCAAGAATGAAGAGTGCCAATTCTTCGAGAAAGTGACATCATAAATGTGCTAGAATTCTTTTTCCAATTCGGATAGTTGATTTGTCCTGTTGTCCCTATTCAAGCATATACTATACTTTTTTTTACTAAAGTGAGATCCACATATCGAATCAATATTGACTCCAAAAATGTATTGGGTGCCGCTCCAATTTCATTCATTGGCAACGCCAATAGGCCTGCTCTAAGGTGCTAACACATACAAGCAGCATATGGGCATGCCTGTTTTTGCATGTGTTAGAATATTAAAGCTTAGCCTTTTGACTTTACCAGTGCTTGTTATACTGTTTAAGTGCAGCTAGCACTGAGAACGTACAGCATTAGGGGTGTGTTTGTCCATATCTATTGTAGAAGGGATACACTTTAAGGTGAAAGGTCGCTTGTTGAAATAAACATACCTTCACTTTAAATACTCTGTTCATGGTGGATATGTGAAAGCTTCCATCACACATAAAGTATGCATAGGCACAGCCTAGATAAGAAAATATATCTGGTCACATCAAAAATATGTTCCCCAAATGCCCATGCCTTAATATGTCTCTGAATGCAACTAAAAACATAGGTGGAACCATGGATTCTCTGATGCAACAAGGCATTCGCTTTATTAATTAATGGACTGACTTCCACTACTTAAATGTATACACAAAGTCGAGGGAGTACAGATTGTTTGGAATAAAGAGGGTTTGGGTGGTTGACCATTGCGGAAGATATTGGGTATGTGAAGGTTTGAAAAGTGGCGAGTAGAGGGAGTGAGGGCAAAGTGAGTCAGGTGGGAAAAGCATCACAACGTGCTTTAGGTCTAAATTCCTCTTGATCTGCCAAAGATTAGACAGTACATTTGCATGCGATAACATTTTTGACAACCTGGCCCAACCAGCTATATAACTACACCATTGTGGACTGACAGTACCGTCGACCCTTGCAACAGTACCCGCATATCTTCCACAAAGCCGCACATGTACAGAACTTCAAAACTGTTTGAAACAGTTGCACGAACTAGGAACTGACCCAAAAGAAGAATGGCCATCTTAGAAGAAGTATTTCACGTCTTAATGCAACTTAGGAACAAGCGAAGTCTTCTAGCTTTGCTATAAAAAGTAACAATGTTTTGCTATTGCCAGCATTTTCACAAGATCTGTTATAGATGGACAAATGTGAAAAACGCTTCCAATGTATAATGTTTACTTTTCCACACAAAAAATCGATTTGTCCTTTAGAACTTTATTATAGTTCGTTTTTTTAAAATTCAATTCTAATCAACTGAATTAAATATAACTTACTCCAAAATACGAGAGTGTACAAACTCGGCTCAAGGAGTACCTTCCTGTTTACCTTATCCATTTTTTATTTTGTAATATGGCTAAGGCCCAGATGCACAAAGCCATTAGGCATTTCTTACCGGGCCAAATCGCTATTTTGACCTGTTAAGAAATTCTAAATTTCCTTTTTAGATATACAAAGGGCCAAAACAAGTTGCAATTTGCGATATATACACTGTAGAAATCGCATATTGCGACTGCAATTTAGGAGTCACAAATAGGAATTACCTAGTTGCGATTCCTAAAGCACATGTACAAAGCATTTCCTAAATGTGAATTGAATATTTAGAAAATGCAATCACGATCGACTTCAAGTTGATGGTAACCATGTGCAAAATAAAAAAAATACATTGAAAATGCTTTTTTTTATTGTGACATGAGCATATGTGAACTTACATGTGCACTAGGAAAGTCGAGGTGCTTCCAGGGGGGCCTTAAGTCCAGAGGCACCCTTGGCTTCCTATTGTGCCCATAGGCGGGAATTTGATGGCACTTCCTATTTGTGATTCCCTAATAGCAATTCCTAATCTGTAGGATAACTATAAGGGACTCGCAAATTTTGTACCTATCCTTTTGCATTCCTTAAATAGCGATTCCGATGGAGTCGCTATTTAAGAAAATGCAAATGAGAACCTTGGTACATCTGTGCAGCATACACAAATTGTTTGCATGCTGTGTAGAGATAGACCTTTGGTTGCGAATCATTCAGTGGACTCCAGTAGGGCATTTTGTTCCTGGAAAACATCAATGTCATTAGAAGGAGTGGGTTATCCTCAACAATGTGCTCTGTAGGGTACACAGTCAAAATATCGAGTATTAAATATCGACCTACCATAATATCGTGTATGAAATTTCGAAGGAGCAGAATATCGATGTCAAGAATATGGTTGGACAGAATATCGACCCTAAGGTAAGTAATATCGAAAATCTTTATATCGATGTAAGTAATATCAAAGTTAGTAATATCGATAGCATATATATCAATGTCACTAATTTCGATAACACTAATATCGATATTTGTATTATTTTACAGTTTATTATTATCTATGTGTTATATGTTTAACTTAAGTATTTAAAATATTTAATATTATATGTGTATTAATTTTATATAATAATACATTTATTTATAAGCAAATTATATGTTTTAGTACTGGAGCGGGTTGTGCGTTTATATGGGAATAGGGTGGGAAGTAATTTAATCATGGTAAATTGATTATTAATTAGTAGGATTTATTAGTAAATTATAATTAATTGGTAATTATTTTTAATTAATTGGAATTTTTTTTGATTAATTGATTAATTGATATATATGTTCTGTAGCGGGTTGTGGGTTTATAGGGGAATAGGGTGGGAAGTAATCTAGTTATGGTAAATTGATTATTAATTAGTAGGATTTAGTAATAAATTATAATTATTTGGTAATTATTTCTAATTAATTGGTATTTCATTTTAATAATTGATTAATGGATATATATGTTCTGTAGCGGGTTGTGGGTTTATAGGGGAATAGGGTGGGAAGTAATTTAATTATGTTTAATTAAATATTACTTAGTAGGAATTATAAAATAATTGTAATTGATTGGTAATTAATTATAATTAATAGTTAATTAATTTTAATTATTTGGTAATTAATTTTAATTAATTCATAAATGGATAAATGTGTTCTGTTGTGGGTAGTGGGTTTATAAGGGAATATGGTGGGAAGTAATTTAAATTTCATTAAGTAATAATGTTTTAAAAATAATTGTCTTGTTAATAATACAATTGTTAATTAATTATTAATTGGTAATTAAATATTATAAAATAGTATTTTTTTATATTTATTATTTGTTAAATCTATTTAGCTAATCATGTTTTTGATAATTATGTATAGGTATTGTATATGGTTTATATTTATTTAATTGTTTATATTTTTATTATTAAAAAAAAAACTTTTTTTTATAAGTATGCTATTTTAACCCCTACGCTATCCAACACTTTCCCTACTGTTGCACTCTCTGGAGTGGGAATAGTAATTTTTACTCTTATGCTATCCAATGCTTTCTCGACTGTTGCACTCTCTGGAGTGGGAATAGTAATTTTTACTCCTACGCTATCCAACGCTTTCCCTACTGTTGCACTCTCTGGAGTGGGAATAGTAAATTTTACCCCTACGCTATCCAACGCTTTCCCTACTGTTGCACTCTCTGGAGTGGGAATAGTAATTTTTACTGCTACGCTATCCAACGCTTTCCCTACTGATGCACTCTGTGGAGTGGGAATAGTAAATTTTACCCCTACGCTATCCAACGCTTTCCCTACTGTTGCACTCTCGGGAGTGGGAATAGTAATTTTTACTGCTACGCTATCCAACGCTTTCCCTACTGTTGCACTCTGTGGAGTGGGAATAGTAATTTTTACTCCTACGCTATCCAACGCTTTCCCTACTGTTGCACTCTCTGGAGTGGGAATAGTAATTTTTACTCCTACGCTATCCAATGCTTTCCCTACTGTTGCACTCTCTGGAGTGGGAATAGTAATTTTTACTCCTACGCTATCCAACGCTTTCCCTACTGTTGCACTCTCTGGAGTGGGAATAGTAATTTTTACTCTTATGCTATCCAATGCTTTCTCGACTGTTGCACTCTCTGGAGTGGGAATAGTAATTTTTACTCCTACGCTATCCAACGCTTTCCCTACTGTTGCACTCTGTGGAGTGGGAATAGTAATTTTTACTCCTACGCTATCCAACGCTTTCCCTACTGTTGCACTCTCTGGAGTGGGAATAGTAATTTTTACTCCTACGCTATCCAATGCTTTCCCTACTGTTGCACTCTCTGGAGTGGGAATAGTAATTTTTACTCCTACGCTATCCAACGCTTTCCCTACTGTTGCACTCTCTGGAGTGGGAATAGTAATTTTTACCCCTACGCTATCCAACGCTTTCCCTACTGTTGCACTCTCTGGAGTGGGAATATTATTTTTTACCCCTACGCTATTCAACGCTTTCCCTACTGTTGCACTCTCTGGAGTGGGAATAGTAATTTTTACCCCTACGCTATTCAACGCTTTCCCTACTGTTGCACTCTCTGGAGTGGGAATAGTAATTTTTACCCTTACGCTATCCAAAGTTTTATATAAATAATTAAAAAAATATTACAAGTATATTTATTTTTTTATATTTTTTAATTTTTATTAATGTTATTGTTTTATGTTTGTAAAAGTAATTGTAATTTTAAATATAATTTATTAATTAATAAATTAGTAAAATAATTATAACAATTTATTTTTCAGTACATATATATTATATATTTACTGTATATATTTAAATAATGTCTTATTATTATATATGTATTATTTATTAATTTTAAACATTATTAGATACTTTTAAGTATGTAGAATTTATTTATTAGTATTATTTACTTTATTTTACATTTATATTTTATAAAAAAAATAACGATATTTTTAACATCGATATTTTTTACATCTATATTATTTTTTTGATATTTTTGTACTTACTATGTTGTAGATAGGATGTCGATATTCTTGCCCTCAATATTTTTGTAGGTCGATATTTTGTCAGTGATCCGCTCTGTAGGGGTGCAGAGAAAGATGTCTAGAGGGCTGTTATTCTGGATGGGATGACAGGACAGGAGGGAGGCAGCAAAGCTAGAAACAAGAGCATGAGTGGAGACGACGGAAGCTGGAGACAAAAGAAAGACAGGGTGTTGGCCTAGAATGGCTATTCTACCACTTTGAATTCAAAGGAGATGAGATGCACACCATTATAATTCAATTTCTCCAACTATTTCGACCAAGTTTATCTTTCAAACAATTCTGGCGTGCAATACTTTCTATGTGCTTCGTCTCATTGCGGTGCAACCATAACTTCACCACAAAGGGAACCAACTTTGGTTCCACAAAGCTGCACAGCCCAGTAGTAGCTTGAATCCAATGAATTAAGTTCATATACTTTTTTAATGCTTTTTCACAATTTTATCTGTTCATTTTTTATCTCTTTTTTGTTCAATTCATTTTATTCAATCCGTTTTGACATACATTTTCAAAAAAAGCTCAAGAGCATAGGGTGAATTTCATGCCATGATTTATTTTCCAAAGCCCAATGCATTTCAGGGGCATCTACGAGTACAAACAAAATATTTCATTTAATTCGAATATTCCAACAAGATATGTCATAGTCACTTAACAAAGCGCCCATATCAGCAAAAACAAATATGATGAAACTTTGTATAAAACACTCAAAGCTGACGACTGTTTGCATTCCTGAGGTTTACCACCATTAATATTCTAACAATATCCATTAATGCTAACTAACTCCGTATTGTTAAATCTGTTACAAGTACTGCTAGACCTTAACAAAAATAAACAACCAACTCTAAAATGTAATTTGCTTACCATGACACACTGATAGATCTTAAAACATCAGGTAAACGTTTTCCGTAAAACCTCAGCCATCTGAGAACAGTGACTTTGTGTTTCCATTTCATAACCAGCCATCGCACGTCTATTTCATTTGCTTACAAACATATTCTACTTTCCTTAACTCAGTGTTTTATAACTAACACCGCCCTAGATAAGGATTTACAGGTGACTGGTTCTATCTATTAGGGACGTGAACACTTGTGTGTTAAAGCTGCAGAACAAGTGTGCTGTGTGATTAAGTAGGGGTTACTCAATATCCCAGAATGCACTGCCATAAGTAATTATTCGCCTGGAGAGGGGGCGCTAGAGGGCGCACAACCGAATGGCCACACTTACGTGAGGCTTCCGGAGGACCGGAGCAATAATGCTTTATTTATCCTGCCGGCGAGTGAGCTAGCACGTCCTGGCCACTTGATTTAAATAAATAACTGCCTGGAGAACACTTGTTGAGACGATGAAGCGGAATGGTGACGAGGTGATGGCGGGAGACAGCTTGGAAGATTGGCCGGAGGTCTGGCGCGAGGGGGACGGACGAGCATAGCAGACTGACTGCCCAGGAAAGACCGAGGCCTGAGGGGCGGAGAATAGGTCTTGAGGAGGCGGGACGTAGGAGAAGGTGCCCGAGGCCCAGAGCCTAGTGCCGGACTGCGCGGCTCAGAAGCACTATGCGAGAGGGGTGTTCAGCGAGCCTCGGCCTGCTGGAGAAGGATCAACACAAAAACGGCAGAGGTGAGGAGAGTGGAGGCGGCGGCGGCCAGGGGGCACGGAGGCTCGGATGCAGGGTACGCCGCAAAACATCCGCCAGCATGGAGCAGCAAGACGGCCATAGTGAGCAGAGGGCCGAGGAATGGAAGAGCCTGGTGTGCTGCGGATTGCGGGGCCTGGACGGCCGGTTCACACAGAGACTGAGCTCAACACTGCCTGCCTGTGAGACCTCGCAGACCAAATTTCTGGCCATCGCGCCCTGGACATTAAAGTAGCGGCAGGCAGGCGGGGGCATACATCAGCACTATTGAGGGATAAGACTGGAACTGGCATCTGCGTGGGCTGAGCACAGGGGCCCACGTGCAGGTACAAGACACTCATTATTTGGCTGTGACGGGTGGGCCCTGATTACCGCTGTGAGGTGCTAATGGTATACCATTGGATCGGGCTGTGGAGATGCCCCCCTCCCCCCTCTAGTGCGAAAAAGCCGACCAACATACAGTGGGTGGTGCAGTGAGACCCTTCCTGCTGCAAGGGCCTGTGCTGGAGGCTATTTACCCTTGGCTTGTGAAATAGGCAGTGGCACTGTTGACATTGTATATGGGACTCAGCGGGGCACAGTACAGAGAGGGTCCCAGAACTAGCGCCCCTAGAGAAAAGGCTGGTGTTGCTTCCTGAATGGCGCTTCATGACACTATTTTCTTCTACAAAACGAAAAGCCCGGCTGAGGTAGCAGAAGTGGCAGCAGAGGCGGCGATCGCAGGTTTGCCACTCGAGGCGGATTGGAGAGGGTCCTATACACCCATTCCACGCTGGTGACTTGCGAACGCTGCCCCCCCCACCTATTTGAGTAGTGGTGCACAGACTTTGAGACCTTGATGAGAAGCCTAGCCTGGGCACATTCCTCTTCTTCTACGACAGCGAGGCACCACTCGAAATTGGTAAGACAGACGCCAAGCAACCGAAAATCAGTTTTGAGAACGCAAGAAATGGGACCAGACCCAAGCAGACCGGGGCACGGGCACAGGAGGAGGAGGGTGCAAATGGGTCGCAAGGGGCAGCCTTGGAGCACATGTTACAGGAAATGAGGCAAGGGTTTGCGACGATTGTCAACAAAGTTGATCGCATGTCCTCGAGAATGGACGCAATAGCGCACAAGCTGGATGCGCACGATGAACGCATAGCGGAGGCGGAGACGCATATTTCGGACACCGATAACCTCACGGCTGGCCACACATCCCAATTGGCTCGAATGGACACCATCCTGAGAACTATTGCGGCCAAGAACGAGGAGTTGGAAGCGCGCAGTCGCAGAAACAATATCCACGTAGTAGGAATTCTGGAATCCACAAACACAGGCAAAATGGAAGAATTCGTGGAGAAGATGTTGCTGTCTGCGGTGGGTCAGGATGCCTTCTCACCGCAATTCATTGTTGAAAGGGCTCATAGGTCGCTAGGTCTGCGGCCTGTACTAGGAGCGGCTCCGCGGCCCATCATCGCCCGCCTCCTTAACTACCGCGACATGGATGTGGCACTCCGGGCTGCCCGAAATAAGCAGACATTGTCCTATGAGGGCAACTCGTTTTCCATATACCCTGATTTTACCCCGATAGTGCAAGAGGAGCACCGAAAGTTCATAGACGTTAAAAGGAAGCTTCGAGATGCACAAATAGACTATGCCCTTTTGTACCCTGAACGCCTTCGGGTGAGTCACCAAGGCAAACAAAATGTTTTCACTAACCCTGGGCAGGTAGAGGACTATTTAAAATCCTTAAAACTGCGTAACCAAGACTGTGACAACCATAATGGATCGCAGAGATCATCCCCGGCCAGAGAAAATGATCCTCCGCAGTGAGTGACTGAGAGACGCGTGCACCCGAAACAATGAGGCTACCAAGTAAGAGAGGTGGGGTCAAC
The DNA here is from genome assembly GCF_964263255.1 of Lissotriton vulgaris. Classification (NCBI taxonomy): domain Eukaryota; kingdom Metazoa; phylum Chordata; class Amphibia; order Caudata; family Salamandridae; genus Lissotriton; species Lissotriton vulgaris. The sequence continues at coordinate 938,307,111 of NC_141693.1, read as the reverse complement.
ATATATGAGGTAAGGTAAGGCCAGGCGTGCTCCAGATGCCGGACACTATTGGACTCCGGACCGCCTCTCCCACGCTGAACTGGTACTGCTGGCTCAGTGATGAGACTGTACTGGGAGAGGAGAACTTGTGTGGTCCTCTAGAGTGCGCCCCCAGAGTGTTTACCCCACTGTTGGACAGCGGCGGTGCAGCTGCCTTTGAACTAGCTTCTGTTGGGAAATGTTGGGAAGGGTGAGGGAGGGTAGAGGGGGGTCGCAACATACTGGCAAAATTGGGTTGCTTCAGTGGGTGGAGGGAGGAGGGGAGGAGGGGAGGACTTGGGGAATGTTGGGTTGTTTGATGCCTTCTAATTGTATGCTCCTTCGAAGGACTGTTCAGAGATAAATGGTAGCTCAAGTAGGATATGGTACGGTGAGACTGAAATGTTGGGTGCAGGTGCAATGGGAAATCCGACTATTTATGCCACTGGTAGAAAGGTGTTATGATGGGTACCGCAACAGGGGATATTAGTAGTGCAATTCATGTCGTCACATGGAATTTAAGAGGGCTGGGAGACCCCCGTAAAAAGAGACAGGTCTTATCTTATCTTGACCGCCACCAGGCCCATATCACAATGCTACAGGAGACACACTGCCCTCGATCCAAGCCTGTTACCTTTGGGACTAGGTGGGCGGAGACTCGGCTTTTTGCATCCTATTCAAGTTATGCCCGTGGTACTGCGATACTGTTTAGAAAGCTGGTGCCCTTCCATTTGGCAGCCTCTTTAAGCATTGAGGAAGGAAGGAATTGCATGGCGTGGGGTAGGCTTGGTACCCAATCTATACTGATGGTGTGCTGTTATCGGCCTAACACAGACAACCCATCTTTCTTTGATCACCTCTGGTCCAAGATCTTTGATATAGATGCCACACATATCATCTGGGGGGGGGGATTTTAATGTCACATACAACCCTGGTGAGTACAGATCACATCCGGCCTCACACCACTACACAAGGTCGCAGGCAGTTCTCCGGGACATTAGGGAGGCATATCACTTAGTGGATGCGTGGAGGCATAGTTATCCTAAGATACGGGAAGGCACGCATTTCACAGCACATGCTCAGTCTTGGGCCAGACTGGATCTTTTTTTAGTATCTAAAGGTCTTGCTCCCGCAATTAAAAGCACAAGGCACCGTGCGAGGACCTACTCTGACCATGCTCCAGTTTTGCTGACTCTATCTTCTGCAGACTTTAACATGTCGCGCAGCCCTTGTCGAATGAACCCCTCCATATTGTTAGATATAGCTTTTCAGGAAGAGCTATGTGAGGAAATCCTTGACTTCTTTCAAAGAAATAAGGATTCTGTGCTCAGTGTGGAACTGGTCTGGGAGGCCTTCAAGGTGACCTTGCTAGGGTTTTGCATCGAGAAGGGTGCAGGGGTGCTCAGAGACATACAGGCCAAGATCAGAGCCCTAGATAGAGACCTAAAGAGAGCTTGCTGAGGCCCCCACTACAGAAGCGCAGGCAGCGTTTAGAGAGAAATTATCCCTGTACATGGAAGAAGCGCAGAGAGAGACGAAATTTTAACACAAACACCGGATAGCCAGAAACTATGGTGAAGGGGATAGACCGGGTAAAATACTGGCGCAGAAAGTGGGTCAACAGAGAAGGGCCAACATAGTCACGGAACTGAAAACTCTGAACGGTGACGTACACCGGGAGACTTCCCGTATACTTGCAGACTTCCTTGACCATTATAGTTCATTGTAAGCTACTAGAGGGAGCTCAGGTGAACATCTGGATGACTTCTTGGGGGAGGTGGCACTGGGATGGTTGAGTGATACACAGAGAACCTTTTTATGCGCCCCCTTTGAGCTAGATGAGGTACGGGAAGCTATCATAAGCATGCAGAACGGAAAGGCCACTGGTACTGATGGTATTCCGGTGGAATTCTATAAAACATATATCGACAATATGGCCCCTGTGCTCAGAGAGGTTTATGAAGATGCATTGGAGGTGGGGATACTGCTGCAATCAATGCGCGAAGCATTAATTTTATCACTGCCCAAACCAGGGAAGCTCCTGGACAGCTGCAACTCCTATAGGCCACTATCGCTGCTAAACTGTGATGCGAAAATTCTGGCTAAATTGATAGCCTCAAGACTGAGTCTATTTATGGACCACCTGATACTGCCAGACCAGTCAGGATTTGTACCTGGTAGGGCAACGCCGCATAACCTGCGGACGTTTTTGCAGTACTCCACGCCATCTCCCCTGATCTCCCTATGGCTGCAATTTTCCTGGATGCCACCAAGGCTTTTGATTCGTTGGAATGGGGGTACCTATTTGGGGTAATGAAGCGTATGGGCTTCCCGCCCTTGTTCCTTGACTGGATTAGAGTACTTTACACTAAACCAATGGCTAAGGTACTGATCAGTGGGCACACCTCCCACACGTTCGAGATCACGAGGGGTACTAGGCAGGGGTGCCCACTGTCACCGTTGCTTTTTGCATTGGCAGTGGAGCCTCTTGCTGCAAAATTGAGACAGTGCCATAATGACAAAGCACTGCGGTGCTTTCAACACCAGATACTCATTTCACTATACGCAGACGATATTACTCTATATGTCCGAAACCCTCAGCAAAACTTGAACCAGATACTTAGGGAATTTATAGTATTCTGGCGTACAGATCAACTGGCCTAAGTCTAGTTGTTTTCCTCTTACAGATGCAGTTCAGCGGTATGAAATGGAGTACCCCTTGGAATGGTGTGATGAGGAGCTTAAATATTTAGGTGTCAAGATTACGAGGAATAGAGAGGAACTGCTGAGGGTGAATTATGGTACTCTTATGACTAAGATTGAGGATAATGTGAAGAGATGGGTGGCGCTCCCACTATCCATGGCGGGACGTGCGTCATTAATTAAGATGGTGGTACTCCCACAGGAGTTATACTTATTCCTGAACATACCCTACTACCCGGGTTCCTATTTCTTCAAGACTCTGAAAACTGCATTAATACGACTATTGTGGGGAGGGAAACAACCTCCGCTACAGTGGGAGGTGTTAACTAGACCTTACTCCCTGGGAGGATTCGGGATTCCAGATATGGAATTGTACTATACGGCAGCACAGGTGCAATTTGCGTGGTTTTGGGTCAAGCAACCTCGCTTCATGCCACAGGTTGCAGCAGAGCATTGGCTGGTGCACCCTATCCCACTGGAGGGGGCAATATATACGAGAATTGGACAGAGAGACCAGCAGCCCACCGCCCTTTATAGCTCGATTAAGGCATGGCATAGAATAATGGGGTTTCTAGAGGTGCAAATGGCATATACGCCCCTGATGCCTGTCGCCTACCACCCTGATATCCCGCTGCTACAGGAAGGAGTATTTAGGAAATTCAAAGAGAAGTTTAGGGTAACTACATGCGGAGATCTGTACCATGAAACTAAATTCCGTTCACTAGCACACATGTGTCCTGCAGAGATGCAGATACCATTAGATGTTTTTCTATACGTCAGACTGAGACAAGGTATAAAAGCGATTACACCGGCATGTCCGGATGAACCGGAGCGTCTGACTCTGCTTCATATTACTTTGGAAAGACTTAAACCAACGCGCCTAGTATATAACACGGTGCATACCCAAACAGTAAGGAAAGCGGCCCAGGCGAGGGCGAAATGGCACTCGGAAATGGGAGAACAGCTGATGGATGTACAATGGGAGACCTGCTGCCTACATACTGAAAGGGTCTCTCTGAGCAGCAGACACCGCATTATACACTATAAGTTCCTCCATAGGCTGTACTATACACCCGCAAAAATGCAGCGATTCCAGCTAGAGGACACTGATGAATGCGATAGATGCCGTTCCTCGGCCCCGGCATTTCCAAAGCCCAAAGCATTTCGGGAAATAACACTCCCTTCATTAGGGGCATCTAGGAGTGCAAACAAAATATTTAATTTAATTTGTATATTCCAACAAGATATGTCATAGTCACTTAACAAAGCGTGCATATCAGCAAAAACAAATATTAATATTCTAACAATATCCATTAATGCTAAATAACTCCGTATTGCTAAAACTGGGTACACCCCTTAACTCTGTTACAAGAACTGCTAGTCCTTAACAAAAAGAAACAACCAACTCTAAAATTTCATTTGCTTACCATGACATACTGATAGATCTTAAAACATCATGTAAACGTTTTCCGTAAAACCTCAGCCATCTGAGGACAGTGACTTTGGGGTAGATGTATCAAGATTTTCGTTAGCGATTTCTTAATAGCGAGTCGTTGCGAATCGCTATTAAGAAATCGTTAAATGCGATGTATGTATGTTTCTGCGACTTTTTTGCGATTCCTTAAAAGTCGCAATTTATTCTTAGACTTTTATGCGACTTCTTAATTTGCGAATTTCGCAAATTAAGAAATCGCAAAAAAGCGTGAATCTGCTGCTGCCAACTACAAAATAGCTGAGTCATACTCAGGAAATGGGCTTGATTAGTTTCACCTGCATGCCTGAGCCACACCAAGTGGCAGTTGGAAACCTGTTTGACTGGAGAGAGGAGCTGCTTGACTACAGGATGGAGGCTGCAAATTCAGAAGGAGGCCCCTCAGTAGAGAAAAGAAAAAGGAAGCAAACATTTTCGGAGAGGGAGGTGGAGACACTGGTGGAGGAAATGGCCTGCCATCATGAACTTTTGTTTGGAAAGCAATCCAAATATGTTCCTGAAGTCAGGAAGAGGAAGTTATGGCTGGAAATCCAGGAAAAAGTCAATGCAGTTGGTGTTATCCCAAGAACAATTGATGAAATTAAAAAGCGTTGGTACGACATGAGGCTGAGGGCAAAGGAAAAACTTGCTGAGAGACTAAAGGATGCCAATAAAACTGGTGGAGGATCTGGAAATGTGGACCAACCAACCCCACATGAGGAGCTCATTGAATCTACAATTCAGCATGAAAGTGTTTCCGGAGTCTCAGCCATTGACAGTTCTGATCACACAGTTGCTGAACATGGTAAGCAGGATGCTTGACTTTTTCATTGCATAAGTTAGAAGCATGAGTGTATGAGTGTGTGAGCATTATTCCATGTGTTTAATAAATAACAGCACTTAAATGTGAAAATGTATCCCCTTTTTTGTTTCACATTACTGCATACTTATGATATGCAGTACATTTAAGCTGCACCAACATACATGCATCTGAATAAGTACACAATACTACCTCTTTAGTTAGCTTAATTTAATAGTTATGAAGCACACAGACAGGCAAGCATCTCATGTGACTCTTTTTTTATTCCCAGATCATGTTGTAGATTCACATGATGGTGATGGGGGGCAATCCTCACAGGAACATATTACAGCCCCAGAAGAAGCAAATGTCAGTGATGAGCATGAATCATTGTCTTTTATGAGAAGAAAAAGAAAAGCAGTTGCACAACTGCAACCTTTTGAAGAATCAGATGATGAACCTGAGGGATCAACAAATAACATAAATGTGTCAGAACAGGAAGTTATACATCTTGACACAGTTAGTAATTCTGCTTCAAGAAGATCATATTCTAACAATAATACCAGGAGAAGCAGGGGAGAAGTCACAGAGACAGCAAATGTTTTTGCTGGTTTGGAAAACAACATGCTTTCAGTGCAACAAAAACAACATAAAGCATTAAGGTCAATTAATCCCAACTAAATAAATTAAACAAGAGTAACAATAAGGTGGGTGATGGTATGATGCGGATGACTGACTCCATGGACAGACTTTGTGTAGCATTTGAAAGAGCAGAGTCAAACAGAGTGAGGGATTCTCGCACTCATAACATCAGACTGAAGAAGTACTATGCAGCTATAAATAGTCTGTGCACTGTGACAGCACAGAGTAATAGGCGAAGCATTACCATGCAACGCATGGTTGGTCAATGCAGTAGAAATGTTGCCAAAGGGCTGGATAAAGTATCCCATTCTTTTGAATTATTAAAAACTTGTCAGAAAGGGCCAAGTGCGTTCTTTGAGGCCATTGAGTCTGAGGACACTTCCAGTAGAACCAGCAGTAACCCTATGCCCACTTTGGACACCCCTGACATGAGGAGTGGAAGCCTTGGTAGCCAACATACATCTGTGAGGAGAAGTGGTCCAGGCCAACGCAGGAGTAGCAGAAGGGGAAAAAATTAAAAAGAAAATTCAACATATATATTAATAAAAGAGAATGACACTGTGAGCAAACATTCTCAGATGTATGTCCTGTGGATTAACAGGTTCCAGGTTTTTGTTACCCATTTAATTTTGAAAAATTAAAGGTTTACATAATGAAAACTAAGATGTTGTCTTTTTATTTCTTACCTAGAAATAATTGTTAGTAATTTCTGCACGCCTTTGTCGCCCAGCCACAGCTCCTAAACCTGTAGCACATCTTCTTGGTGGAGGGACATCATCATTGTCTGAAGATTCAGGGTCACTCACTTCACATTCTGTTCCCTTTCTAATAGCCATGTTATGTAGCATAGCACAACTTGCAATTATTTTGCAACACAATGATGGCTTATATTGCAAGGATCCTCCACTTTTATGGATTCTTCTGAACCTGCTTTTCAAAATTCCAAAAGTTCTTTCAATAACTCCACGTGTAGAACGGTGTGCCTTATTGTATCTCCTTTCATGAATGTTACTTGGATTTAGATAAGGTGTCAAGATGAAATCACGAACTGCATAGGCGCTGTCTCCTAAATTGTAATTTCAGAAATGTGACAGTTTTAAAAATAGATTGACAAAAGTTTTAAAATTGATTTTGTGTTTTTAAGTAGCACTTACCAAGCAGAAATCCATCTCCAAATTCACCAGCACTCAAACGTCCATGTAATCCACTGTGTCTAAATATATATGAATCATGAGTGCTTCCTGGAAATTTTGCAACAATGTCAGTAATAATATATTTAGCATTACACACCATTTGAATGTTTAAAGAGTGGTAACTTTTCCTATTCCTATAAACATGCTAAGTTGCAGCTGGAGGTGTAATGGCAATATGTGTCCCATCTATACATCCAATTACATGTGGAAAATGGGCAATTTGATAAAAATCAAATTTAGAAATTTGGATATCTTGAGGTGTGCTGGAGAAGTAAATATGATGTTGCAACCTGTTCATCATTGCATCCAAAAACACCCTAAAAAACCTTGAAAAGGCACTCTGAGATACTCCTCCCACCTCTGCAATCACCCTTTGAAAAGATCCTGAGGTAAGAAGGTGCAGGGAACATAAGACCTGCACATGAGTTGGTATATAATGTGTCCTGTGTGTCTCATGCTCCAAAAAAGGCTTTAACTCCTCAATTAAGTCCAAAATGGTATGTGGATGCAGTCTATATTTCTCAAAAATGTCTTCTTCAGTCTGTTGAAATAAGGTAATCTTCAGTTTGAAAATCCTTTCCTGCCTCTGTCTCATCTGTGCAAGAGCTTGGATGCGCAGTCTTCTAGCTATCAGGTAAAGTCCAACCATGGTTCTGTTGAAAAAATCAGTTGGGGCTGTCTTTCAAAGATTCAAAAAAAATTACACCTGGTTTGAGTTAGTGTTAATTGCGAATTCTTATTTTGCGATTTGCAGTTTTTCGCTATTTGCGATTCTTTGATACATTTCATAGCGACTTCTTAAAATGCGATCATGCAAAATAGAGAATCGCTAAGAAATATTCGCATAAACATGAAAACGCAAATAACGAAACGCAAAATATAGCGATTTCTTATTTTGCGCTGCGAAAAAACACATACATCCCGAAATATGCAAAATATTCATTAACGATTCATTATGGTCGAAATTCTGCGAATTTCGGCCATAACGAATCGCAAAATGCTTGATACATCTAGGCCTTTGTGTTTCCATTTCATTACGTGCTCATAGATTCCCCTGACGAAGGGAGTGTTATTTGCCGAAATGCTTTGGGCTTTGGAAAATAAATCATGGCATGTCATTCACCCTATACTCTTGAGCTTTTTTTTAAAATGCATGTCAAAACGGATTGAATAAAATGAATTGAACTAAAAAGAGAGAAAAATGAACGAATAAAAATGTGACTAAGCATTAAAAAAGTATGTGAACTTAATTCATTGGATTCAAGCTACTACAGGAATGTGCAGCTTTGTGGAACCAAAGTTGGTTCCCTTTGTGGTTGAGTTATTGTACCACTTTGGCATTTTCCTAGTGATCTGAAGGATGGGGGGGCTGCTTCAATATTAGGGTTGGCTACTATGACCCCACCAAGCAAGAAATTATTTTGGTTTCAGTCCATCCATGCAGGGCACATGAAGTCCGTTAAGGGGTAAGGAAGTGGAGCTGTAGAGAATTCATATTTCATATTTATTTATTAATTACATAGTTACTTAAACCCTGTTCAATAAAATGCAGTGACGTAAAACACACAATACTGATTCTTATTATGGCTACACGTAACCTCAGTAGATGAATTAATTTTAGTTAAAAGCCTGATACATAGTAAACAGACCCCATAATTATAACTAGCAGTAAAAGGCTTAAATATCATACTACCGATTATAAAATACTTAAACATTAAACTGTAGATATGTGCTCCACAATCAATAAGTTAAAAGTGGTCAGCCTGCCATGAGGGATCTAGTCAAATTAAAACTGAGGCCGCGGGTGCAGCCAGTGTTCTCTGTCGCCTGCTCAGAGTAGTGAGATGGCAGTAGACCAAGACGCCCCCTCAAGTAAAGTGCATTGTGCAAAGACAGAAGGAAAGCACCTAGGGCTCCAACAATGCTTGAAAGGGAGGTCAGGCCTTCTGAGGATCGCCCTCACACAGTGTCCAAAGACAAGCAAACCTTCCCCCTTGATCACAGCAGAACGGTGTACATAATTTGTTTACTGCTAGCCCGACAGGGCCGTCCTCATGAGAGATATCATTCTGTTCTAGCTTAAGTCATTGTTGGCACCCGTGTAGCAAGGTGAATAGGTGTATTGTGAGGCATCTTTCTTCCCACCTTCAGCAAGAATTTAACTAAACAGCAGTTCAGCTGTGGGTCCCCTGGATCAAAGCAGGGCAGCACAACCTGCCGCCACATATATGTGCCTCTTTGATTAAAGGGAACTTTCAATGGCTGTCACCTTTTGTCCAGCAGTGCTTCATAAGAGCAGACAATGTGGAGTAAGTCTTCATTCCGGAGCCACATAATCTGCAAGTGCCAGGTAGGCCCTCCCACAGCCAGTGGGGGGGGGGGGGATTACATTTTGAGGGCAACCACCCCAACCAGTACCTCAGAAACTGCTTTTTGACAAAGGCAGGGTACCCAGTGTTAACTATTTTTGTGGCGCAAAAGTCTTGAAGTTATTTAGTATCTTCCATCTGTGGGCTCTGCACGTCAGTGAAGCCTTTTCTTCGGCGAGCAAGCAGATTTTTTATGATTTCCAAGCTAGCTTCTTGAAGACCTGATGGCTAGTAGGCATATCCCAAAGCTGTGCAAGCCCAATGATTGCTAGTGATTCCTGAAGATACATTCTTGCAGGTGACTAGTCTCTGCCCTGCATCTCATTCCATAGGAGGTAGGACAGTGTGCTGGACTCCGCTTCTCTGATTTTGTGCCAGCATTTTAGGTAGGCTTCTTGCCTGGCCAGGGGCTGTTTTAGCAGGCCAAACTCCAACTCAATCTGTGCTGGGAGGTAAAGCATGGAAGATGATTCTGTATGAGTGCAAGTTTACGCTGTCCAAATCTCCAGCATCTCTGCATCTTAGTGGTTCGCTCTGGTATGAAATCATCGGCATAAGATTAGCTTGTACTACTTAAAGAAGGGGTGCTGGTGAAGGCCCTGGCAATTTCCTTTTGATTTTTTGAGTGTTATATTCTGAGACAATGGAAACTATCAAGAGCTGGAGAGAATAAAGCACATGAATGGTGAGTCAAAGTTCAAAGGTAGCACTGCAGGAGAGCAGGTGAGGCTAAAAAGGTGTGAAGGTGCCAGGTCCTCAGAGGAGAGAAGCACAAGAGGAGAAATGCATTAGAATGGGATACTGGAGAGGTGAGGTTAAGGGGCTATAAGAGATGAAGGAGTGGACTTAAGATGCAGCAGGGCTGGTGAGGAGAGTTGCAGCAGACAGGGACAGGTGGTAGCAGGATGGTAGTAAACAAAGTTTGGGGGTCAAGGCTTAAGAGAGGTAGGTCAGTGGAAATGGGGTAAGGGGTGCAGCAAGCTATGATGCAAAAAGTGAGCACAACAGAAAAAGTATGATCAACCAGAATGTTACAAAAATATATGGTTTTATAGTGTGAAGATATTGCAAAGGGGTCCTCAGAAACACCTCTTTACTGGGATAAGACACATGCTCATTCGAATATTCCGTTAAAGAGAAGGGAAATTGTGTGTCCAATCAATTAGCAGAAGGTCATATATGCACTGCAATTTGTTGATCCCTCATTACAAATTACTCGCTTACTCAAGATTCCAATGCTTTACTGGTTCAGAAAAGTGTTGGACCGTTTTCATATGTATTTGCCAGCTCATCTCTGATATTGGCCTTCTTCCACACCTGGCTGCAGAATACATATCTTAACTCTCATAGTAAAGCCCAGTAAAGTCAGATGTGCACTGAAAAACAGTTTACAGCACATAACCCAGTGCTCTGGGTATGTCTGAATGGCACTACATGTAAGCAGAGCTCATGCCTTGTTTCTAGCTGTCAGTCCAAGAAAGAATTGTGTGTTAGAAAGCAATAAAATAATGTACTCGCAAATTTCAACATTACTATCACTGTGCCACCGTATAGGAACCTCCACGAAAGTAGATCGAAAATAAATCAATACAGTGGTGGTTTACCTGGGACATGCTTCGCATATCACTTCTGAAAACGAACGTGAGAGTATGTGTCGAGAGCAGACGTTCTCTGGGGTAGTACTGTGTTCTCTTCAGAGAGCGGTGGATCAGGCAATGAGGTGCCTTTCCATCAATTTCCTGCCTAATATAGGGGCTTCATCAAAATAATCATCTATTACTTTATAGTTACGCCTTATTGTCAGGAATTTACTGTAAGAAAGACCTGGGATGGTAACTTGAGTCCTGCATTAGGGTGTTTCTTTCTGTCAGTTCCTATATAAAGTTGCATATAATAGATTATTATCCATCTTGATGGTCAAGTCAAGGAAGTTAAAAGTATCTCTTCTGTAATGTGAAGTGAATTGTAAGCCCAATGCAAGTTGAAATAAGTCAGTACAGAAAATCAGTAAAATTGGATTCAGTACCCCGCCATATCATAAACATATCATCGATATAGCGATTCCATAAGACTTTTTACAATTCCACAATAACAATTTCTCTTCACTATGTAAGGACATCCCAGTGCTCACTCTATAAATGTAATTTTCTCCAAATAAAATCACCTTTATCTTTAAGCACAGTTGACCATGTGTAAGCCCTTCCTAGTATTTCCTACAGATTTTGTTGCAACGATTCAGGACAGTAACGGTTATCTTCATTTTGAGTTAATTTTCAAATCAGCTGCTCAATATTGTTCACCGACTGTTGAGTTCTGTTTCATAGCAAGTTCATACTGCAAAAGCTATGCTTGAAATTAATTCTAATTAGTAGTCCCTTTTACTCATTATGCATATTTGAGCTATTCCGTAAATATTTCTACAAAATGCCTCAATTCACAGAGTGTCCACTTCACATGCAACTCTCACCTTACCCTAATCTATTGTTGTTTCACTTTTTTCCGCACGAGGGACCCTTGGCCTTCTATGTAAGGGGCTTGGTGGTAAACCTGTGGCAATTCCTCATTTTATGTACCAAAAGTCATTTTCTCTCCTTCTGATTGCTGTTCCTTGGGGCATCCTTCTATCTGTGTCCAGTTCCCCCGCGGCCCCCGCGCATTTTTCCCGCTGCTGCGTCCCTGTGGCCCCGCTCACCTGCAATCCCATTCGCTGCCCTGCTCCCGCCTCCCAGCTGCTCCTCCCTCCCACATCCCCTCATATGGAAGCCGCTATGCTGCCGCGCTCAGCGGGCGCGCCACTGGCGCTACGCTGCCGCATCTAAGGCAAGCTCCTCTGTGCCCGTCCGTGCCTCGACCGCTCCCAGCTCCAGGACCCCTGGACACCACGAACGCCACGATGCCCGACACCGCTACGATGCCAGAACCCTCCACGCACTCAACACCCGACGATCACACACCTGCTTCTTGGCCGCCCCGAAGCGCACCTACGGAGCTTTCACCTGCCGAAACTGCAGCTTCACAAGCATCCGCCCCACCACGCTGCCGACCAGGAAAGAACCCAACCACCTCAGATGCATCCTCCTCAACACCCACTCCGCCCGAAAACATTCAGTTGAACTCTGGGACCTACTCTACTCAACCTCCCCAGACGTCGGCTTCCTAATGGAGACCTGGCTGAACCCTGCCTCGGCACCGGACATAGCCATAGCCGTCCCGGAAGGCTACAAGATCATCCGCAAGGACCGCACCAATAGAGCGAAGGAGGAATCGCCATCGTCCACAGGAACACTCTCAGAGTCTCGACCAACACCGACGACACCCTCAGCACCACCGAACACCTGCACTTCCATATCCACACCGACCCCAACACCACCCTCAGAGGAACCCTCATCTACAGACCGCCCGGACCCTGACCACAGTTCAGCGAGTCCATCGACGACTTCGTCAGCATACACGCCCTCGCCTCCATGAACTACATCCTCCTCTGGGACCTGAACTTCCACCTCGAGAACAATGACGACACCAACTCCACCACTCTGATCGACAACCTAGCCAACCTCGGACTCAGGCAACTCATCACAACACCCACCCACTCCGCCGGTCACACGCTTGACCCCATCTTCTCCGCAAGCCCCCCGTCTCCTTCAACCATACCACTGAACTCCACTGGACCGACCACCGCTGCATCCACTTCACCTTCAAGAAACCCACCACACACTACTGCACCCAACAGATGCCTCACCGCTGCTGGAGCAAAGTCACCGAAGAACAGCAAACCACCACCCTGGCCCACCGCCGCCCGCAACCTCAGACAGTGGATCAACGACTGCGCCAACATCCTCGCCCCGATCAAGAAACCCTCCAACAATCATACCAACAAGAAAGCCAGCTGGTTCACTGAAGACCTCCGGGCCTCCAAGCAAACCTGCCGAAAGCTGGAGAAGATCTGGCTCCGTGAACGAACACCGGACAGCCACGCCGCCCACAAGAATGCCACCCGCAGACACCATCACCTCATCAGATCCGCCAAAAGGGCCTCCTTCAAAGACCGCCTAGACAACAACGCACACAACAGCAAAGAGCTCTTCAACATCGTGAAGGAACTCTCCAACCCCAGCTCCAACACCAACGACTTCCCACCCTCGCAAGACCTGTGCGACTCGCTGGCCACCTTCTTCCACCGCAAGATCACAGACATCCACGACAGTTTCAACGCCACGACCGCCACGACCGCCCCGACAACCACTGAGACCTCCGCCCCCACGACCACCATCCGCACCAACCGCCTGCTTTACTGGACCAACATCAACGACGATGACACCATCAAAATCATGAACACCATCCACTCCGGATCTCCGTCAGATCCATGCCCACACCACATCTTCAACAAAGCCAGCACATCCATGGCACCCCATCTCCGAAAAGTCATCAATACCCCCCTTCGAGACAGCAACCTTCCCGGAGAGCTGGAAGCACGCCGAGATCAACGCCTTACTCAAGAAACCCAAGGCGGACACCAAGGACCTCAAGAACTTCCGGCCCATCTCCCTGCTCCCGTTCCCAGCAAAGGTCATCGAGAAGACAGTCAACGAACAACTGACCCGCTACCTCGAGGAGAACAACATCCTGGACCCTTCCCAGTCCGGGTTCCACAGCAACCACAGCACCGAGACTGCCCTCATCGCCGCCACCGATGACATCAAGTCCCTGCTGGACAACGGAGAAACGGCGGCCCTCATCCTCCTGGACCTGTCAGCCGCCTTCGACACAGTCTTTCACCACACACTACAAACACGCCTCCACAATGCTGGGATCCAAGAGAAGGCCCTGGACTGGACCACCTCCTTCCTCTCTGGCAGAACACAGAGCGTCCACCTTCCCCCCTTCCTCTCCAAAGCCACCAAGATCATCTGCGGCGTACCCCATGGCTCATCCCTCAGCCCAACTCTGTTTAACATCTACATGGCACCGCTCGCCCACGCCGCCCATCGGCATTACCTCAACATCCTCTCCTACGCTGATGACACCCAGCTGATACTCTCCCTCACCAAGGACCCCCACACCACCGAAACCAACCTTCACGAATGAATGAAGGCCGTTGCTGAATGGATGAGGAACAGCCAACTGAAGCAAAACTCGGACAAGACGGAGGTCCTCATCCTTGGATCCAACCCATTGGCCTGGGATGACTCCTGGTGGCCGACCGCATTGGGAACCGCTCCAACACCCACTGACCACGCACGCACGCAACCTAGGGGTCATCCTCGACTCCACCCTCTCCATGACTAAACAGGTCAACGCCGTCTCGTCCTCCTGCTTCAACACCCCTCTATGCTCCGTAGGATCTACAAGTGGATCCCCACTGAAGCGAGAAGAACAGTCACCCAGGCCCTTGTCAGCAGTAGGTTGTGCTATGGAAACACCCTCTACGCAGGATCCTTGGCCAAACTCATGAGACGGCTCCAACGCATCCAGAACGCCTCTGCGCGCCTGATCCTCGATATCCCTCGCCGCAGCCACATCACACCCCACCTGAGAGACTTGCACTGGCTCCCGGTCAACAAGAGGATAACCTTCAAGCTCCTCACCCACGCACAATAGACACTCCACAACACCGGACCAACGTACCTCAACAGACGACTCAGCTTCTACACCCCCACCAGCCAGCTCTGCTCTGCCGACCTCGCCCTCGCTACAGTCTCCCGCTTCCGAAGAGCGACCTCAGGTGGCAGATCGTTCTCCCACATCACCGCAAAGACCTGGAACACCCTCCCCATCCACCTACACCAGACCCAAGACCTGCTTACCTTCAGAAAACTCCTCAAGACCTGGCTTTTCGAGCAGTAGCAGCATTCCCCACCCCAGCGCCTTGAGACCCTCACGGATGAGTAGTGCGCTTTACAAATGATATGATTGATTGATTGACTGATTGATTTAGTCCAGGTTGTTGCTTTTATATATATTGTTTACCTCAGTATCCTGAATAGCATTGAGCACACTCTTATAGACTTAACACTACAAATACAGTGCAACCTTATTACCAATAAACCTACATATTGTGTGCTTGTAAGCGCACTAAGGAAAACAGTATAGAAATAAGAAGTCAAGGTAAAAAATATAAAATTCTTGCCACACAGAACTTATCTCATTGTTGACTGAATTGTTTCTCTAGTGGTGTGATGTTAATCATGATTTGTACATGGAGAGAATGACATATGTTTATTTTATGGACTTCGAGTGGCCAGAGTCATCATTGACACATCTCGGGTCAACTTTAATTGCTGAATGCACAGACCCTCATTAGAAGTTGGACTCAATAAGGTGGGGTTTTCACCATCCATGGTAAATACAATTTCTCCAGGTTAAAGTATTTACTGTGTGAGGTAAATAACTCCCACTGTAGGTTTTGAACACGAAAATGAGGAAAACCTGCAGAATCGGTTACAGGCACACTGAATTCTGAAAGTTTTACCTGTGTTCCTAGTCTTTTTCCCTTATACATTTCAGCAGCTTGACCTGCTGGAATCTATTTGGTGAAACTTGTCAGAGTGCAATAAATACCCTACAACTTGTAACTCTTGTTTGCACACGGGACAGACTATAGCCCTGCACTTGGATTGCGCGCCTTGAAATACAGCCCCGGCTTTACTGTAATTGCACTCTCATATTTCACACATCTCCATGACCCATATAAGGCACTGTGTGAGGTAAATAACTCCCACTGTAGGTTTTGAACACGAAAATGAGGAAAACCTGCAGAATCCGTTACAGGCACACTGAATTCTGAAAGTTTTACCTGTGTTCCTAGTCTTTTTCCCTTATACATTTCAGCAGCTTGACCTGCTGGAATCTATTTGGTGAAACTTGTCAGAGTGCAATAAATACCCTACAACTTGTAACTCTTGTTTGCACACGGGACAGACTATAGCCCTGCACTTGGATTGCGCGCCTTGAAATACAGCCCCAGCTTTACTGTAATTGCACTCTCATATTTCACACATCTCCATGACCCATATAAGGCACTGCTTAATTGGGTGTGCATCACAGGACATGGCATGTGGTGAGAGACATCCTTTACATCGCATGTGAAACATCGCATGCCGTTACAACACGGTCGTTACTCCAACCGCAGACCCATGTCCTCACCACATCTTCAACAAAGCAGACTCCGTCATAGCACCGCACCTCCGAGACGTCATCAACTGCTCCTTCAACACCGCCACCTTCCCGGAAGACTGGAACACGCTGAACTCACCGCCCTTTTGAAAAAACCCACAGCAGACCCCACCGAACTCAAAAATTACCGCCCCATCTCGCTTCTTCCATTTCCGGCCAAAGTCATCGAGAAAGCTGTCAACAACCAGCTCGCCGCCTTCCTCGAAGCCAACAAATCCCTCGACCCCTCACAATCTGGCTTCCGAGCAAAACACAGCACTGAGACCGCCCTCATCGCAGCAACAGACGACATTCGAACTCTACTGGACAATGGAGACACAGTCGCCCTCATCCTCCTTGACCTCTCTGCAGCATTCGACACAGTCTGCCACAGCACCCTTTTACAGCGCCTCAGAAACATCGGAATCCAAGGAAAAGCGCTTGATTGGATCACCTCGTTCCTCACCGGAAGAACCCAGAGAGTCCGCCTTCCACCATTCAAGTCCGAGGCCTCTGAAGTCATCTGCGGCGTACCACAAGGATCCTCACTCAGTCCCACCCTCTTCAACGTTTACATGAGCCCCCTCGCGGCCATCGCACGCCATCACAACCTCAACATCATCTCTTACGCGGATGACACTCAACTAATCCTTTCTCTCACCAATGACCCCAACACCGCCAAAACTAACCTACACGAAGGAATGAAAGAAGTTGCCGAATGGATGAAACACAGCCGTCTGAAACTGAACTCAGACAAAACTGAAGTCCTCATCTTAGGTACGTCCCCCTCTGCATGGGACGACTCCTGGTGGCCGGAAGCCCTCGGAAAAGCACCCATCCCGACAGACCACGCACGGAACCTAGGCGTCATCCTGGATTCTTCACTCTCAATGAACAGACAAGTCAGCGCCGTATCCTCTTCCTGCTTCAACATTCTTCGCATGCTCAGAAAAACATTTCGCTGGATCCCCACCGAAACAAGGAAAACAGTCACCCACGCTCTGGTCACGAGCCGACTGGACTACGGAAACACCCTCTACGCAGGTACTACCGCAAAACTCCAGAAGAAACTCCAACGAATCCAAAACGCCTCAGCCAGACTCATATTAGACATCCCACGCAACGAACACATCTCTGGTCACCTTAAAGACCTCCACTGGCTACCCGTCAATAAGAGGATCACTTTCCGACTGCTTACCCACGCACACAAATCACTCTACGACATCGGTCCAGAATGCCTCAACTCACGTCTGTCCTTTTACACCCCCTCCCGCCAACTACGCTCTTCCAGCCAAGCCCTCGCCACTGTACCTCGCATCAACAAGACCACCATGGGAGGCAGATCCTTTTCTTACCTGGCTGCTAAAACATGGAACTCTCTCCCCGCTTACCTTCGCCTCACCCAGAACCACCTAGCATTCAGAAAGCAACTTAAAACGTGGATATTTGAAAAGTAATCCTCCTCCCCTTCCTAAGCGCCTTGAAACCCTCTGGGTACGTAGTGCGCTATATAAGTTTTTGTGACTTGACTTGACTTACAGCGCATACCTTTACAACGCAAGTCGTTACAACGACTTGCTGTCGGGGACACAAGGTGTTGGATTTAAAATTCAACACCTTCCCCACTGTTGCACACACTGGAGTTGGAATAGTAAATTATACTATTCCAACATCCAGCGCCCCCTACAGCAAGTCGTTATAACCACTTGCGTTGTAAAGGTATGTGATGTAGACCGCGTTGTAATGGCATGTGATGTTTCTCATGCAATGTAATATCGCATATGCCATGGGGTTATGTGTAGCAGCTCCAAAATGGAGGGCCCTCCCTTCTGACGCGGTGCAGAGGAGGTGCTGATAACTAATGTAACGTGGTCGCGACTGTGAGGTTCTGGCAGTCCTGTCACTTAGCAGATTTTATTAAATTAATTTCATAATTGAGTGTTCAAGAAAACAAAGCTACTACACTGCAAAAATAATTATGATAGCGCTGTCGTTCCCCAACTGGTGTGTGTAGCAGCCTTGGTAAATTCTTTAATCTGACGGAAGCATAAAGATTTCTGAAAATCTAACCTCTTGCAAGCATGAACCTCGTCCTTTAGACCAATTTCGGTTTTGTGAGTATTCTGCAAAAAATGAGACACAGTTCAATACCTCATGCCTCTATCAGCTTTAGCGGGTGCGTTGCCAATGCAGAGAAGTAAGTGAGGCCAAAGAGGTTTGCAGGCAGCATACAATAATGTAGTAAATTGAAACGACATTTTCATTACAGCTGGTTGAGGGGGCAATTTGAAGTTTTCAATTGGTTTGTTTTTCATTGCTTGTGGCTGTTTCTTTACTCAGCATTTGTCATTGCTCTCGATTATTTTGCTCATGCTTCCGTTGGTACCGTGTGTTGGGTTTGGTTTCAAACTAGAAATCTAGAACTGTCTTCCTCGTGATGCCTTTCTGAAGGCGGCTGTTAATAGAATGTTATGTGCAGGTCGAATGTGTCATAAATTCGAGATGACAGAAATAGTAAACTATCGTGGCTTTACAGAAAAATCCATACTATATAAATTTACTGATCGTTTGAGACAAGTAAATCAGCAAAAAACATGGCACAGAATATAAAGTATCAGATAAATCAAAAGCACCACAACTTTTAGCTGTTTTTAGAATGAGCTTGTGACATGCTTTTCTGAATTATGGCCCATAAGAAGCAGTGTACCCAATGGACCGGAGTCACTAAACTTCCCAGGAAAAAGCCATATATTTGCCCCTGTGGGTTTTCTCCTACTAATGTGGCAAATTCTCGCGTCTTTAGGAATTCACAAACACATTCTGGATTATTGCTGGGAATCTGAAATCGTTGCAGTCATAAAGTTACTACCTGGTACATTAATAAATGTTACAAGCATGCATTTGCACACTAAGAAATTTGACTATAAAATGCATTTGCGGTCATTTTATAGTTTCTTCATGGGAATATGGTTTCTCTGTGTGGAACCTCCATCCCCTTTCACCACCCGAAGGGTTTTGATAGGACCTAGCACCAGCCGTCTGAGAATGGTGTAGTCTTGATGAGATTTTTCTGGGACCTGCCCGCTGGATTACATTTACATGCTTAACTGCAAATGTTCAACACTTGGATTCAACGCAAGGAAGCCAGGAGCCCAGTGGCATGGTGTAATTTGACTTTACACTTAAAACAGGGATCTATGACAGAATTTCGACAGACAGAATTTGACCTACACAAATATCGGCGTAATTATATCGATTGCAAGAATATCGACGCCCTATGTACAACATGGTAAGTACCAAAATATCGAAAAAATAATATCGATGTTAAAAATATCGTTGTAAAATATATCGTTTTTTTTGGGTTTAAAATAACATGAAAAATACTGTAAATAATACTTATAAATTACGTAAACATATTTAAATATATTTAATAATGGTAAAAAAAAAAAATAATACATATTTAATAAAAAAAAAATATTAACAAATCATATATAATATATACTTACTTAACAATAATTACTATTCCCACTCCAGAGGGTGCAACGTAGAAAAAGTGTTGGATAGCGTAGGGTAAAAATTACTATTCCCACTCCAGAGGGTGCAACAGTAGGGAAAGTGTTGGATAGCGTAGAGGTAAAAATTACTATTCCCACTCCAGAGGGTGCAACAGTAGGGAAAGTGTTGGATAGCGTAGGGGTTAAAATTACTATTCCCACTCCAGTGGGTGCAACAGTAGGGAAAACTGACCCTGAACCCAAAAAATATCCCTTTACCCAAGAACTGAAAACTGACCCTGAACCCTAAAAATACCCCTTTACCCAAAAACCCAAAACTGACCCTGAACCCTAAAAATACCCCTTTACCCAAAAACTGAAAACTGACCCTGAACCCAAAAATACCCCTTTACCCAAGAACTGAAAACTGACCCTGAACCCTAAAAATACCCCTTTACCCAAAAACTGAAAACTGACCCTGAACCCTAAAAATACCCCTTTACCCAAAAACTGAAAACTGACCCTGAACCCTAAAAATACCCCTTTACCCAAAAACTGAAAACTGACCCTGAACCCTAAAAATACCCCTTTACCCAAAAACTGAAAACTGACCCTGAACCCTAAAAATACCCCTTTACCCAAAAAAACAAAACTGACACTGAACCCTAAAAATACCCCTTTACCCAAAAAAAACAAAACTGACACTGAACCCTAAAAATACCCCTTTACCCAAAAACCCAAAACTGACCCTGAACCCTAAAAATACTCCTTTACCCAAAATTAATTAATATTACAATTAAATTACTTCCCACCCTATTCCCCTATAAACCCACAACCCACTCCAGTAGTAAAACATATAATTTAGTTAAAAATATACATAAATTATCAATTAATTATTCAATTATTCAATTAAAATAAATCATTGCCAATTAATATTTAATTGCAAAATAAATTAATCATTAAAAAATAATTATTTAATTACAAATAAATTACTTCCCACCCTATTCCCCTATAAACCCACAACCCGCTCCAGTAGTAAAACATATAATTTACTTAAAAATATACATACATTATCAATTAATTATTCAATTATTCAATTAAAAGAAATCATTGCCAATTAATATTTAATTGCTAAATAAATGAATCATTAAAAAATAATTATTTAATTACAAATAAATTACTTCCCACCCTATTCCCCTATAAACCCACAACCCGCTCCAGTAGTAAAACATATAATTTACTTAAAAATATACATAAATTATCAATTAATTAATCAATTAATCAATTAAAATAATTCATTGCCAATTAATATTTAATTGCAAAATAAATTAATCATTAAAAAATAATTATTTAATTACAAATAAATTACTTCCCACCCTATTCCCCTATAAACCCACAACCCGCTCCAGTAGTAAAACATATAATTTACTTAAAAATATACATAAATTATCAATTAATTAATCAATTAATCAATTAAAATAATTCATTGCCAATTAATATTTAATTGCAAAATAAATTAATCATTAAAAAATAATTATTTAATTACAAATAAATTACTTCCCACCCTATTCCCCTAAAAACCCACAACCCGCTCTGGTAGTAAAACATATAATTTACTTTTATATATTTTTTATTTATAAAAACATATTATAACAATTAATTTAAATACTTAACTAAAATTTCTAACACATATTAGTAAATCGAAATTACTTACATCGATATATATGCTATCGATATAAGTAATTTCGATATTACTTACCTTAGGGCCGATATTCTGGCCATCGATATTCTGGACATCGATATTCTGTCCCTTCGATATTAGCAACTCGATATAAGTGTAAGTCGAAATTAAAGATTCGATATTTTGACTGTGTACCTTAAAACATCACTCTGATTGGATTCCAGGCAGACTACATTTTTAGTAGGTTTTGAGATGGACTCAGTGAAGAAGACTTCTGAACGCCAGACAACAGGTACAAGATCTTGCCCTTCATTACAAAATGCACATTACCATGTGCTATAATTAATGTACCTGATCAAACCAAGCCCCTATGTGCTTTGTATTTATTAGGTGCATGTAGGAAACTTAATATTACCATGTCCCTACAGTGACAAGGCCCTTGGCATTATTTTCACTGTGGAAGGCCTTGCTGTCTTATGTAGAAAACCAGAGTACACAATAAAATATGAATACTGTATCTCTGGAATGGGCCCGCCAGAAAAATAATTAAACATCTATTTTTATTAGTCACTAATAAATCAATTCAATGGTGAAGTAAGATTTAATTAAATATTAAGGAAAAAACGTTCAGAAAGTTCCCAGAAGCTAATTTACATTGACGCTCCAGCTTCTCCCAGCAAATGACTAGTCTTGAATAGGTGTATGAAATCTGTGAAATACCTCACTGGACCAAACAATAAGATGACTTGAATGGCCAGAGATGACTCCTCTGAATCTCAGAGAATATGCAAGGTGGGGGCTTTGGAGTTCCTTTTTTGACACTACAGTGTCAAATCCTGCTTGACTGTCAAATCCTGCTTAGCAGGTCTGTTGCATTCACCTATTCACGTAGGGCGCTCTTGAAAGAGAGGGAACAGTATGCCAATGCAGTTCTTCTGCAACAGCTGTTCGGTTGTTGAAGGACCCTGCTTTTATCCAACTAGACTTTTGTCTCTAGGTTTGCTGTGGGTCTAGTACCTGCTCCAAAATTAATTTAAATGTCAGAATTGGGCGGTCACTAGGGTTATCAACCCACAGACAGAGTCGGCTCTTGGAGCCCAAGTTTGATGTGTCCGAAGACATTTATAACCTTGAAAGTGCCCTGATATTGCATTTTGCAGTACGACAAACAGGAACTCCTGAAAAAGTGGGTAGAGATGGCTATGGTAATTTTAACACGTTAGGACAACCCCTCGTAGTTATTGCACAGGGCAGAAGGCTTAACCTACGGAAATGTGTAAAGCAATCAGAAGTATCGAAACAGCTGCAAAGTTGAAAACACAACACAATAAAAATCCCATTCCATTTTATAAAAATATAATCATTTAATGAACAAAAGGATACCAAAACAACAAAAATCCAATAAGGGGACCCAGAAATATGAATCTCTAAATTGTATAGTTAAAAAGCACCAAAAAGCATTACTCCCCAATGCAGATCAACTGGCCAGGATAGAATGGTAACTAAGCTTGATTTAGGGCAGACCAAGATCCCTTGACCAATACCCATCCAGGTTTTATAAAGTCAGAGGTTTTACCTTGGCAAGTCACCATCCTTGAGTGGGGCAAGGCCCAGGCTCCATCCGAGAAGGGCTTCACAACGTCATGAGGTCTCAGTGAAGCCATTTGTTTAGCCAGGAAAAACTCAGTGGGAAAATTCTGAATGTATCCCCATTGAAGTACTCTCGCTGACCAGATACTTTTGGCGCCTTTGCCTGGTCATGATTTCTACATTCGGGCTATGTAACATTTTTGGAGCTCATATTTCTCTAGTGGGATAAGGCTATACGATGTAGCCAAAGAGGGTTTCACAAGGCCAGACACCTTCTCTGCGAAGTCACACAGAAATGGTTTTGCTCCAGCAGAAAAGCTCCAAGGAGGATAAACCTGAATCATCAGCCCAGTAGCAATACAACTTGGTCGGATCAGCCTAGCAGGTTTGTCCCAGGTGCTAGGCTGATCAGCCCACATAGAAAGAGGAAATAACTAGGAGACATAAACATATTTTTCCTTGTTATGTCTCACCTGGGAAGGTGTAGCATTTTGATGCATTCCCAGGTTTACTATTCAAGGAACACCCACACTCTTCCCATAGAACAGCTTACCAGGGTTGAGTAAAGCAAGGCAGCAACTTGCTCTGCCTTGTGTTACTTTAGATTTACTAAGCCACACAGAAGTATGCAAAAAGGCTTTGCATGGCTTAGTAAATCTCACTGAAGCCTTTGTGTTGCCTTGTGACCCCTTGCATGATGCAAACACAATGCAAGAGCTTTGCAAATTTGGTCCTAAATATTCACCATTGAAATACATTGCTAGAACAGCCAAATTATTAACTTTATGCATTTATATTATTTTTTCGTGCTATTGGTCTACGGGGTATAAATTTAGATTTGAAGCGTAAAATTGTATCTTTTATTTTAACCTTGATTAAAAGTGCAAATTAAATTTCCTTTGATGGAGGAGCTTCAGAATAAAATGCATTTCGGTGATTTGAAGATAAATTGTTGAAATTTCGAATTTTAAGAACATTGAACAATAAGGCAATCATTGACAAATAATGAACCATTGAATTCCAAAATAGAATGCTCATTTATTGAGAAAGAATTCAAGACTTGAACTAATTCTTAACAATATTAAGAGTGGAGCAACTTCGTGATGGAGGGTGTACCATTGGGATCACACAAATAATTTGAATATAAAAAATGGTTAAAAAGAAGAGTGCAGTGCAGAAACAAGCATCTCTTGTAGTTTTAAACTGCCACAGTTAGGCTACAATTATAGGCCCAAACTCACATTTACACTGTCATTGTAGTGGATGTGACAATAGGTACTACAGTTCACTGGTGAGACTAAACTTATAGGCCATGGGTACACTTTGCACTGCTTTGTAGGGACTTATAGGTAAGTAAAAAATGCCAATCAGGACTATAAGCAATTTCAACATGTCTTAGGGGGTCAGAGCGCATGCACTGGTCCCTGGTTAAGAGAGTCAAAGTGCAGAGTCACAAACCAGCGGCATCATTACTCAAAAAAATAGAGTAACCATGCAAAGGATGCATTTTCCTGCATTGACAAATACACTTAATCCTTTACATTGGTATATCTCCCTATCATCTTGTGGCATAGAGAACTGATGAACATATGAAACCTTGTAGGAGTACACACTTTTGCAACCTCAGAAATATAAAATCTTTAAAGTGTCTATTCACAACTGAGTTTAAGGTTGTCAATATAACTGTTGCACCAGTTTGCACCCTGAACAGGGATGTCACTGTTGTGTTAATAGAACATCTTACTGGTTTTTGCCATACGATTGGTGCCTGAAGCACATCATGGCAGCAAATAATGCACATGATGGGCTCGGTCAACTTGCAATGAGGGAAAATACTGCTGTTAGTGTGTTATTCCTCATGGTGAGATCCAAAATTCAGAATGATGCACAAAAAGGGCCATATGTCTATACCACACAAAGTTGTAGTTGGATTTTCTGGGTGCGTTCTTAACAACTGGAACTGTGCTCCAGTTATAGAGGCCTGGGTGTTCCAATAATATTTTAACAAGTACATGGAAAGCTGCACACATTTATCTCCATCACTAGCACCAACACAAATTGCTCTCTCACTATCCCTTTCGGTTTAAAGTCTATCTGCAAGAAGCCAAATCTCAATATGTGTGTTAAGGATCCTCCAATTGGATTGGGCTAACTAGCTGTCTACCAGTGATGTAATACGGGCCCCTGTACCCACTGTGGCTCATGGGGCCCCCAACCCTCCTGGGGGCTCCCATCCTGTGGCAGTTTCTGAGCAAGGGTGTCGGTGCTCCGCCTGCTTGGCTTTCACTCCCCAGGGTGTGCTACTGCCAATATCAATGCAAACTCTTTAAAACTGTTTTATGTTTATAATGTACACATACCTCCTGATTGGGCCCAGACTTCTGTTGCTGTGATGAGTCATGACGCTCTGCCAGTGATGCTGATGCATTCCCTAACCAGCTTCCCATGGGCAGGTCCAGAGTCTACAGTATTTACCAGACTACCTATCTCACACCTCTGAGGCCTGTGAGGACATCATCAGCACAGCAAAAACATTGCATTAAGGGCCTGCCTCTACCTCCTGATGTGGAGTGAGGGTAAAATAAGGCCCAGGCATTTTAGACTGAAGCCTTGTAACTCTGGGAGTGTGGAAAGCCTTTTCCATCTCATCACAGGGCTGGGGCCGCAGGCAGAAAGGAAGCAGAGAAATCGAGTCTGAACAGTTTGTCATCAGGATTTATTTAGACACACTGCGCAGACTTGAGGTGTCTCCTTCCAGCACTGAAGTTAATTGCAGGACCATATGGAGGCCATCATTCAAGCTCCAGTGCCAGTGTCTGTGTCCGTGTTTCACTGGCAGCTAGGAGCTGAGGAGCAGACAAGGTGTTGTGTACTGCATGTTTGTGTCGGCATTGCCATGAAGCTTCTCTTAACAGCTAAAGTCCTGACGGTTTCCCACGGCCCCCAATCTTGTGAGCAGGCCACCACCAAGTGGGTAAGTAAAAAAATGAGCTTAGCAATTGGCCTAGCAAAACTCATGTATTGATCATGGCACTGGAACCCTGATGCCACTGCTAGACGAATGCAAAGCAATACAATAACACGCATTTGCAATGCAATCAGCCTCACACTCGAGAGAGTTTCAGCTATTGGCATTGTAAACGGCAATGCCTTTTATTTATGTTTTGGTTTTGAAAACAGATAAATAAATGGCCAATAATAGATCATAAGAACCTGGCAACCAGGTTTTGGTAGGGCGCACTACCGTAATCCAGGTAAAGTACTCAAAAAGCAATTCTCAGTGGTGCTCCAAAAGGGAGGGAAGAGGTCGGCTGCCAAGCAACCCCACAGCATCCAATAGGTGGATATCAAAAAAATCAAACCATTTCTCCCCAAGCACTCTGAAACCAGTACAATTAAATCATATTAGTAATCAGTAATACAGTTATTGCAAGGCAAGGCAAAACCAAGAAATAATATGAGCTCATATCAGTTCATTCCTCTTATCACCAACTTGTCACTCGTTCCATTCGTTCATTAGTCCATCAACACTACACTTGTTCAATCATTCCTTGTAACTGGTCCAAAAGAATTTTCTATTTTGATTCTCCTCAATTTTCCGTTGACATCCAATGCGTTTTTATTTAAATGTTGTTCATAAACTCAAATCAAAGTCATCATCAGTTGCAAAGCAACCTTGTTCCAAATATCAAATCAAAATGTTCATCAGTTGCAAACTGCAGCCAACACGTGTTTCGTCAGACATTAATATATGCCAAATGACTTCCTCAGGGCTACAACCCAAAAGAAACAATATGCAAATCAATAATTGATATTATAAGCACCGTTTTATAGCAACAACTAAGAATCAATTCCTTGTAGTTGAGATGAAGAAAAGAAAAGAAGTCACCATTATTGTGCAAGAGGCAAAAGAAAAAGTAAGTAAACAAAAACCACCAAGGGTTAAGCTCAACCGGAGTGCATATTACCACCAAGCAATAGAAAAGTATAAAATAGACATAGAAGTATAAATCACCTCAAATTTAATTTTAAATCAACCAGTCCTCAAAAACAGTTAAAGGATCCTTCCTAAGTCAACTGTAAAAGAAATGAAAGTTTCAGATATTCTCAACGTGTCACCATAATTAGCATACAACAATCTCGAACAACAGCTAGTGAGTCTGTTTTGATAAGACATTCCTCCTCAAGAATAACACCATTCTAGCTCCCAGTAAATAGTATGTAAGTGCTATATGTTTTTACTCAAAACGCACATACCATTTTAAGCATGTTCTCTCGAAATTAATAATTTATAGAATAGCACTCACGCCGATCGCAAAGGTAACACACAGTACGTTGTAAATAGTCCGCTCACCTAAACTCCTTGAGCTAATATAATCACCAAGCGGAAACTCATATATCCGAAATACCAGTAAAATGAAGAAGGTAATATTCGTCCAAATATAACCTGTAATGGAAATAAACGAACAATATACTCACTGAGTAACACAATTGTAGTTTTAATCTCTTGAGACTTTAACTTGTCTAAGCTCACCTGTAGATATGCTACCAATAACCTTCGACATTTTCTTAGGTATGCAGATGTCTAAGATCATTCCCCAGTTCTGTCGGGTAAAGCAGAAAATGTGGTATTCCCGTATATCTTCCTTATCCTAAAATCTCGTTATAGGTATCTAATATAATAATCGCTTACCTCAAATATCTTTGAAATGAGGATTAACGTATACACAATCTCCAACACAATAGTCCAACAATCGAAAAAAGTTCTCCCGCATACTCCTATTAACATGTGATCTACAGTAAGAGCAAATTCCATTACCGACTCTCCAATAGGTTTATGTCACCAACTGTAAGGTAAATAGCAAACATCACTCACCGGGAGCGGCAAGTTATTCATTTGTGTACCTTTCGTATGGAAATCATAAATTGCAAGAGACTCTCCCGTAAACCCCTAACATCATGAAGTCGAACAAATCACGAGTACGTGACCTGCAGTAAAAGATATTAGTTGATACGTTATGAATATAATTATTTAAAGACTAAGTAACAAGCATCACTCACCGAGTGCAACATAGTAATCACTCCGTGTATTAGTTTGCTTACTGAATGAGCGCCAATAAAATCAGTCTAAATAGAAATAGGTCCCATGGGCGCCATCTTAGACGAGTCAAAAATGTCTAAATAGTACATTTAAACAAATATACTCAAAATCTCAAAAGTAAAGAAGCCAAAGGAGATACCATATCAATAATGAAACGTAATTCTTATAAAAATACCCTAATAAAGTAATTTGGACTCCTATTCAGTTAACGTCCGACTCGGTCCAAAGCCACCATATACGTCGGTAATCTTAATATATAAGAAAGGTACATATGGTAAAGAGTTATAAGACACAAAAATCATAGCTACACTTCCATAATCACAATCGAAAATATTTGTCAAAGTAAAAAGAAATAACCAGTTCTGTCAACTAAATCTAGACCGGACTCAAACCTATGACCTAATATATCCAAGGTAAAAGGCTGCCTCACCAGGCCAAACGGATTGATTGCAATAAAATATCCTATGTAAGTTAGGTCACTGCATCTTTACATCCTATGCAGTTAAACCAAAGTCCAAAGAGAAGAAGTGAAAGTTAGAGGAATCAGAGAAGATACAAAAGGAAAAATATGTATATAACTAACAATAGTTCTTATGAAATTGTACAGTTTCCAGGTATCAAACCAATATTAAAAAATGTCCCCACATATAAATTTAAACAGTAAGTTAAATACATTCGTCCTGAGCAATCATCTAATCGTTACTCCATCCATAAGTAATCGGATATATATTCCTTATTAGGGCATCAGGATTCAATAACAAACTATTCATCATTTCAAAAAAAGGGGTCATACAGTAGCGCACAATCAGTACTAAAAGTTAAATATTTGCAAAAGTTTTCACAAATTACTTGATTAGGGTATTTTTATAAGAATGACGTTTCATTATTGATATGGTATCTCCTTTGGCTTCCTTACTTTTGAGATTTTGAGTATATTTGTTTAAATGTACTATTTAGACATTTAAGAAGGCGCCCACGGGACCTATTTCTATTTAGACTGATTTTAATGGCGCTCAATCAGTACGCAAACTAATACACGGAGGGATTACTATTTTGCACTCGGTGAGTGATGCTTGTTACTTAGTCTTTAAATAATGATATTGATAACGTATGGGAGAGTTAGTAACGACTAGTATCTTTTACTGCAGATCACGTACTCGTGATTTGTTCGACTTCATGATCTTAGGGGTTTACGTGAGAGTCTCTTGCGATTGATGATTTCCATGCGAAAGGTACACAAATGAATAACTCGACGCTCCCGGTGAGTGATGTTTATAATATACCTTACAGTTGGTGACATAAACTTATTGGAGAGTCGGTAATTAAATTTCTCTCTTACCTTAAATCACATGTTAATAGGAGTGTAAGGGAGAACTTTTTTTGATTGATGGACTATTGTGTTGGAGATTGTGTATTTGTTAATCCTCATTTCAAAGATATTTGAGGTAAGCGATTATTAGATTAGATACCTATAACAAGATTTTAAGATAAGGAATATATACGGGAATACCACATTTTCTGCTTTACCCGACAGAACTGGGGAATGATCTTAGACATCTGTACACACAAGAAAATTTCGAAGGTTATTGGTAGCATATCTACAAGTGAGTTTAGACAAGTTAAAGTTGCAAGAGATTAAAATTACAATTGTGTTATTCAGTGAGTATATTTTTTGTTTGGTTACATTACAGGATATATTTGGATGATTATTACCTTCTTCATTTTATTGGTATTTCGGATATATTAGCTCAAGGAATTTAGGTAAGCGGACTATTTACAACGTACTGTGTGTTAACTTTGCGATCGGCGTGAGTGCCATTCTATAAATGATTAATTTCGAGAGAACATGCTTAAAATGGTATGTGCTTTTTGAGTAAAAACATATAGCACTTACATACTATTTACTGGGAGCTAGAAGGGTGTTATTCTTGAGGAGGAATGTCTTATCAAATCAGACTCACTAGCTGTTATTCGAGATCATTGTATGCTAAATATGGTGACACGTTGAGAATATCTGAAACTTTCATTTCTTTTACAGTTGACTTACGAAGGATCCTTTAACTGTTTTTGAGGATTGGTCGGTTTAAAATTAAATTTGAGGTGATTTATACTTCCATGTCTATTTTATACTTTTATATTGCTTGGTGGTAATGTGCACTACGGTTGAGCTTAACCCTTAGTGGTTTTTGTTTACTTACTTTTTCTTTTGCCTCTTGCACAATAATGG
This sequence comes from Lissotriton vulgaris, assembly GCF_964263255.1. NCBI lineage: Eukaryota > Metazoa > Chordata > Amphibia > Caudata > Salamandridae > Lissotriton > Lissotriton vulgaris. Next base: position 938,276,671 of record NC_141693.1, on the reverse strand, counting down.
TGACTTCTTTTCTTTTCTTCATCTCAACTACAAGGATTTGATTCTTAGTTGTTGCTATAAAATGGTGCTTATAATATCAATTATTGATTTTCATATTGTTTCTTTTGGGTTGTAGCCCTGAGGAAGTAATTTGGCATATATTAATGTCTGACGAAACACGTGTTGGCTGCAGTTTGCAACTGATGAACATTTTGATTTGATATTTGGAACAAGGTTGCTTTGCAACTGATGATGACTTTGATTTGAGTTTATGAACAACATTGAAATAAAAATGCATTGGATGTCAACGGAAAATTGAGGAGAATCAAGATAGAAAATTCTTTTGGACCAGTTACAAGGAATGATTGAACAAGTGAAGTGTTGATGGACTAAGGAACTAATGGAATGAGTGACAAATTGGTGCTAAGAGGAATGAACTGATATAAGCTCATATTATTTCTTGGTTGTACCTTGCCTTGCAATAACTGTATTACTGACAACTAATATGATTTAATTGTACTGGTATCAGAGTGCTCAGAAGGAATTGTTTGAATATTCAGGTAAATAAAAGGCTTCATTTAAAATGCTGTTAGCCTAAACTTTCGCAAATCTGAGAACTATTGTATTGGAACTAATTGTTTTGTATTTGTCACCCCGACTGGGGCGGGTATGCACAGATGTGGTTCCTGTGCTCTCCATGACACTGGGGTAAAGCTATCCTGGCAGATGAGGGGTGAAACCCTGAAACCGGTCCTAGGATGCTTTTTTCTGCTGCAGGGAGGACCTGGCCTGGCAGGTGAAGCTGGACTGTTCCCATGGGCGCAGGGTCAAGACTGGATTGGTATGGAAAGCAGTAACGACATCATGGGAGGGGGGCTAGAAGGGACAGGGGCAAATGTGAGCGTCTCTGGAAAGCTCGAACACAGGAGGCACGGGGTAGCAATAATGCAGGAGGGGGTAAGCAACGGAAGTAGTGGCTGTAAACAATGTGGGGGTCAGGGAGAGTGGAAGGACACTGACCAAAAAAGCAGTACTTGGGCAATGCTCCAGCGGAGGGGGAACACCTGAAGAGGAAGTGAAGCCAGCATGCACACACCAAAGAGGAGCAAGGAAACGAAAGTGACGATGAAACTAAGAATGCCAAGCAACGGGCGGGCTCCCCTGTAAGTAAACAAATTGTGCGCTGGCTCAGGTGAGACCTAAAACAGAGGCATAAGCAAATTGTTTTTAAGGAAGGGATATAGAACAGTCAATAAAAGCTAGAGAGGACAAAACAAAGTGTCACAGGGAGGAGAAGGGATAGTGCATGGGGAGAGAGAAGCGAAACAGCAGGGAGATGAGACAAGTAAAGATGAACAGAGTGCACCGGGAGGATAGAATAAAGGCTGAGGTATGGGAGAGAAGAAACAGATGGTACAGAGAGTGTAACTAGCTGGTGGAAGGAGAAAGAGGAACGGGGGGGCATGGAGAAAGCAGAGTTTGTGCCGGGTGCAGGAGAGAATGGAGAGGGTTGTAAGGAGAAGAACAAGGAGAGAAAGGATAGAGGAAGAGGTCAGAGCACATAACAGTCAATAGAAGAACGAGTGCATAGAATGGCTGAAGAGAGGGAGGGCAGGTTTTGTAACATAAGGGAAAGAAAAAAGCGGGAGGGGCGAGAGTGCTGAATTATGCAGGGAGGGGCAAGAGCAGAGGATACGCTGGGTGAGAAACGAGTAGGGACGGGCTGACAGAGGAAAGAGCTCCAAGGACATCCAGTAGTGGAAGTGCGTAAGAGGAGGCCCTGTCTGGGTGAATGGAATTCTGTGCTCTTGTCAGTCCTTTGAATAGGCAGTCCCTGTTGGGTCTGGTACTGAGTGCCTGAACTGCTTTCATTTGAAAGGGAGAGTGCCAGCGCTCCTTAGTTACAAAAGGTACTTTCCAGGGTCGGGAGCATCCGCACCTATGAGTTTAGGGCATCTGAAAGACAGCACTCCAGGACTGCAAAGGTCGGATCCAGGGTAATTAAAAGATGCAGTAAGGGTCTCAAGGCACTGGCATTTCTGGCTGCTTCACCGTGCTATGTTCTTTTCCAACAGTACTTGGAACCACGCTTCATTGCAAGCGCTTTGAGTCACTGATCTGTAAAGTGTTTGAAGATGGACTTGCCGATGTAAGACCTGTGTAGAACTGGCCTTAACTAGGAGCGAGAGCACAGATACAACTCATGGCCAGTATGGTACCGAGCCAGCCAGATGCCCCATTGCCTCCTGGTTGGGTAGTAAAAGACAACTAATATCTGTGGTGCTGTCATAGGCCCGGTAACTGCACCTGCTGCACTTCTGGTTGTTGCTCAAGGAGAACCTCTTGGATTTGGTTAGAGTCTGAGGCTGGCCCCCGTCCCTGAACAAACTGTTGCACACAGAGTGTATGCCAGCAAGTGCACCTTCCTGTGCCCTAAGATGGCGATCTTCGCCCTTGAAATCCGCTCCCTTTGATGCAAAGTGCTGTAAGGGCATCTTCATCTGTCACCGACATAGGAGGCAGGCCTAGTCCTTGGCTAAGAGAGGAAACTGGACTTCACTCGTGGCTTCCGGCCCTGTACCAGGGACACACCCTCCTGTGCCAGACAGGTTTTTTGATGCCTGCAGCCATCCCCGACACTGCCTAGTCTAGTGCACATGAGTGACCTATAGCGTAAGAGAAGGGGGTCACTGGTCACTGTAAGTGTCAGGGAGGGGGTCACTGCAAGCGTCAGGGTGGGGGCGATTGTAAGCATTAGGGTAAGGGTCACTGCAAGCATCAGGTTGGGGGTCACTGCAAAATTCAGGGTGGGGGTAATTGTAAGCGTCAGGGTGGGGGGCACTGCAAGTGTCCGGGAGGGGGTCAAGACAAGCCTCAGGGAGGGGGGGTCACTGCAAGCATCCAGGAGAGGGGTCACTGCAAGCGTCAGGGAGGGGGGTCACTGCAAGCGTCAGGGAGGGGGATCACTGCAAGCTGCAAGCGTCAGGGAAGGGGTCACTGCAAATGGCCCACAATATCAGCTCGCACATGGAGGTGGAAAACTAGAGCCGGGCAGGTGAACTTGTGTTAAGTGTGCACAATAGTGCCCAGGTGTGCTCCCGGATGGGCTCAGTGCAAGCACTGCAGAATGCTACTGAGGTCGAAGTGTGTGAGGAGCGCACACGTACAAACGACGCACTGTGTGAGGGTGTGCACGGGCGACTACTGGTTATGGGCTTTTGACGAGAGCACGGACCTTATGGTGAATGCTGTGTCGACAAGTGCAATGGAAGATGTGCAAGGGGCTGTGTGCTGCATAAACATGTGACCAGACCATCGAAGATGTGCACAGGCCATCTAGTGTGCACCGCATGAACATGTGACAGGGCGCAAGCTGCCGTGAAACATATTTAACCACCCTCTCAAACCTGCTGGCACCGCAATGTGCTTCTTTTCCTGCTCTGCTGGGTGGCTGCCTGGGTCCTAGTAGACACCTATCTTTTCGTGAGCAGGAGCGTCTGTATAGCGGCTGCTGGGCGACGCATGCGTAATATAGCCATATGGCCAGGTCAGTCAAAATATAGTGCAAACTCACCCAGTCAATCCCAGGAGGAAACAAGCATTTACAAATGAAACAGGACTCGTATTTACGCGAGACCTATTGCATTTTAAACAAAAGTGCGGGCATCCAAAAACATACAAACAGGAGTGGGAGGGGGGGGGGGGGGGGTAGGTGGTGCAGAGAAGTTAAAAACTGCGGGAGGGAATGGGGGAGGCAGGAGAACAAAGGAATTTTTACAGTAAAGGGGCCGATAGCCTTGGAAGAAGAAAATTATGACAGGCTGTCAGGAGGAGGGGCAAACAAGCCGAAAACCATTCAGAATGCAGCATTTCTGATTTAAGCCAATGAAAAACATGAACAGAAACTGTCCGGAGCTTCCCCCCACTATACTGTATATTGCATGTCTCACAAAGCGAACAGCGCATTATGCTGCAACGCTGTATGCAAGACCTAAAAATCACTGAAACAAATAGATTGATAGAGTATCTGATGAGAAAGTGCCAGGCACTCTGCACTCGTTTAGCTGGACTACCGTACCCTGAAGATACTGCTGGGGCCATGTGTTTGAAGACTATTTGTAAATATTCCATTTGTAAGTTTTTCAACACAACAAACACACATCCACAAGGCATGCCTTTAACTAGAATTAATTTCATATACTTCCTCCAGGGTGAATAGAACAGGCACAGGCCTTCCTATCCCTTTAGTGCCATGCATATATATTAGTGTGTTGCTCTGGAATGCTAAAGCAGAGCCAGTACTCTGCCTCAGCATCAAGTTACTTGCTAAAGTAAGTATTTTTTTCAGCTCCGTTAAAGGAAATTAGCTCATGGGCTGCTAAGTGCAAGCCCCTCTCAGTAAAAGACTAGGCAATGGAGCGGGGGTTGGGGTGGACAGGCGGGCAGAGAGGAAGTCCACATCTAAATAACACTGGCCATAAATCAGCTCCCAGAGCGGTTGTTCGGCCATGGTTAGGCTCACAGATGGCTCACTGCTCATGTCTGTCAGGGACAGCACCAAAGGGCGTGTGCCGAGAGGTGAAGTTCCAGCCCTTCCTATGTTTTCTTTTTACATTTTACTTGCATAATTTTGTATACTGCCTAATGGTTCTTAGTGCAGGCATACATTTGTCTCTAGTAAAAGATAGTAATCAAAATAAGCATGGGGTGGAGCCTATGCGCTACTTTTGGCTAACTAGGGGAGTTGGTTATAAGCATCTTCCTTTTATCTCTAGGAACATTATGATGGAGAAATACATTGTCATCATTGTCTTTCGCAAGTTTTAAAGAAATTTAAGATGTGATTTAATGTTGGAAAGTGCTAACATATAATGACAGGTTTTCTGGTCCCACTTAGTCAAGGCAGCCTTGGCCCATCTGGTCTAGGGTGGAGGGTCAAGTTGTCTTCTTGAGGGGAAGACAGAGTCAGTGTAAAGGAAGTATAGCACCTCTGTCGATTCAAAGCACGGTACCAAAAGCCGTGCGAGAAGTGAATCCCCAAACTTTTAACCAAATCCACATTAATTACAAATTCATTTATGCGCCGGTACACAACTCAATTTGCAGTATGTGCTATGCAAAACTCATTTCCTCTAGCAGCTATTGGCTCAGTTTTTCTAACTGTACAGAGCCTTCCTTCTGCTTGCTATATTCTCAGCGCTAGTAGACCACAAGTTGAAAAACCGGAAGATGCATCAGTTGGTTGCATACCTGGTGCAGAGATCAGTGTGTCACTATTATGAGGACCATTGCCTTGGCTAATAAATCCCATTCTTTAACTATAAAGTATTCAAGTTTAAAAAGTACAATTATTGTGCATTAACAAGATGCGATTAGAAAATGCATTATAAACAGTTGCGGCCCGAAGAGGGAGTTCCGTGGGGCGGAAAGGCGGGGCGGGGAGGGGCAAGGTGGGGTGCAGTAAACACCGGATTATGGATGATTGGAGGGAAGTAAAGAATTAGATAAATAAAACGGATTTCGTAGCGCGCACTGCATCACATTTTACACTGATGGGGACACAACAAAATTCGTTTTATTTATTTAATTGTTTACCTACCTCCAATCATCCATATTCTGGTGTTTACTATCCCCCACCCTGCCCCTTCACCGCCCCGCCTTTCCGCCCCACGGAACTCCCTCCACGGACCGCAACTGATTATAAAGCATAATAAAAATGCAATTGAGCAGAACTTTTCCAGTTTTTTATTATTTTTTGGTATCCCAGAGCTAATAACAGATCTAATATGTGTATATCTATTGAAACATGCACCCATTCATCCAATGAACTTCCTAAGAAAACAGTATTAGAAAAAAACATGCGACTGACAAATTGCATTAATTTGGTTCCGGATCTGCACCAAAAAATTATGAAGGACATGTAAAAAATTTATGTTTAAGATCAGTGTGTTTTGAGGCACATGACCAATAAGTGTGAGGGAGGTCTAACATATATTTTGTGCAATGATGAGGGCGTTAATAAAAGCCTATTATATATATGAAGATGTGTGTGCGTGGTGTTTGCTGCACGAGAATTTTTTATTATTTTTGTCCACATTTTCCTCCAAAATAGGATAGGCCAATTCATACCTAAATCATATTCCTAAAATAATTCATTGTCTGTTTTATTCCTATCAGCAGAAGAATTATGTAAATGTGAGTATATAGTAGAGGCCTTTGGAAGTGTAGGTATGGGATCTCTTAATCTATTATTGACGGGGGTGAGGTGAGTTGAGTGCTGGATGAAAAAGTTCAAAAGAAACATATATGTCTTCTTGTAACAACTAAGATGTATTTTGAAATGATGAAGGGGGCCCAAAAAGAGCTTGAGCTTGTGTAAAAGATAACACGTTGTCTTCAGAGAATAGCTGTTTGATCCGAATCAAATCTTTTCCTCTGCACGTATTGCAATAAAGAGGCCTAGTATTGAATGTTAAAGAAGTATTATGCCAAATAGTAGATTGACGAATGAGTATCTGTGAGAGAATATGATATCATAGGTTCCAATAATTTGCATAATAATGAAAAAATGAGATTGCAGAAAGTTTGTGGCTTCTGAGTAAACGTTAAGTACTACCGAAAGGAAAAAGGTTACAGGTACATTTTCTCCAGATCAAATGGGCAGATTGTTTCAATATAAAAGCCATGTGATATTTAGGAAAGTCAAGAACATTTACACCACCCTTACAGTTGAGACTTTTTATTTTCAGTAGAGACATTCAAGGTTTTTTAGGTTTCGTAACCTGGCGAGGGGCGAAGCCCCTCCCAGATCGAAATCTGTTGTTTTTAATAGTGGGGTTAGAACCGCCTCTGCCTGTCATTGGCTAGCTCCATAAATGGAGGCTAGCCATTGGGAGGCAGAGGCTGTCAATCGCGTTTTCTCTCGAAAACGCGATTCGGGGGCGTTTCTGGTGCTTTTTTTAAGCCCCGCCCCTTTGTCCCGGGCCGCGCTGCCATTGGCTGCCGGCCCGGGACACCCCGTGACGTCATTCCAGGGCCGCGCTGTGATTGGCTGCCGGCCCGGGACACCCCCGTGACGTCAGCCAATCACAGCGCGGCCCGGGACCTGACTTGTTTAACTATGTACTTATTTATATGATCTGTGCATCGCTCAAGGTAGTTTCATACACTGCATGTTTCTCCGATTTTAAAATTGATCGTTTTTTAGGATGATTTATAACTGACGTGTATGTTATTGGCTTATTTTGTTTATATGTTTTTTTTATTTCAAAAACTGAGTAAAGTTTACATTGATTGCTTGATTTGAGTCGCCTGTATAGTGATTTGCTTGAGATTGTAGTAGTTAAAGGAACGTGAGACGCACACAGCACGGGCTGGCCACAGGGGAGCGTCTGGGAGTCACGTGCACTCGGCGGAACTCGCCACAGTTGTGGGAAACTTCTATCTCTCGAGCAGAGGACTGCGGGAAGGGCTGGTACAGGGAGAAGGAGGAGGGCGGGCGGCTCTCGGGTTACAGTTTGTACAGCAGCCACACACAGCACGTTTCACAACACACTGCGCACTGGCACTTCCCACACACCGGGGCCGGCGGGGACAGACTGTCTGGCTAGTGTGCCGCTGCAGGCAGCAGCGAGGAAGGGAAGTAAACACAGCCCTGCGCCTCACCTGGGAGCCCGGGAGTCCCCCCGGCAGCAGCAGGGTGGCGGCGCACCCCCACATGTGCCTCGCCTGCTGGTGTGCCCTCGCTAGATCTTGAACTGCACACAGAGAGGGCATTTCGCAGAGGCCCGTGCACGGCTGCCGGACAGGGGGAGTGCACTCCTATTAGACTGCTTCTTCGAGTGTTCTTTTTCTGCGTGCGCGTTTCTTAGAAGGCGGTGGAGTCGCGCGGAGCCGGTGCGCGGCGCAAGGCTCCTGCAACAGGTTGCACCTGAGTGAGACACCAGCGGCTGGAGGTGTTGGGGAGACGTTTGTGATGATTGCAGCAGCTGGGGGCGGCCGGGACCCTGCAGGCGTTTGACTCCACCGGGCACCCCTGCGGGCATGCAGCCCAGCACACCCCTCCTTTAGGACCCAAGACAGCGCCTCGGGCAACAAGAGGGACCGACCCAGCGCCAACATGAGCGACAGCAGCGAGGGCATCACCTTCTCCGTGCCCACCTCCCTGCTGCTCGGCATCCCGTGGTGGAGGCGGCGGGCACGGGCCGGCGGTCGGGTGCCCGGCCCCGCTCCGGTCCAAGCCCGGGTGCAGGAGCACCTCCGTGGTGTACGTGATGAAGGAGGCCAGCCCCGGGGTGCAGGCCTGCGAGGGCGCCGCGCTGGAGAGCCTGCGGGAGGCGTGCGAGGGCGCCGGCGTCCGCCTGGAGATGCTGCCCTTCGGCAAGCTGGACTTCGGGGAGACCGGCGTGCTGGACCGCTTCTACAATGCAGGTGAGAGGCCCACGAGCAAGCCGCCGCCACCGATAATACCATGCACCTTATCTGCCATGCAAGCCTCTTAGGTTCTGTACTAACAATATATCGTGCATAGGTATCGATGGTGCAGCAAGTGCAGTGGAACCGAAACTCTGTGCCCTAGCGCCCACGGAACCATGATTGTTATTGTATTTTATTACCCAGCCAGCTATCAGGTGTTCTATTTCATTACCTGCACGGGGCCGTTGGCACCTTATACAGCCTTTTAGCCACAATTACTGCCAACCTTCCCTGCAGCCTCTGCCTACCTGCAGCCACACTGCCCCTCAGTATGCCTCCAACAAAGCCGCCCAGGCACCTGTCCTGCATCCTGTTCCCTAACTAGAGCCTGTTATCCCCCGTGTCCTGACCCCCGCCTCCTGGGTGTGCCACGCCAATGGCCTGCCATGCAACGTGCACCCTGCCCGAGTACCCTACCCAGCCTAAATGTCAGTTGTACCTGCACCCTACCTACCCTTCAGCAGCTCCGCAGGCGCAGCTTGTGCCATGCCACTTCCTTCCCTGAACTCTCTCTTGCTGCACGTGCCCCATCCCGTCACTGCTCTAGTCTAATTAGCTACCCTAACTAGCATGCTCTTTGACCCGACCTGCTTGCTGCCTACAGTTTGTTTAGCCTGCTCTCTGCCATGGCCTGCTTGTTTAGTCCGTGTTTCTCTTCTTCTGGCTGTTTGTACCCCGTGGCGGGGAGAGTGAGAAGGGGGATCTGAGAGGCAGGACGTGCCCATACTTTTTTTACTTTTAGAAAATCAGTAATACTACATTTTGTATAAAGACAAGGTTAATTGCAACGGTTGGAATGCTTCAGCTGAAGTGTGGGGCAGGGAGTCTTCTGTGCTGCGAAACCGAGGGGAGTGCATACAGCTAGACAAGCCTTTTTTTGCCAGGGTGCCTGCTTCCCCAAAAGCAATGTAAATGTACTCAACTGGTCAATCTGCAAATGTACATGGTGCTTGGAAGCTGGTATTGGCTTTAATTGACGGAATTACTCGAAGCTTTCTGATGAGACAGTTGTTATTTTTGAGAGTTATTGTAAGTGAGCTACCAGCTAAGTTGGGAAGTGTGTGCTTTTAAAAGACAGTTATATAAAAAAAAGTGTACTATGTACATTTTGGGCATTACTAAAATATGTATTTTGGAACACGTTTTGTATTTTAAACCTTTTCATGCATTTTGTAGCAGCCTGTCGTTTACTGTGTGTAATGTAAGGTCAAAATAATAACTTACACGCCCAAAGCGCTTTCTGTCACTGGACTGGGACTTTGTATTTTATAGCCCTAAACATACACAAGTCACTATTTTCCACTGGACCAACCAGAATTCAATTCTGTGGCTATCAGGTGCAGTGCATTTACTAATAGATGTTTCATACTGTACAATGGTGCATTTCCCTACTGATTAACATAACTTGCATTTACATTAAGCTGTGTTTTATTTTATATGTAGTTATCTGAAGGTGAAATACCAAAAAATGTTACAGAATATTTTCTTTTTTTAGCCACGCTGTTGACCATGTCCCCACGCTCACTGAACTGGCCCAAATTGTGCACAGCATCACAATTCCCATACTTTTTTTTAGGTTTCGTAACCTGGCGAGGGGCGAAGCCCCTCCCAGATCGAAATCTGTTGTTAGGTTTCGAACCTGGCGAGGGGCACGAAGTGCCCCTCCCAGTTTGAAAACTATTGTCTTCAGTATGGATGTCGGCCCCGCCTCTGCCTCTCATTGGCTAGCTCCATAAATGGAGGATAGCCATTGGGAGGCAGAGGCTGTCAATCGCGCTTTCTCTCGAAAACGCGATTCGGGGGCGTTTCTGGTGCTTTTTTTAAGCCCCGCCCCTTTGTCCCGGGCCGCGCTGCGATTGGCTGCCGGCCCGGGACACCCCCGTGACGTCATTCCCGGGCCGCGCTGTGATTGGCTGCCGGCCGGGACACCCCCGTGACGTCAGCCAATCACAGCGCGGCCCGGGACCTGTCCTACATTCTTAGCAACAACTCAGTGTTTATACATGTCCTTGCTTTTTGCGCCTTACATTGTGGTACTCTTTCAGTATCTCGGTGCCATACGTGCTCGACAAAATCCCATGGGTGAATGGGCTGCCTGTCCTGAAGCCTCCGTCCCTCCATTGGTGAATGGACTGCCTGAAGCATCTGTCTCTCCATGATGAATGGGCTGTCTGAAGCCTCCGTCCCTCCATGGGTGAATGGGCTGCCTGAAGCCTGCGTCCCTCCATGGGTGAATGGGCTACCTGAAGCCTCCGTCCCTCCATGGATGAATGGTCTGCCTTTAGTTCCTTGCCCTCCGTGGATCAATGGGGTCTCTCTGGCGTCACTCCCTTAATGAATGAATGGACTCTCTGTCGCCTTTCGCCCCATTGATGACTGGGCGAGATATGGGATTGGTGTATCCCGTAGCCAGCCTGCGGGTGAACCAGCAGCTACATTCCTCGGGTTAGGGTTTCATTCGTCCTGTCTCAGAGGTGTCTGGAAAGGAATGTGCAGCGTCATCAGAAGACACCTGCAGCCTCAGACACACCGGCCGGCCACGCTTAAAGCAGCGCACCTGAGGCAGGTGCAGCCGAGGGATCTGTAAGGAGTATTCACTCACCCTCCTCTCAAGCAGGACCTCGCCGACCACGGATGGCCGAGAGACCCAGAGTAGAACCACAGCCGCCAGCAGCCTGCCACTGGGAACATGGTAGGAAGGGAGCCTGGGAGATGCGGGGGCAGAGGGAGATAGCGCTAAAAGTCTGAGGTTTCTGCTCAGGCACTTACCGGGGAGCCTGTCACTCTGTCTGTGGGGAGTAGTATTATGTGAAGAGTGAGAGTCGGGAGCCATTGTTCACCTCGGAGAGGTCATTGTAGAGAGGGGCTGTGTGAGTAGGGAGAGTCAGGGGACGCTTTGTGCACAGGGGTTGATTTGGGGAGTCCAGAGAGCTGCGAATGACTGGAGGGAAGGGACTTAAAGTGACATCGACAGAATCACCTGCGCCCCGCCCTCGGGCAGATTCCAGCATAGAACCGTACCCTGTACCCACCTTTCAAGTCAACTTTGTTTTAATTTGCATTTTACTGTCTGCGCTGTTCCTTGGTTGGGCGCGCGGTTCCCTTAAACCTGCAGTGCGCCGGGCGTAATGAGGCGTAATGGCGCGCGTGCGTCTCCAGAGGCGCTCTCGCGCTGACTCGGCTGGTGTGTGGAGTGCTCGGCATACCTCAGGCGTGATCCCACAGAGAGTTCTCACCAGACACAGGTGTGATCTGAAGAGGTACTATCGAGTCGCACAGGTGTGGTTTAGACTTTAGAAGGGCGCTCCTCATTGACTGCTTGGAAAATAGTTTGCTACAGAAACGTCGCATGACGGCTGGGATAAAATGCAGTATCCCGAGTGATCTAGCCCGGGTGTCCGGGATACAGTAACCCCCGTATCCTGGTTCTCGTTTTAGTCATTTTTCACCATGCTGCGCAGGTTACGGATCTCTTGCTCTGTGTAAAGTTAAAGTTACCGTCAGTGCTTTACATGGGCAGGTCCTGTCGGGTACTGAACTCCCACACTTCGTTCATTCGACAGGGGGAGTGCCAGCACTTCTCAGTAGCAAGGCGCTGCTCGGCGATAGTGGGTAAACAGGTGGCTGAGTTGAGGAGACTACCACGACTGATTGAAAAGCAGTGAGACACACTTCCCCGAAAAGTCCTTCAGCTTTTGAAATCACTGAAGGCACGAGTGCACAAGAACACTAAATAAACCGAAGAGCTTTTTTCTTTAATTTTTTTACATGTGTTGTGTGATGTTTTATTAAGTACCTACCTGCACGTATATAATTTGAAAGGGAGAGTGCCAACTTTCGAAGTAGGGATTCGGTACTTTTACTGTGGAAGCATCCACATGTTTGAGTAGATAATAGGTACTCTGAGCATCTGTGCATTAACACTTCTTAATTTTAAGCACCGACTGTGACTTCCGCACGTGCTATTTTAAAATGTTTATTATTCTGTTTTACTATATACAATGTCATGTGTTCAGGGCTTTACGTGGTATGAAAAAACTGGGGGTGGGGGGGGGGGGGGAGTCTTTCAAAGGGGCGTGGCCATTGTACTTAAGGGCGTGGCTTACAAACACCTACGTTAAAAATCTGTGCTTAAAATGGTGTGCCGCCAGACTTGTATTACTGTTTCTGTCATTGCACCCAGATATATGATACAACAAATACCATCATACCTACAACAAGTCTGGGCTATTAGCTTTGTCATTAGTTGCATAAGATAAATTATCTAAATTATCAGCAACTATGGTTTGTATATAATAATAAAAAAGCTTCCAAGCCCGACATCACAACAATGCTGCTGCTCCTGAGTTTTAAAAGGATATTGGAAATCAAGAGAGAAAATGACTCTCTTTAAATGATTTGCCTTCCCCTACAACGCTCACCCGGCATGACGTCATGCCGTATCTTCTCCAGTAGTGAGAACTAAGCAGTGTGATTGGAGTCACTGCAGTCCGGGAAAAAACGGGCCACCTGTGCAAGGGCACAAAACAGAGACCGATTGAGACCCGTTTCGAGGCCCCCTTTAAAAAACTGACATGGTGTGCTCGTTTTTAGGTTTCGAACCTGGCGAGGGGCACAGCCCCTCCCAGTTTGAAAACTTTTGTTTTCAGTAGGGACGTCGGCCCCGCCTCTGCCTCTCATTGGTTAGCTCCATAAATGGAGGCTAGCCATTGGGAGACAGAGGCTGTCAATCGCGCTTTCTCTTGAAAACGCGATTCGGGGGCGTTTCTGGTGCTTTTTTAAGCCCCGCCCCTTTGTCCCGGGCCGCGCTGCGATTGGCTGCCGGCCCGGGACACCCCCGTGACGTCATTCCCGGGCCAAGCTGTGATTGGCTGCCGGCCGGGACACCCCCGTGACGTCAGCCAATCACAGCGCGGCCCGGGACCTGACTTGTTAGGATTTTGTCTTGTAGGAAACCACAGTGGAAAGGACTTGCTAAAAAAAATTCTCTGCACCAGGAAACCCCTTCGCAAGACGAGTTTTAAAGATAACAAAGAAGGAAACTATTTATGAAGGTATTTTTGGGGATAGCTGTACCTGCTTTTCGGGGGAACCCATAGTTTTCAGCGGTTTTCCATTGAAGAATGAAGGTGAGAAGCGGCAGTCCTGGGGTCTCCCGAGGTTCAGCGTGAGCCCAGCAGTCCCTAAGCATGTGGCGTTTCAGCTCGCGCACTGCGCAGGAACTGTGTCAACAGAGGTATGCGTGAGGAGAGTCCCCTCGGGCTACAGCAGCCTCCTGCAAGCACCGGCCAGATAGGGAGAAGACAGGGCGGGAGAAGCGGCGAAGAATAAAAGCAAAAGACTGCTAAAAATACAACGTGAGATCACGCTCCTCTCTAAGACAGACCCTCCCCTTGCTTCCCAAGATCATTTGGTGCAGGGGCCCCGCACCTTCATTTTATAAACTGTGTAGCTGCCGCAACGCCTGGTCTGAACAGCAGAATTCCCTTCATACCTGCTATAAGAAATATTGTGCTGTAACGTTTAGTGGTACTAGCTCGCCTACCAGTGAATGAACGTGACCATGCATGGGGATATTTCACAACTCAATGGTTTTAGTTAATGTTTGATCCCTTGTCAAGAGTGAATAAATCAGCTACCTCTGTTTTTTTGTGGCCAAATGCTCTTGGCATTCTGGGAATTGTAGTTTCGTGCACAGTGTGACTGGTGTATTTTTGATCCATGTTCAGCTTATTAGTACACAAACAGAACACATGTAATCAGTGCCATTTTGCATGTGGTGAGTTTTGTACCTATGACAGTTACATTTCACCACGTTCTAAACAACTGTAGGCTTTTCAAATTCCATGACACCACTGTTTATTTGGAAGAGGCTCGGTAAGGTAGAGAGTAGCAGAGACTCAGTAAGATAGAGAGTAACAGAGGGTCACTAAGGTCGAGATTAGCAGAGGCTTGCTAAATTAGAGAGTAGCAGAGGCTCAGTAAGGTAGGGAGCAGCAGAGGCTCAGAAAGGTGGAGAGTAGCAGAGGCTTGGTATGGTATAGAGTAGCAGAGGATCAGTAAGGTAGAGAGTAGCAGAGACTCGCTAATGTAGACAGTAGCCGAATTTCGGTACGGCAGAGAGCAGCAGTGGCTCAGTAAGGAAGAGAGTAGAAGAAGCTCAGTAAGGTAGAGAGGCTAAACAAAACTCTTGCTTCGACTTCCTTTTGGATCTCATTGTGACACTTAATGCTACTCCTCGCAGCTTACCTGAGCTGATCGAAAATATCAGGTTCATGAACTGATATCTAATAATAATGATTTCGTTTTTTTTACTCCTTTAACCTCCGCTAAGTCAGCAATTAATCTTAAATCCATGTCTTTATATGCCCGTCTTGCTATCCTTCCTTAGTAAATTAGCAATTTGCATTACTGGTCCAGCTGGTTGGTTAGTACACCATCTTGTTACACAAACACGTTTAAATTTGGTTTGTAACAGAGGTATGTATGTGTGTTAAGATCCAGCTTGTAGCGGTCTGTTGTCAGGACATATTGTGGACAATACCAAAATTTAGATTGGGCTTTAGGTCCGCTCATTGATTAGCATTCAGTGGCGTTCTTGTCTATTTCATTTGCTTGCTTCTTATCCATCAAACTTTAATGCTGCGAAACCTATTGCATTGTAAATGCTTGTTTAATATTCTAAAGAAAAGAGGAGAGTACGGAATTAACCGTTCTAAAAAATAATTGAGAGGAATATTTAGTGGAATATTTGAGATAATGTAAACAATAGTAGGAGCTAATATCATCTTGATCGTGATGAGATGTCCCCACCACAAGAGACGTAAGGGATGCCAATGACTAGGTAAATAATTGATCTTTTGTATGGATTAGTCCATATTCAATGAGACGGATGTCCTAATAGTATTAGTGTAATGTAGACCTGGGTATTTAATTTGTTGAAATTTCCATGTAAAGTTGGTAGTTGAAAAATTCTGCTTGAAAGTAAGTTTTTTTAAAGGCAGTAACTTGCACAAATATAAATGCTTAGGAAGCAACTTCCCCTATAAAAGCTTGGAGAGATGATTGAATTTGTGAAATGAATTATAAAATGTCATCAGAGTAGGCGGCAAAGTTAACCTGTTGAGAGTTGCAAGTAAAACCATGCAGGTCTTGCCTATGTCTGAGCTGGGATATGAAAGATGCCAATGCTAGACTGAAAGGAAAGGGTGAAAGAGGGCAACCTCGCCAAACTCCTTAACCCAAAGTGAAGTATGGAAAGGTAAATCCATTTGCAATGATAGCTGCTTGGGGTAATGAGTAGAGAAGAGAAATTGGATAAATATGTTTGGGTACAAAGCCAAACCATTTAAGAGTATGAAAAATGAATGGCCAATACACTTTGTCCAAAGATTGTTCAGCATCTAAAGTTATTGCTGCTAAACATTCGGGGATATGTTTTGATTTACATAAGACATCAAATATTGAGCGTGTATTATCAGATAAATACATTCCCTTAACAAAGCCCTATTGTTCTTTACATAAAAGATCAGGAAGAAAGGATTCTAATCGCCAAACTAATGCTTTTGAAAACATTTTGTAATCAATATTAACAAAAGATATGGATCTATCATTTTTGCAGAGATGAAGAGTCTTTTCCCTCTTTGAATGTTAATCAAAAAAGCCCATCTAAGAACGAACCCAATGATTTCTTTAAGTGTGAGAAAGAAGTTACAAAGATATTGAGTTGAGGAAGATGTAAGGAAGAAAGATATGTTTAAAATTCGACTATTGATGCCATCAGGGCATTGAACTTTATCATTCTTAAGATTATTCTACGCAGTATCAAGTTCAGTTGAGGTCATTTCTGTTTCAAAAATGGGAGAGATCAAGAGGAGTCTCAAAAGATTTTTGAGTAGTTGATAGATAATTACATTTTTTAGAATCCGATGATGATTCCTCCAGCATGCATAACTCTTTGTAAAATTGAACATATGGTCTGGTGATTATCTATAATGGATTCAATTCTCCTTTTGTTTTGTGTTACCTTTAGGTAGTTAGCTAATATTTTACCTGACTTATTATGGCCTCTATAAAATTCGGCACTGGCTTTAAGAAGGTATGCTGATTCATGCTCAGTGGATAATTTATTATATTGAAGTTTAGCTTAAATAAGGTCTTGCAGGCAATCTTTCGATCTGGATGTAAAGTAAGAATGCTTTTGTTTCTTAATTTTTACAAACACTTGTAGGTAAGAGATTTTTTCCTCTTCCGAGATATATAATTCGTTATAAAAGCATGAACTGATGCTTTGAAGACTTGAAAAGTCAATATCTTCTCTTTGATTAGGACAGAAATATTCATGCAAGAAGGAGGTAAAGGATGCATTAAAAAAAGCATGTAGTAGAAGTGAATTATTTAATCGTCATCGCTTTGCTAAGTGCAGAGACTAAAGCAAGGTCTGAAATTAAATTAGAACCTATATCATCAGAGAGTAAGGTTTGGGACAAGACAGGTAAAATAAAAATGAAATCTATTCTGGACTGAGTGTGGTGAACTGGAAAGAAGTATGTGTAATCTCGTAGGGCAGTATTATAGTCTTCAAGCAGATTTCTCTGTTTAGAGCATGGACAAATATTTTTTGTGATTAATTTGGAATCTACTGAGATGTACTGTTTCTGTCAGTAAACGGATCAACAATTTGGTTGCAGTCTCCAGCAAAAATAAAGTTATCGTCAGAACATTGCATAATCTTTTGAGCAAAATTAGACCAGAATTGACAATCTGTGGTACTAGGACCGTATACATTAAAGATAGAAAGTGGGACTTTATCAATCAGCAATTTAAGAAACTACCATCTTCCATCTTTATCCTTTATCCTTGTCCTGTGATACCAAATGAATAGGGAGGGTCCTACACCATAAACCCATGACTCCATTCTTTTTACCTCTTCCAGAAAAGAAGTCTTAGCCAACCAATCCTCTTTTCAATGTAATATAGTAATCTTTTGTAAGATGTGATTCTTAAATAAGTGCAATGTCTGCACCTAGCTTTGTTAGATGCCCCTTAATTGGATCGTTAAGACCTCTGACAATCCAAGACACAATTTTGAACAACATAGGGCAGAATTGAAAAGAAAAGATAAGCGCAATACACAAGTAAGAAGCATAAATGAGAACCATGTAAACATGAAGGAATACAATAATGCAAATATGAGTTCTTGAGGAATATATGAAAAGAAAGTTGTCGCATTGTGAAGAAATGTGATAGAAATCGAGAGATAAAAGGAAGTTTATGAAGATCTGGAATGCAAGTAAGTATGTTAAAAAAGTTGGAAGCAAAAATAAAGAGAACCATACCTACAAACATTTGAAAAAGGATGGAGTAGGTGAGGCCACATGGAGGGATGGCACATCTGGGCTCCGGGGCAAAGATTAAAGGAGAGTTGTGGAACATGAAACAAAGAATGTGCACAAGTGTAGAATATGAAGACAATACCTGTAAGAGAAAGGCAAATTAGTGGAGACACACTAAAGATGTAATAAACACTTAATTATTAATTCAGCAATAAGGCTATGCAACTATATCAACTCTATATGACTAATGTAAGATGATTAATGGAACTGTTATGGAGAAAAACAAGCAATATAACAAAGAAAATGAAAAATGAGGAGATCTTGAAGTGGCCATGCTTTCAACTCTGTCTCTAGAAAACTTTAGAATGTAATAGGGTTCTCATAGGTTGTTGTTTTGTTTTTGTAAATTACTTTTAAATAAGCAAGGATGAAATAATTCAAATTGGACACCAAGAGAGCGAACCGTTGCTCACATATTTAGAAGTTCTCAGTGTGAATCTGCAGTAGCCTTAGCATAATCTTGTGAAAAGCATATGAAGTTGCCTGACCTAGAAATCTCTTTAAACAGCTTAGCTGCAGAGGACTTCAAGCAAGTTGATATATTTCAGGTAGTAAAGAATCACTCCTCTACGTTTGTTGCAAATAGAAGACATGGTACATAGATGACCAAATCTGTGAGCTTGTTCAATATTGAGCAATGGTGATGATGATATATTCAATAATTTAGGAAAGAAGAGTTTGAAGAAGATAACAGGATTAGTACCTTCCTAACCCTCAGGAAGATCATAAATAGTTTTTCTTTTTTCTGTTTTCTAGGTCTATCACTTGTTCTTGTAGGGTAGAAACCTGTAATTGAAGTGTGTTGACTTTGAGGGTAATATATGTAAAAGTTGTGATGTGTAGTTTAGTTGATGAGAGGTGCTCTTACATGTGAGACCATCTGTCACTAAGGGATTGTAGTTTTGTGTCAGTTAAAACCATATACGGAGGTAAGGCTCTGATTTCTTCAGAAAAAGACCCATAGAGACAGGAGGAAGATATTTAGCAGGTGAGAGTGGGTCCTTTTTGAGTTGTTTAGTTGATGCTTGCCCCGTGGTCAATGGTGGTCGAGTAGCTATGGAAAATGAACTGGAGTCAAATGCAGCACTTCTGTGTAGGGATGCACACTCATCCTCCATCACTGGAGTTCGAGACATTGTGGAGGAGTTCCTAGTACGCCTGTGAGAAGGAGGTTGAAAAAGTTGTTTTGATTCTTTTCGGTCTGTCTATTAATTGAGGAGAGAGTGTAAGTATTGTTCATTGACTAAAAAGAAAGAGGAAAAAAATAATAGCAGACTTCTCGCTATGCCCGAGAAGTTAGCTTGGAAGATGCTTTAAGAGACTATTGTTGTGCCAAAATGGGTGTCCATGAGGGTATATCATAGACCATATGTCCATTTGAGAAGAAAACAGGATGGAGAATGAATTAGTAGACCAGAAAAAGCCAAGGTGCCAAAATTAACTGAGTGGTAAATAGGAATTCCTGTGAAAACTATCTTTTTCTAAAAGGCTTGATTGTAGAAATAGCACAGAAATGTGCAAGCAGTTTAGAACAAATTGCAGGCAAAAACCCTCAAAAGGGTGCAAACCTGGGGGCGTGGCCAAGATGGCGACCTGAACAGTCGCAGGTCTGCGTGGCTCCCTGCCCTAATCCCCCTGCAGCATACATAGGCATTGCAAACTGCCCCCAAATACTGGCCTCCGAGGGATCCTGCTGTCCGCTAGCCTCACGGGTGCCCTCGGCGCGGCTGTGGACCCGGCGGTGTCGCCTACTGCCCGGGAAGCCGACAGTTGGCGAGACTCGGGTGACATCCTGACCCGGAGACGCGAGGAGAACGGGCAGTGCACAAATCGAGGCCTAAGCGGACCGGCTGGAGAGGCGATAGGCGGTCGGGGGCCAGATCAGAAGACACCGCATACCTTCCCTCAGCCCCTGGAAGCAACAAGTGAGCGGGGGGCTACCCAGGGCGTGCTGAGCTCCCGGCGGCTGGCTATCGAGAGCCCCGGGAGCGCGAAAATCGAGGGCCCGGCTTGGGCCTGCACGGGGCAGCGCTAAAATCGAGGCCCCGGCCTGGGCCTAGGCGGACTGGCTGGAGAGGTGCTGGACAGTTGGGGACTGGATCGGCGGACATCGCGCATCCCCCCTCGACCCCTGGCAGAAGCAAGTAAGCGGGGGGTCGACTTGGGGAGCTAGGCTCCCGGCGGCTGACTGGTGGAAACGCCGGGAGCGTGAAAATTGAGGGCCCGGTCTGGGCCTGCAAGACGGAGGGCCAGCGGAGCACAGGAGTAGTGGGCTTGTGAACAGCAGCAGTCTGGGCCGGGCAGCGACTGGCGAGAAGAGAGAACTCTCGAGTGGCCCGAGCATCACAAGCGGTGAGTGGTGAAACGTGCCAGGACCGCGTGGGCAGGGGTGTGGTCGAGACCTGGCATGCGGACATAGACTGATCTGGGGTGAGATCCGGTCCCCCAGAGACACTTGCAGCAGCCCAGAGTTGGAGGCCTTGCCAGGGGTTGCGGGCTTTCCGAAGAGGGGCGCCTGAGTGGCCCGGGAGGCGTCGCGCCGGGCGGCCCGGTCGGGGCCTGGCAGAGCCGGGCAACCCGGAGGACTTGCATAGGGAGGAACGCTGGGCCCACTCCGCGACGCCGCGCGAGCCCCAGCGCACCCAGGAGGGCAGAGATCAGGCCGGGGGAGAGGCGGCTGGTCGTGGGTGCCCTGGACGCCTCGGAGGGATAGCCACAGCAAGCGAGAGGCAGTGCAACAGCGCAGTGGGGGTAGGTCCCGCACCGAGGGCAGTCAGGCACCCTCAGTAAGACCCCCACGGAGAGAGGTCCCTCCGGGACTGTGGAGCAACACCCGGACCAGGGCGAGAAGAAGTGGGGTGAAGTTCGCCCCCCTGAAGGAAGCTCCCGCCTAGCTGCCCTACGGCGGCTGTCGAGGGCCTGGCGCTGGTGGCCCCCCGGGACCGGAGACACACCCGAGACGCACGGGGACGATGCACGGCGGAGCTGCGGGACTCCTGGCCTAAGCGGGACCTGAGCGCCGAGCCCTGGGGACACTGAACCGGACATACAACCAGGCTGACCGTCCACCCCCGCAACGGCCACACAAGCGGCTTGACCCTGACTGGCCCCTCTTCGCAGCTTGGTGGCCGGTTGGAGCACCGAACCATTGCCGTGGCCACGGAGATAGGGCACGGCAGGAAACACTGCGATGGCACATGCTAACCGCAGGGGAGGCCGCCCCATCACTGATCTCCTGGTGAAGCAGCCGCCGAAAGGAGACAAATCTCAAGCAACGTCGCCGGAAACCACGCCCGCCACCAACAAAGATGCGGCCCAGGTTGAAGCCCCTGTCACGAGATCCTTCCTAGAATCCTTGTTCGGCACACTGCGGGAAGACTTCCAAACCCTAAAGCAAGAGCTGGTGAGCGAACAGAGGGAGCTGCGAAGGGACCTAGATGGACTTGGAGAAAGGGTGGCGACGATGGAGGACTCCAATCACGTCCGTTGTGAAGACCTGGCGCATCTCCAGCAAGAGGTCCTGCGGCTCCGTGATCAGCAAATGGACCTTCAAGCGCATAATGAGGACTTAGAGAACCGCTCCCGGCGGAACAACATAAGGGTCCGGGGAGTACCATCAAAAGCGGAAGGGAACAGCGTCACCACGTACCTCCAAGATCTGTTCCGGGAAGTTCTCAAGGAGCCTGCTGACTTCCCCATCCGCATTGACCCAGCACACCGAGTGGGTTTGGCACGACGGGCTCCGGCCCCTCCTCCGGACATACTAGCTTTCCTCCCGGACTTTCCTCTCAAAGAGAGGATTCTCAGAGAAGCACGCCAGTCCCAGCCTCTCCGATTCAGAGACGCGTCAGTGGAACTCTTTCAAGACCTCTCTGTGATAACGCTCCAAAAGAGAAGGGAATTTAAGATTGTCACCACTTTCCTGAGAGACAAACGGGTGCCCTATTCTTGGGGCCACCCGTTTAGACTCATCTTTCGGTGGGACGGAGCCCTTCATCAGATGCGCTCCCTCCAGGACACCTGCGAGCTTCTAGGGCTCGAGCTGCCAGATCAAGAACACAGCGACGATGCCAATACAGAGTCGTCACAAGAAAATTAGTCACAGCCACGATGTGATGGCTGGCAGAAAGTCCGAAGACGACGACGGCCAAAGTCGAGTGCACGCCCGGACCGGACGACGATGGCACAGGAACATGCTGCAGCGGTGCAGGTGGTGGCAAAGGGCACCTCGGGGCCTGCCTAAGACAGCCACAGAGGGGGGGATTCATGGTCAGTCGCAACAAAAGTGGGGGGGGCGGGGGGCCACAAGGGTCGCTAATGCCACATCCCCAGTCTATTTTTGGCCCACTAGGTTTGGGCCTAATCTGACTTTGATCACTCTGCAGGTTTATGCTACTTTTGATTGACCTTGGACTATGACTTTTTCTTGGGGTTTCTTAGTTGGGATCGGGAGAGGGAGGGAAGGGGGTGGGTCCTGGGAGAAGGGTGGATGGCGCAGTTTGGGTTGCCGGGGGGGGCTCTTTTTTGGGGTTGGGGTTTGGGGTGGGGCGGGGGGAGGGCCCTCCTTGTCCACTAGTGCTGAGAGAAACCGTTTGTCCCTTTTTCCCCCTTTTTCCATTCAACTGACAGTTCACACGCTTAGCGCGCTTCCCCTCGCTGCATGCCCGGGATGACTCAATCCTTGAAGATTCTCTCGCTTAATGTGAGAGGACTTAACAGCCCGAACAAACGCAGAGCAGTCCTCTCATGTCTGAGAAACTCACAAGCTGACATCTGCCTACTGCAGGAGACACACCTCCTGCCCAAAGATCACCATAGGCTTAAAACCCTCTTCTTCCCAGAGCAGTTTTTCTCATCAGCATCCAAGAAAGTGGCGGGAGTGGCGATCCTGGTAGCGAGATCCTTTAGGAGACGGGTGTTGCAAAAGGACGCGGAGATTAAGGGCAGACTGTTAGTCCATCGCTTTCAGGTGGCGGGACAGACGTTACTGATAGGCTCAGCATATGCACCTAATGATGGTCAGGAACGATACTTACACTCAGCACTGGAGGCGGCCACAGCCAACACCCACCCACACTTACTAATAGGGGGAGATCTGAATATGGTATTTCACAACACAGCAGACCGATCTAACCAACACTCCGGACAGGTCGGGGCACTTTCCGCAGAGGGGCACGCACATCTTGCTGATCTGGGCTTAGTTGACCTACAGAGCCTCTCCCATCCTCGAGCCACAGCCTACACACACTACTCATATGCGAGGCTAGATTATTTCCTATGCTCTACCCAATTAGCGACGCGCTCGCGAGAGGTCAAGATCCTCCCGGCCTCACTGTCGGACCACTCCCCAGTGGTGGCGTCCTTCCTGGTACCGGACACTCCCAGTCCACAGCGGCACTGGCGTTTGCGTGTTGGCCTATTGCAAAACTCTGCTACGGTAGAGAAGATAACAACCGCCATCAACCAATTCCTTGTTAATAACGCTAATGATGACACCTCCAAAGCCACTCAATGGGCCGCGCTTAAGGCTGTCCTGCGAGGCGAAGTTATCTCGGTAGCCGTGGCTAACAA
Organism: Lissotriton vulgaris; assembly: GCF_964263255.1. NCBI lineage: Eukaryota > Metazoa > Chordata > Amphibia > Caudata > Salamandridae > Lissotriton > Lissotriton vulgaris. The sequence goes on along the minus strand of NC_141693.1, from coordinate 938,253,251 downwards.
TAGGGAGCGCGCACAGAAGAGAGCTGAACTTACGCAGAGGGTGGCGGAGCTGGAGCAGATGCACCAGTGCACAGGGGCGGCCAGGGCTTGGCGCCAACTGTGCACAGAAAGAAAGATGTTTGCGGCCCTGGATCAGGATGTGGCGGAATTCGCCGCCTTACGCCTGAAACATGCTTACTACATCGGGGGAGACAGTTGTGGGAAATTGCTGGCGAGCAAGCTCAGAGAGCAGCGCCAAAGGCAGCTCATCTGGACTATTCATCCTAGCAATAGGGACCCGATTACGGAAGATGCGGCCATAGCGGCGGCGTTTGGTAGATTCTATGCCGACCTGTATGACGCAGACACCCTAGACGCACAGGCGAGCAGCGAGTATCTGGATGGGGCAGTCCTCCCGTCACTGAACGAGGCGCAAGTGAAGTTTCTGGATAGGCCCATCGGTACAGAGGAAGTCATCTCGGCGATATCTCGCCTCAAGCTTGGGAAATCTCCAGGCCCGGACGGCTACCCCGCGGCATTCTATAAGAAATTCTGTCCACAGGTGGCACCCTTATTGCGAGATCTGTTCAATACCTTTGATCAGCCCGGAGCCATCCCACCGGACCTATTGGAAGCCGCGATCTCGGGGATACCCAAACCCGGTAGAGATCCGACCAAATGCGATTCCTACAGGCCTATATCCCTATTAAATATTGACCTCAAACTTTATACAAGTATCATAGCTGGCCGATTGGGTCCTTATATGCAACAGCTGGTGGAGCCGGACCAAGCTGGCTTCATCCCCCAAAGACAGACGAGTGATAACACCAAACGCGTTCTCCACTTGATTGAAGCCGGATCACGGGCAAAGCCGGGCTGCATGCTCCTTACGGTCGACGCCGAGAAAGCGTTCGATCGGGTGCACTGGCCCTACCTAGACCTGGCGCTACAGCGATTCGGTTTCGGGGCAACTCTCCGAAGCTGCATCTTCAACTGCTATAGGCAACCTACTGCTACGGTCAGGGTGAATGGCCACACCTCACCAAGGTTCCCGATCAGCAGGGGGACCAGGCAGGGTTGCCCGCTCTCCCCTCTGCTATTCGCGCTTTACATGGAGCCATTGGCGCAGCGGATTAGACAACATCGACTCATCAGAGGCATCCCCTTTGGTGGAGATACACACAAAATCAGTCTATACGCAGATGACATTCTGCTCTCGCTTATGGACCCAATGCAATCCCTGAGAGCACTCTTTATCGAGCTACATACATTTGCCCAGGCCTCGGGCTTTAAAATTAATGTAGACAAATCAGAAGCGCTGAATGTATCCCTACCCACAGAGGTGTTAACGGAGGCTAAGGCGGAATTTGACGTGCGATGGTCTACGGCCTCTGTTCCCTATCTAGGAGTCTTACTAGCACCCACGATACCGGCCACAGCAGAGGTCAATTATGCCAGACGTAGCGTGCGCCTTACCGAGACTCTACGGAAGTGGAAATACCTCTCACTGTCCTCGCTGGGCCGTATTGCTGCCATTAAGATGACGCTGCTCCCTCAGGCCCTATACGTCTTCCAGACTCTCCCACTACGCCCTCCAGCAGGCTGGCTCCAGAAAACGCAGGCAGATCTGTCGCGTTGTGTTTGGAATGGTCGCCGCCCTCGCTTTAAGCATCTAATCGCCACGCTTCCCCCGGCACATGGGGGAATTGGGATGCCCGACCTCGCTCTGTACTTTAAAGCGGCACAGCTACGCACGCTTGTAGAGTGGTACCAACTGGAATCCAGCAAACACTGGCTTTTTCAAGACCAGGCAGTAGCGGGCCGGACACTACAGGGGATACCCTTCCTGCTGAGGCGCCATAGGCCGCCCAACCTGTATGCGTCATACATAACCGGTACGGTCATGGAAGTGTGGGACAAAATTGCAGTCCGGAGAGATCTTACTTCCTTCCCTTCCCCGCTAACACCGATATTCGACAACCCGGAGTTCACTCCAGGCCTAGATGCACAAGCATTTGCAACATGGAGAACTACGCCTTGCTGGGAGATAGGCCACATGTTTGACCTTCAAGGCATCCTTCCATTCCAGAAGGTGAAGGAGGCTTATGGCATACCGGAAGCGGACCGCATGCCTTATTTGCAGGTCCGACATTGGGTCGTACAGCCGCCGATCAAGCCGGGAGCGCAGCGCTTTCTTGCATCCTATGAAAAATGGCTGCTAACGCGTACGTCGGAGAAGAAACTACTGTCGGACATATACCAACACCTGCTCCTTACTAACAAATACACCTATAACGCGGGACAGGCTAGATGGGAAAAGGACCTAGGAAGACAGCTCATGCGCAAGGAGTGGGAGGGGATCTACCACAGGGCCCGGCACTCAGCCTACCACACGGGCCTCACTGAGACACTCACAAAAGTGGCCACCTACTGGTATCACACCCCAGAACGCATACATCGCTGGAATACCCAGGTCAGTGACCGCTGTTGGAGGGGCTGCAGAGGGTTGGGCACACTGGAACACCTGCTGTGGAGTTGTGAACATCTGCAGAAATATTGGACTCCTATTTTAGACTTGATAGACCTACACTTAGACACCCAGCTTCCCCGGTTCCTTGCCTATGTGTTGCTGGGACTTCCCAACGCCTTGATGTACCCCCTAAAGTCAATGAGAGGGAGACTAATAGCGCTTGCACTAGGGGCAGAGAAGCAGAAAGTCAGTATAAACCCCACTGGAGGGATCCTCAACCACCTGGGCAATTGGGCTGGCTGCACAGGCTCTGGACTATTCTGGGTATGGAGAAGCTGTCATTGACCACGGCGGGCAGAGGAGACGAATTTGCGGACCTCTGGCGGCCTTTCCTGTCGCTTCTTACAGGGGAATTCAGGGAGCTGAGCTGTCCCCGATACTTGAGATTGCTACGCCTGGCCGACACACCTCTCTCAGAGTCTAAGGCAAAACCCAGCAAAAAGGCATCCCAGAATTAGAGCTCCCTTCCGTGCTGTTCTAGCCACTACCACTGATTTACTCAATGTATAATTTCCTTTACCTCAGCGGACAAGGGGGTAGGGAGGGGGGTAGGGTAGGGAAGGGAGGGTTGTTTTTTTTCTCACTTTTTTCATTAATGTTTGCATTGTTGTTGCGACCGACTGATTCTTAGGCTTCAAACGCGGCCGGCCCGGCTGGGTTGTAGGCGGCATGCCGTGTTTAAACTGCATCGTAAACACCTGTATTGGTGTTAGCGCAGCTCCTGGTTTGTCACTGTTCGGCCTTGCCTCCAAAAGCACTGGTCGGTGTATTGGCTTTCAATAAAAAAGATTTAATACTAAAAGGGTGCAAACCTGGCAGTCCTTCTAGGTGTCTCGTAATCCTCCCTGTTATGCCAGTGAATAAACTGGCAGCGGCTTCTGAGGAGAGAGAGGCGTGCCGCCATGAGAAACAATAGAATGTGACAACCAGCTTCAGAAAGAAACACTCAGTGCTTGAAGGGAATCATTGAAGGAAGACTCCATTGACATAGGAAGACCACACCAAGCAACGTCTTTCCTACATCATCCCATGGGGATTCACATGTGCTCGCCATTTTGCGTGGGCTCTTAGCCATGCCTCTAAATATAAAGAATTCATAATATTAATGGTGCTAAAAGCTGCTCCAGTGGATAAAACAGCTCTCAACATCAACATGTATTTATTTATCCAGGTAAACACTGGATTTGCAGTGATTACTTCATGTGAGCACAGATTGTTGAGTTAAAGTATG